>NC_140998.1:164027855-164282855 GCF_052327205.1 Somniosus microcephalus
GAGGGGGGGCAGGAGGGAGGGAGGGAGGGAGGGAGGGGGGGCGGGAGGAAGGGAGGGAGGAGGGGCGGGAGGAAGGGAGGGAGGGGGGGCGGGAGGAAGGGAGGGAGGGGGGGCAGGAGGAAGGGAGGGAGGGGGGGGCGGGAGGAAGGGAGGGAGGGGGGGCGGGAGGAAGGGAGGGAAGGGGGGCGGGAGGAAGGGAGGGAAGGGGGGCGGGAGGAAGGGAGGGAGGGGGGAGGAAGGGAGGGAGGGGGAGTAAGGGAGGGGGGAGGAAGGGAGGGGGGCGGGAGGAAGGGAGGGGGGGGCGGGAGGAAGGGCGGGAGGAAGGGAGGGAGGGGGGGCGGGAGGAAGGGAGGGAGGGGGGGCGGGAGGAAGGGAGGGAGGGGGGCGGGAGGAAGGGAGGGAGGGGGGGCGGGAGGAAGGGAGGGAGGGGGGGCGGGAGGAAGGGAGGGAGGGGGGGCGGGAGGAAGGGAGGGAGGGGGGGCGGGAGGAAGGGAGGGAGGGGGGAGGGAGGGAAGGGGGGCGGGAGGGAGGGCGGAAGGGAGGGAGGAGGGAGGGGGGGAGGAGGGAGGGGGGAGGAAGGGGGCGGGAGGAAGGGAGGGAGGGGGGGCGGGAGGAAGGGAGGGGGGGGGGGCGGGAGGAAGGGAGGGGGGGGCGGGAGGAAGGGAGGGAGGGAGGGCGTGAGGGAGGGAGGGAGGGGCGGGAGGAAGGGAGGGAGGGAGGGAGGGGGGGAGGGAGGGAGGGAGGGAGGGGGGGCGGGAGGGAGGGAGGGGGGGCGGGAGGGAGGGAGGGAGGGGGGGCGGGAGGAAGGGGGGGCGGGAGGAAGGGAGGGAGGGGGGAGGAAGGGAGGGGGGAGTAAGGGAGGGGGGAGGAAGGCGGGAGGAAGGGAGGGGGGAGAGAGGGGGGGCGGGAGGAAGGGAGGGAGGGGGGGGCGGGAGAAAGGGAGGGAGGGGGGGGCGGGAGAAAGGGAGGGAGGGGGGGCGGGAGAAAGGGAGGGAGGGGGGGCGGGAGGAAGGAAGGGAGGGAGGAAGGGGGGGGCGGCGGGAGGAAGGGAGGAAGGGGGGGCAGGAGGAAGGGAGGGCAGGGGGCAGGAGGAAGGGGGGGCAGGAGGAAGGGAGGAAGGGGGGGCAGGAGGAAGGGAGGAAGGGGGGCAGGAGGAAGGGAGGGAGGGGGGCAGGAGGAAGGGAGGGAGGGGGGCAGGAGGAAGGGAGGGAGGGGGGCAGGAGGAAGGGAGGGAGGGGGGCAGGAGGAAGGGAGGGAGGGGGGCAGGAGGAAGGGAGGGAGGGGGGCAGGAGGAAGGGAGGGAGGGGGGCAGGAGGAAGGGAGGGGGGGGCAGGAGGAAGGGGGGCAGGAGGAAGGGAGGAAGGGGGGGCAGGAGGAAGGGAGGAAGGGGGGCGGGAGGAAGGGAGCAAGGGGGGGCAGGAGGAAGGGAGGGGCAGGAGGGAGGGGGTAGCGGGGGGCAGGTGGAAGGGGGGGGGGCAGGAGGAAGGGGGGCGCAGGAGGAAGGGCCGGGGGAAGGAGGAAGGGCCTGGCGGGGGCCGGGGTTAGGCGGCGGAAGGTCCGGGGGCCGCGGCCTCATAGCGGCGGGGTTAATGTCGAGGTCAACAGGTGGGGGGCAGACGCCTGAAACGTCGACCTAACTTTCTCTTTCAGATGCTGCGCCTTTCCAGCACCGTCTGTGTGTTATATATATAATATTTTTATAAAAAGCCATCTAGAAAGTGAAGCATATCTTTAAAAAAAGAGAATTCAGCTGGAGGAGCTGCAACGTCACAACGATCAGCAGACGCGCCCCCTCTAGCAACGATGGCCCAACACCCCCTAGCAACAGGACATCAAAAGATCATCTGTCTTCCCGCACAATGCTGTCTTGTTTATCCTTTCCCGTTGGAAACTGGAGATGGAAGCAGAGATTCCCAATGGAAAAAATGAAAAGCACGCGAGCTCCGGTCACAGGGAGACAGACCATGTGACAGGTGTGTGATAAAAGCGGCCTTGTGCTCCTCCCTGCCACGCCGCCTCTCACTGTCCGTCCCGTTTAACCAACAGGGGTTTCAGCACAACATCAAAAAAACTTTTACTACTTTTCTGTGTGTGTAAAACATTGGCAGCTTTATTCCTAAACGAAACCATTCTCGTCACAATTAATAACAGACCGCCTCCCACTTTTACGTGACTCTGCTTTTGAACCAGTGATTTTGTTTAAATATAGGGTATTTCATTTAAAAATATTTGGACAGGAGTCAATTTGCTTATAGCTCGGCTGTTTGTTGTATTATGAAAACCCTCCGCAGCCCACTAAATACCAACAGCTAATATCATAAAGGCAACCCTCCAGGAGCCCTGCAGTTTTCATTCCCAGCCCTGAAATAATTGTTGGCTCCTGAAAATTGAATTATTATTAATTTGCTATTCTGTTGTTATGACAACTCAGTACCGCCCATCAGCTCCATCCCAACTGTCATTACCACTCTATTTAGCATTCCCCTGAGATTAGAATGATTTATTTTATTATAAATATACCAGATGACAGGATTAACTAAAAATCCAGAGATTTCAATGGTATTCACAATCCATTCGATCTTTCATAATCTGTTTCCTACATTACAACAGTGACTACACTTCAAAAGTACTTCATTGTCTGTAAAGCGCTTTGGGACATCCTGAGGTCATGAAAGACTAGGTATAAATGCTAGTTCTGTCTATCTTTTGGTCTATTGATGTTTGTAGCCATTGGGACCCACAGCTGCCAACCTGCAATGTGCTGAAAGGGGGAAACTGGGCTTAGTGCTTGGGGCAGAGGTTTGGTTCACTCTCGAGCTACAGTAGGTCCATTGGAAATCAGCACGAGCTTTAAAGTCGTGCGTGGCACTGCTGTATTTCCCAGCATAGTTCAAGATCCACGCTTTCTGATTAAGATAAGAGAGTTTGAAAATATGCTAGGTTGAGACCTACAGCTTTTTATTCATTCACTGCATTCTACTGTTCACACATCTTAGGCAGTCCCTCGGATCTACTGTTCACACATCATCTTAGGCAGTCCCTCGGAACCGAGGGTGACTTGCTTCCACATTAAAAATGAGTTCGCAGGTGACTGATGAGTCCAATGCGGGACCTACAGTCTCTGTCACAGGTGGGGCAGACGGTGGTTGAAGGGCGGGTGGGTGTGGTGCTTGGGTTGACGTGCGCTCCTTGCGCTGCCTGCGCTTGGCTTCCGCTTGCTCCCGGCGAAGAGACTCGAGGTGTTCGGCGCCTTCCCGGATGCTTCTCCTCCACTTTGTCCTGATCTTGGGCCAGGGATTCCCAGGTGTCGGTGGGGATGTTACACTTTTTCAAGGAGGCTTTGAGGGTGTCCTTGAAGCGTTTCCTCTGCTCACCTGGGCTCTCTTGCTGTGTCGGAGTTCCGAGTAGAGCGCTTGTTATGGGAGTCTCGTATCGGGCATGCGGACAATGTGACCTGTCCAGCGTGGTCAAAGCTTCAATGCTGGGGATGTTGGCCTGAGCAAGAACACTGACGTTGGTGTGCCTATCCTGCCAATGGATTTGCAGGATCTTGCAGAGGCAGCGTTGGTGGTACCTCTCCAGTGCTTTGAGGTGCCTGCTGTACATGGTCCATGTCTCTGAGGCATACAGCAGGGCCGGTATCACTGCTGCTCTGTAGACCATGAGCTTAGTGCCAGGTTTGAGGTCCTGGTCTTCAAACATTCTCTTCCTCAGGCGACCAAAGGCTGCACTGGCACACTGAAGGCTGTATTGGACTTCGTCGTCGACGTCTGCCCTTGTTGACAGTAGGCTCCTGAGGTATGGAAAGTGGTCCACGTTGTCCAAGGCCTTGTCGTGGATTTTGATAATCGGGGGGGCAGTACGGTGTGGCGGGCTTACGGATGTTTAGTGTAAGGCCTATGCTCTCGTACGCTTCGGTGAAGGTGTTGACGATGGTTTGGAGTTCGACCTCCGAGTGAGCGCAGACGCAAGCGTCGTCTGCATACTGTAAATCGATGACAGAGGATGGGACGACCTTGGATCTGGACTGGAGGCGATGGAGTTTGAACAGTTTCCCGTTTGTTCTGTAAATTAGCTCCACTCCAACGGGGAGCTTACTGAGGGCGAGATGGAACATTGCAGCAAGGAAAATCGAGAAGAGCGTTGGTGCGATGACACAGCCTTGCTTGACCCCGGTTCGTACGTGAATTGGGTCTGTGGTGGAACCGTTGGTCAGGATCACGGCTTGCATGTCGTCGTGAAGCAGGCGGAGGATGGTGACAAACTTTTGAGGGCAGCCGAATTTGAGGAGGACACTCCATAATCCCTCACGGTTGACAGTGTCGAAGGCCTTTGTGAGATCAAAGAAGGCCATGTACAGCGGTTGGTGCTGTTCCCTGCATTTCTCTTGTAATTGACGTGCGGTGAAGACCATGTCCATTGTGCCCCTTAGTGGGCGGAATCCGCATTGCGACTCTGGGAGGAGCTCTTCGGCCACTGGGAGAAGGCAATTGAGGAGGATTCTTGCGATGACTTTCCCTGTGGCAGACAGCCGGGAAACTCCTCTGTAATTACCGCAATCGGACTTGTCACCTTTCTTGAAGATGGTCACAATTATGGCGTCTCCGAGATCCCCTGACATGCTCTCCTCCTTCCAGATAAGAGAAATGAGTTCATGAATTCGCGCCAGTAGTGCTTCTCCGCCATGCTTTAGTGCCTCAGCAGGGATTCCATCTGCTCCCGAGGCCTTCTTGTTCTTCAGTTGTTGGATGGCCTTTTTAACCTCATGCCGGGCTGGGGTTGTGCGGAGATGGTGGCGGGTAGCATGCTGTAGGATGGAGTTGAGGACACTCGTGTCGAAGACAGAGTCGTGGTTAAGGAGATCTTTGAAGTGCTCCTTCCAGCGGGCACTGACTGCCTCTCTGTCCTTGACGAGTACCTCTCCGTTCTTGGCCCGCAGTAGGGTAGGGCCTTGGGTGCTTGGGCCATAGGCGGTCTTGACTGCGCTAAAGAATCCACGCACGTTGTGGTTGTCAGCTAGCTGCTGGATCTCCTGCACTTTCTCCACCCACCATCTGTTCTTTAGATCACGAGTTTTTTGTTGGACCTCGGCCTTCAGGCTTCTGTCGAGCTGCTTTCTTGCTCTCGAGTTCTGTTGCTGTTTCCAGATCAGGAATACCTTGCGCTTGCGGCTTATTAGCTCCTGGATCTCCTGGTCATTCTCGTCGAACCAGCCTTGGTGTTTCCTGGTCGAGTGACCGAGCGTTTCTTCACAGGTGCTAATTATGGAGGCCTTGCGTGCAAACCAGACGCTGTGGACACTCTGTGTCTCTGCATCACTGGGAGTCGTCAGGTTGTTTGTGAGGTGCAGGCTGAATAGGGCTTTCTTAGCGGGGTCTTTGAGTGCTCCAGCGTTAATTTTCCTGCGGCATTGTTTCTGTTGCCGCCGCTGTTTTGGGGCTACATTGATGGAGATGACAGAGCGGATTAGGCGGTGGGCTGTCCAGCAGTCATCAGCTCCTGTCATGGCGCAGGTGATGCGGACATCCTTGCGGTCCCTCGCTTCACATATATACATAGCTAACGCTTCACATATATACATACAGTTCAGTTCAGTTCAGTTCAAATGCTTTATTGGCATGAAAGTTTACATACTATCTCTCCCTCAATCTCTCGAACTTTCTATCTATCAATCGAAAGAAAAAGGAAGACTTGTCTTTATAAAGCTCCGTTCATGACCCCAAAGCACTTTACAACCAATGAAGTACTTTTAAAGCGTAGTCACTGTTAAGTAGAAAATGCGGCAGCCAATTTTCGCACAGCAAGCTCCCACAAACAGCAATGTGATGATTGTTAAGTATGTGTATTGTATTGAACAATTAACACAAAGACTTAAACGTATAACTCAAACAGGTCTTTACTGGTTGGAGGTAGGGACTATACATAGGTCTTTACTTCATGCCCACAGGCGGGAACTGAGGGGAGATCAGTACCCACAGTACTATTTATACCCCTATGGCCAGGAGTGGTACTGCGTATCACTACGCCCAACAAGTAGTGCAGTCCTGTCCATAGGTTCAAAGTAGCACACATATTACATACACAACATTCCTCCCTTCCTAGCTTTACAGTCATCTCCCCATTTAACATAACGTAATAACATATATACATATATAACTTCAGGTTTACATAACAGAATAACATAGATACATAGATAACTTCATGTCAAAACAGATCACAGATTCAGTCTCTGCGGAAAACAGTTCACAGATTCAATCTCTGTGGTGGAGTCGGTTCACGTTGCTGGAGTGACTCATTCAATAGTCCTTCCATGGATTTAACAGTTTGAACTTCCGAACTGAATTGGCTCCGTTCGGAGGGACCACGTGTGTGATCTGGTAGAGGTAATAATGGTTCAGATGGGTCATCTTCTGTTTCGACTTTTCCTTTTCTGCTTCTTGGAGACTCTCTGGGCTCCACTGTCAGCTGCCAGCTGCATGCGCAGTTCCTCCTTCTCTCCCTCCTTTTTCCGTAGTAGAGCCACCTTCTCCCGATGTTCCGTAGACTTTCGGTGCTCCTCCATGATTTCTGTATGGTGGGAGTCGAAGTTACAAGTTGGGCAGGACAGGACATAGTAATATTCGGTGTCGTCCTGATCTAGGCCAGCGAGAGGGTCTTCTATTTCCTCCATACCCAGCTGGGCGTTAGCCAGCTTTTGTTCCAAGTCCAGACATCTTTCCTGAAGAGACTTCTTCATGCGTACCTCTTCATCCAGCTTTTTCTGGGCTTTCAGCAAGTTGTTTACTAATGACCTCATTTGAGATTTTACTACTTCAACTTCTTTTGGAGATTGATTGATCGGACTATTCAATCCCTCTACCGGAGCAGCTGTTTCAGCGGTCTGTTGTTCTACGTTGACGTGAGTCAGCGTACTTTTGGCATCCAAGGGCTGCTCTGTTGCAGTCATCTCAGTCTGTGTTGCCACCTCAGCTCTTCCAATAACCTTTGAGAGCTCCGAACCCCTTTCGTTTGAATATTGAAGTTCGTGTTCAAGTTTTTCCCATTTCAGAGTCCTGTCCTTCAGCATATGCAGGAGTTGGCTGACCGTTAACTCCTCTGACATCAGACGTTTTGTGTGCTCCTGCTCCATTTTCTCCATCAGCTGCTTCTGTTGTCTTTCCAGATTCTCCAACTCTATATCAAAGAACTCTTTCGTTGCATTCAACTCTTGCTCACAACGGCGAAGCATTTGTTCTAATTGCTGTTGTAGTTTGAAATGGAGTTGAGTTCGAGCCCGGTGTCCCTCAGAAATGGGCACATCAGTAGACTTGCCAGACTCAGAATCCACAGTTAAACTATGTTGTTGTTGCTCAGTGGAATTCTGTGCTGAAACTTTGTCTTTTGCACCTGAGTTGGGCTTACCATCATCCGTTCCAGAGTCTGGGCCGACTATCTTCACCGAGTTCTCACTCGTTATTGTTTGTAGGAAATGCCAGTCCATATTCATTTTCCTAATCCACTCCCGTCCTAGTAGTGGAGGACCTCCTTCAGATATCACATATAAGTCCATTATTTGACTGTCTTCGCCCTTGTGGACCACTGCAACCTCTATTTTCCCGATGAGGTACACTCTTTGCCCCGTGTATGTTTTCAATATAATCCCCGTATCCTGTAGGGGAATATGTTGGAATAACTTTCCGTAATCTTTCTTATTTATGACCGTCAATGCCGATCCAGTGTCCAATTCCAGTTTTACTTGGACTCCTTCTATCTGAAGAGTGACCCAAATTGTCTGGAGGTCTGCACCCTTACCAGCGTTGAGTACTCTTAAGCTAGCCAGTTCATTACAGCTTAAGCTAGCCAGTTCATTACTGCTAGCGTCTGAATCGGACTCCTGTTCGGTCACCTTGTGTACCTTTGCGTATTTTCCTTGCGGTGACTTCTTGTTGCTGGTCTTCTTCCCTGACCTGCATACTCTAGCTATATGTCCAAGCCTACCACAAGTTCTACATTCTTGGTTTTTAAACCAACACTGGTTCTGATCATGCGTTGTCTTTCCACAACGATAACATTTGCCAGAACTCACACCCAATTTGTGTGCACTGAGCTCCGGTGACCGTAGCTGCATTACTGCCGTGCCTCTCGCTGCGGCTTCGTGTGCTGCTGCCATAGTGACCGCCTTCTCAAGCGTCAGCTCATTCTCCTCGAGCAGTCGCTTTTGTGTATCCTGTTTAAATAAACCACACACAAATTTGTCTCGAAGTGCCTCTGTCAGTCCCGTTCCAAACTGGCAATATTTCGCTAATTTACGCAATTCCAGCAAATAATCAGCATTGCTTTCTTGCTGTAGCTGCCTTCTGTCGTAAAATTTAAATCGTTCCGCTAGCATCAGCGGCGTGGGGTTTAGATGATCTTTCAGGACAGTAACAATCTCATCGAACGTCTTATCCGCCGGTTCATCTGGTGATAACAGGTGTTTCAATTGCCCGTATGTCTTCGCACCCATTAAATTTAATAATGTTAGAGCTTTATCTTGGTCATGAATTTTATTGGCCTTACAATAATTTTTTACTCTTTCAACATATATGGCCCAATCTTCGAGGTCACTATCAAAGGTGCTAATATTCCCGTGTTTAGGCATTGTAGATTTGCAATTTCTCAGATTTTATTTTGTTTACTTGTTATCAAAGATGGCGGCTTCCCGCTCTTGCCGTCGTCCTCCGCCCACAAAATGGCGGTTTTCCCGCGCTTGGCGGTCTTCACCCGTCCCCCGACGCCGTCTCCCTTCAGCCCCCGAGTGCGGCCCTTATCTTTGGTTCCGATCGCTGGCCCTCGCTGCGCCTCGCACTTGAAGCGGCTCCCGGCCTCTGGCTCACCCGCTCGCGCGGCTCTTGCTCGCTCCCTCCCGGGCTCTGGCTTACCCGCTCGCGCGTTTCACCGCGGCTCTTATCAGGGATTGCGATCGCCCTTATCTTCTCCAACTTCCCCAGCCCTGTCTTTGCAGCCAACACTGCACGGCTTACCCCACCACCTAGGTTGAACAAGGAAACTGCAGAAAGACTTCTGTCAGTCGCTGGAAGCTGTCAGGATGTTTGCTGCACTCCAGTGCTCAGTCGCTGATGGAGGCTTCAGAGTCCTAAAGCCTGTCGCTTCTAGTGGGGTGGTGATGTTTGAAACCTCTCTTCAACTGCCGCAGGGTAAGAACCTGACTCGTCGCCAGTGTTAAGTATGTGTATTGTATTGAACAATTAACACAAAGACTTAAACGTATAACTCAAACAGGTCTTTACTGGTTGGAGGTAAGGACTATACATAGGTCTTTACTTCATGCCAACAGGCGGGAACTGAGGGGAGATCAGTACCCACAGTACTATTTATACCCCTATGGCCAGGAGTGGTACTGCGTATCACTACGCCCAACAAGTAGTGCAGTCCTGTCCATAGGTTCAAAGTAGCACACATATTACATACACAACAATGATAACCAGATAATCTGTTTTAGTGATGTTGGTTGAGGGATAAACATTGGCCAGGACACCAGGGAGAACTCCCCTGTTCTTCTTCCAATAGTGCCATGGGATCTTTTACATCCACCCGAATGGGCAGACGGGGCCTCGGTTTAATGTCTCATCCAAAAGACAGCACCTCCGACAGTGCAGCACTCCCTCAGCACTGCACTGGAGTGTCAGCCTAGATTATGTGCTCAAGTCTCTGGAGTGGGACTTGAACCCACGACCTCCTGACTCAGGTGAGAGTGCCACCCACTGAGAAGAGAGAAGATCGATAAGATTTTTAAAAAGGTTGACACCTATTGGCAGATAGCTGATTTACATTGACACACTTAGTAGTAAGTGTGGGCAGGAGTTTAATGGACATCCCCAGCCTCCTTCATTAAGGTGCCTCTCCCCCAAGGCAGCCTCCCAAAGTCCTGCATTATCCATTATTACTTCATGTGATTTACTGCTGAAACGAATTACTCAGATTTGATTTTATAGGCTAGTGACAAGGCTGGATGACTTGATGGAAAGTGCTGAAATTCTGCAACAGTGAGGCTTCAAGCATTAGCTGGAGCTTTTAAAAGTTACTCTCACTGTGATAACCCCCAAGTTGTAAAACATTTTGACAATCATTTCTACGGATTCTAAAGAAGTTAAAAGAACATTATTTTCTTTCCCAGTCGTATGTTAATGGTTGCAGCATTTCACTCTGCTGGTCAAAATAATTGCAGCTGTGTTTCCACAGTGAGGCTGCACCTTCCCACGGACTGGAGCGACAAATGTAAGCAACGCTCAGGCAGGTAAAAATCACTGGTTACCCTGTTAGATTAATGGTTTCCAAACTATTCTTTGTGAGGGACCTGCTGTAAATGATCACCTCCCGAGACTCCCTGTAAATTTTCACACACTCCTTGAGACTCCCTGTAAATATTCACACACTCCCTGGGACCCCCTTGTAAATATTCACACACTCCCTGGGACCACCCTGTAAATTTTCACACACTCCCCGGGACCACCCTGTATATTTTCACACACTCCCCGGGACCCCCTGTAAATTTTCACACACTCCTCGAGACTCCCTGTAGATATTCACACACTCCCTGGGACCCCCTGTAAGTATTCACACACTCCCCGGGACCCCCTGTAGATATTCAAACACTCCCGGGGACGCCATGTAAATATTCACACACTCCCTGGGACCCCCTGTAAGTATTCACACACTCCCCGGGACCCCCTGTAGATATTCAAACACTCCCGGGGACACCATGTAAATATTCACACACTCCCCGGGACCCCCTGTAGATATTCAAACACTCCCGGGGACACCATGTAAATATTCACACACTCCCCGGGACCCCCTGTAAATATTCACACACTCCCAGGGACCCCTGTAAATATTCACACACTCCCAGGGACCCCCTGTAAATTTTCACACACTCCCAGGGACCCCTGTAAATATTCACACACTCCCAGGGACCCCCTGTAAATATTCACACACTCCCGGGGACACCATGTAAATATTCACACACTCCCCGGGACCCCCTGTAAATATTCACACACTCCCAGGGACCCCTGTAAATATTCACACACTCCCAGGGACCCCCTGTAAATTTTCACACACTCCTGGGGGCCCTGTAAATATTCACACACACACAGAGACCCCCTGTAAATATTCACACACTCCCAGGGACCCCCCTGGAAATATTCAGACACTCCCGTGGACATAAGTAGTAAGAGCAGGAGTAGGCCATATAGCCCTCGAGCCATTCAATAAGATCATGGCTGATCTTCGACCTCAACTCCACTTTCCCACCTGATCTCCATATCCCTTGATTCCCCTAGAGTCCAAAAATCTATCTCAGCTTTGAATATACTCAAAGACTCAGCATTCACAGTCCTCTGGGGCAGAGAATTCCAAAGATTCACAACCCTCTGAGTGAAGAAATTCTTCCTCATCTCAGTCTTAAATGGCATACCTCTTATCCTGAGACTATGCCCCCTAGTTCTAGACACTCCAGCCAGGGAAACAACCTCTCAGCATCTACCCTGTCAATCCCCTTCAGAATCTTGTATATTTCAATGAGATCACCTCTCATTCTTCTAAATTCCAGAGAGTATAGGCCCATTCTACACAATCTCTCATCATAGGACAGCCCTCGCATCCCAGGAATCAATCTGGTGAACCTTCGTTGCACCGTCTCCAAGGCAAGTATATCCTTCCTTAGATAAGGAGACCAAAACTGTGCGCAGTACTCCAGGTGTGGTCTCACCAAGGCCCTATACAATTGTAGCAAGACTTCCTTACTCTTATACTCCAACCCCCTTGCAATAAAGGCTAACATGCCACTTGCCTTCCTATTGCTTGCTGTACCTGCATGCTAGCTTTCTGTGTTTCTTGCACGAGGACACCCCAATCTCTCTGAACACCAACATTTGAAAGTTTCTCACCATTTAAAAAATATTCTGTTTTTATATTCTTCCTACCAAAGTGAATAACCTCACATTTCCCTACATTATACATTAAGGATGCCACCTTACTGCCCACTCACTTAGTCTATCTATATCCCTTTGCAGACTCTTGTGTTCTCCTCACAGCTTACTGTCCCACCTAGCTTTGTATCATCAGCAAACTTGGATACATTACACTCGGCCCCTTCATCTAGGTCATTAATATAGATTGTAAATAGCTGAGGCCCCAACACTGATCCTTGCAGCACCCCACTAGTTACAGCCTGCCAACCTGAAAAAGATCCGTTTATCCCTACTCTCTGTTTTCTGTCCATTAACCAATCCTCTATCCATGCTACTATATTACCCCCAAACCCATGAGCCCTAATCTTGTGAAATAATCTTTCATGTGGCACCTTATTGAATGCCTTTTGGAAATCCAAATATACTACATCCACTGGTTCCCATTTATCTACCCTGCTAGTTACATCCTCAAAAAACTCTAATAAATTTGTCAAACACGATTTTCCTTTCATAAAATAAGCACGGTGGCATAGTGGTTAGCACTGTTGCCTCACAGCGCCAGGGACCCGGGTTCGAATCCGGCCTCGGGTGACTGTCTGTGTGGAGTTTGCACATTCTCCCCGTGTTTGCGTGGGTTTCCTCCGGGTGCTCCGGTTTCCTCCCACAGTCCAAAGATGTGCGGGTTAGGTTGATTGGCTATGATAAATTGACCCTTAGTGTTAGGGGGATTAAATACGTGGGGTTACGGGGATAGGGTGGGATATGTGTTGGTGTAGGGGTTACGGGAATCGGGTGGGATATGTGTCGGTGCAGGCTCGAAGGGCTGAAATGGCCTCTATCTGCACTGTGGGGTTTCTGTGTTTCTGTGTGAAAACCATGTTGACTCTGCCTAATCATGTTATGATTTTCTAAGTGACTTGATACCACTTCCTTAACAGTGGATTCCAGCATTTTCCCAACAACTGATGTCAGGCTAACTTGCCTGTAGTTCCCTGTTTTTTCTATCCCTCCTTTCTTGAATTGCGGTGTTACTTTGCGACCTTCCAATCCGCTGGGACCATTCCAGAATCTGGGGAATTTTAGAAGATCAAAACCAATGTATCCACTATCTCTTCAGCCACCTCTTTTAGAACCCTAGGATGTAGGCCGTCAGGTCTAGGGGATTTGTCGGCTTTTAGTCCCATTCGTTTCTCTAGTACTTTTTCTTTACTTATATTAATTACGTTAAGTTCCTCACCCTCATTAGACCCTTGGTTCCCCACCACTTTTGGTATGCTTTGTGTGTCTCCTACTGTGAGGACAGATACAAAATATTTGTTTAATGTTTCTGCCATTTCCTTATTCCCCATAATAATTTCTCCTCTCTCAGCCTCTAAGGGACCAACGTTTACTTTTGCTACTCTTTTCCTTTTTACATACTTGTAGAAACTCTTACAATCTGCTTTTATATTTCTTGCTAGTTTTCTCTCGTATTCTATTTTTTCCCTTTTTATCAATTTTTTGGTCAACCTTTGCTGGTTTCTGAAACTCTCCCAATCCTCAGGCTCACTATTATTCTTTGCAACATTATAAGCTTTTTCTTTCAATCTAATACTATCCTTAACTTCTTTAGTTAGCCATGGTTGGATCACTTTTTCCGTGGAGTTTTTGTTTCTCAATGGAATGTATTTTTGTTGAGAATTATGAAATATTTCTTTAAATGCTAACCACTGCTTATCTACCGCCATATATTTTAATCTAGTTTTCCAATCTACTTTAGCTAACTTGCCCCTCATACCTATGTAATTGGCTTTATTTAAGTTTAAGTTTAAGACTAGTTTCGGACTTAGGCAAGTCATTCTCAAAATTAATGTGAAATTCTATCATATTATGATCACTCTGCCCCAGAGGATCCTTTACTATGAGATTGCTAATTAACCCGGTCTCATTACACAATACAAGATCTAAAATAGCCTGTTCCCTGGTTGGTTCCATGACATATTGTTCTAGGAAACTGTCCAGAATGCATTCCATGAACTTGTCCTCCAGACAACCTTTGCCAATTTGATTTGTCCAGTCTATATGTAGATTAAAGTCCCCCAAGATTATTGCATTACCTTTGTTGCAAGCTCCTACTATTTCTTGATTAATATTCTGACCCCCTGTAAATATGCACACGCTCCCGGGGACCCCCTGTAAATATTCACCCACTCCCGGAGACCCCCTATAAATATTCACAGTCTCAGGGACCCCCTGTAAATACTGACACACTCCCGGGGACCCCCTGTAAATACTGACACACTCCCGGGGACCTCCTGTAAATATTCACACACTCCCAGAGACCCCCTGTAAATATTCACACACTCCCGGGGACCCCCTGTAAATATTCACCCACTCCTGGGGACCCCCTGTAAATATTCACCCACTCGAAGGGACCCTGTAAATATTCACACACTCCCAGGGACCCCCTAGAAACATTCACACACTCCCAGGGACCCCCTAGAAACATTCACACACTCCCAGGGACCCCCTAGAAACATTCACACACTCCCAGGGACCCCCTAGAAACATTCACACACTCCCAGGGACCCCCTAGAAACATTCACACACTCCCAGGGACCCCCTAGAAACATTCACACACTCCTGGGGACCCCCTGTAAATTTTCACACACTCCCAGGGACCCCCCCCTGGAAATATTCACACACACCCGGGGACCCTATGTAAATATTCACACACTCCCAGGGACCCCCTGGAAATATTCCACACACTTTCTGGGACCCCTCTGTAAATACTGACATACTCCTAAAAAGCTCTGGAAAATAATGATATATTCCTGGCCCCCTGTAAATTGACTTACTCCTCGTGACGCCCTCCCCAAGCCAATAGCCTCAGAACCCCTCTCATAACTTCTGAAAGAGTTTGCTACGCCAAAGGAAAACATTACGTCTACTTTCTTACAAGAGCAATAATGGGCCAGTAACAAGAAATACAGCAGTCAGACAATAGAGGTTTGAGTACTCAGCAACTGCCCATTACTCAATCTGATTATATGTTCAAGTCACTGGAACAGGACTTGAACCCATGACCTTCTCAGTCAGAGGCAAGAGTGCTACCCACTGAGCCATGGCTGACACCTTGGGGAAAAGAAATCTACATACTGCCTTTGAAAAGCTTGGTTTAATAGGCAGACGCCCAGGGCTCCTGTGTGCCCAGTTGCTGTGAGCGATGAGCTGACTGTGGGCAGAGTCTGACTCGAACTCCTACAATGTGGGTGAGCCTCTGCTCAGAGTCAGCCTCCTAGCAACACAGGAGTTGCTAGATGAAGAAAGAGTAAGGTCCATCTAGTTTGCCTTCTACCATCCTGGTAGTCACGTGATACAACAACAACGGAGCTGTTGACTAATCACAGCAATCAATCTCTATCAATTAGTCTACAACAGACCCAGACATGAGGTGAGGAAAACCCCAGTGGTGGAGAGCTTTGGGAGCCATAGGTCCAAAGTCACCTGCTCCTCCCAAACATGCTACACTTACCACGTCATGTCTCAAATTACTCACATACTGGATCCCAAAATAACAAAAAACTTGAGGCAGAAGATTTATTGTGGCATTTGAATATTTAAATAATGCAGTGCAGGCTGGTAACAGAGCAGGGGTATAGCTGACTATTTGAAATATCTACACTCTCTAGTTGGCCCATTGCTTCCTCCACACTCCTCTTGTGTCCATTTTTCTGTCACCACTATTTCTCCCCTAGTGGTTTGCTGCAGCCCTTGAAGAGCTGCTGCCTTGCTCCATGGTTCCCTAAAAGCATCATTATTTGGATACAAATCACACTTTGCAAAAATCAAGAGCACTCAGGAAACTGGGCACGGCATCACCGTGCAAAATTTGCTTTCGTGTGATATTGATCCCTGCAGGGGTGGGATAAATTATCAGTAAGTGCATGTTTATTGAGCAATGTGCTGATCCCTGCTCTTGTGCTGATCCCTGCTCTTTTGCTGCTGGTTAGTTTGCAAAATCCAAAAGAAAGTAAAGAGCAGGCATCAGTAACACCTAAACCAGACCTGTCCTGACACTGAATTAGGGAACTGCTTTTAATATAAAGCTAGCAGCTTTCCTGTGGAGTTGCTCACGGTGAATCAGGGACCACTCGTTGTGGGAACAATAAGCCCGACAGAGTGTAATGGGGAAACTGTCACAGGCATTGAGTGAGACACTCACAGAAAGTGTAATGGGGAAAATGTCACAGGCATTGAGTGAGACACTCACAGAAAGTGTAATGGGGAAACTGTCACAGGCATTGAGTGAGACACTCACAGAAAGTGCATGCTATACACAAGACTTTTAAAATATTATATCTACATACACACACACACACATATCAATGTTCCCTCTAATTTTTTGGGCCCGCGCAGGCCATTCAAAATTCCACAGATGCGCAGTTTTTCTATTTAAAAGCCGGCTCATTGACTGCGCGGAGCCGCCAGAGCGCTGCGTGGCCGCCAGAGCGCTGCGTGGCCGTGCAGCTTAAAGGAAACACTGACATATATAGTGTGTGTGTGTGTGTGTGTGTGTGTGTGTGTGTGTGTGTGTGTGTGTGTATAAAATGTGAAACGTATATACATACAGTGCAAAAAGTACCTTTAGGCAAATGACAGTTGCTATTAATGCATAGATGAAGCAAGATTGCTGATGCAGCCTCAGAACAAACTCCCTTGTTAGCAACATATCTCAGCACAGATCGAACGGATAGGAAGTTGTGCACAATGTACAAAATTGCATACCAATTTATTTTAACTCCACCCTGCGGGCAATTGATCAAAGTGATTTGGAGCCTCCTTCGTTCCAGCACTTGATTACTAATAGCAGCAGGCATGGCAATGTCAGAAAGGCTGGAGTCTGCGATCAAGCCCCAGGGACAGTAGTGTCGGGGGGAAGGGAGGGGCAATGCTCCTGGGGAGTGTGGAGGAAGGAATAGGCCAGCTGGAGTCTGCGATCAAGCCCCAGGGACAGTAGTGTCGGGGGGAAGGGAGGGGCAATGCTCCTGGGGAGTGTGGAGGAAGGAATAGGCCAGCTGGAGTCTGCGATCAAGCCCCAGGGACAGTAGTGTCGGAGGGAAGGGAGGGGCAACGCTCCTGGGGAGTGTGGAGGAAGGAATAGGCCAGCTGGAGTCTGCGATCAAGCCCCAGGGACAGTAGTGTCGGGGGGAAGGGAGGGGCAACGCTCCTGGGGAGTGTGGAGGAAGGAATAGGCCAGCTGGAGTCTGCGATCAAGCCCCAGGGACAGTAGTGTCGGAGGGAAGGGAGGGGCAGTGCTCCTGGGGAGTGTGGAGGAAGGAATAGGCCAGCTGGAGTCTGCGATCAAGCCCCAGGGACAGTAGTGTCGGGGGGAAGGGAGGGGCAATGCTCCTGGGGAGTGTGGAGGAAGGAATAGGCCAGCTGGAGTCTGCGATCAAGCCCCAGGGACAGTAGTGTCGGGGGGAAGGGAGGGGCAGTGCTCCTGGGGAGTGTGGAGGAAGGAATAGGCCAGCTGGAGTCTGCGATCAAGCCCCAGGGACAGTAGTGTCAGGGGGAAGGGAGGGGCAACGCTCCTGGGGAGTGTGGAGGAAGGAATAGGCCAGCTGGAGTCTGCGATCAAGCCCCAGGGACAGTAGTGTCAGGGGGAAGGGAGGGGCAACGCTCCTGGGGAGTGTGGAGGAAGGAATAGGCCAGCTGGAGTCTGCGATCAAGCCCCAGGGACAGTAGTGTCGGGGGGAAGGGAGGGGCAGTGCTCCTGGGGAGTGTGGAGGAAGGAATAGGCCAGCTGGAGTCTGCGATCAAGCCCCAGGGACAGTAGTGTCGGGGGGAAGGGAGGGGCAGTGCTCCTGGGGAGTGTGGAGGAAGGAATAGGCCAGCTGGAGTGTGGCGATTCTTTTACTTTTTCCTGCACATTTTTCCTTTTCAATTTCCTTTTGAAAGTTACTATTGACTCTGCTTCCAACACCCTTTCAGGCAGTGAATTCCAGATCACAACAGCTCCCTGCGGAAAAAAAATCTCATCTCCCCTCTGGTTCTTTTGCCAATTATACTCATAGTAATTCAGCTCTCTCATGTAGCTCAAAGCCAAATGTTGGTGTCCAATATACCCCTGCATATTCATAGCAACCAGTGCATCTTGGCTGCAGGATTCACTGGACCAAGCCATACCAGAACTTAGCAAAAAGCAAGGATAGTAGATGTAAATCAGAATCTGTACTATAATCGTTCAATTTTGTGAAAAGTGATGATTAATAGCTGAGGTGGATGAAACCCATCAATTTCCTGCTCAGAAATGTGTTTCTGTATATATGGGGGCAGGGGGAGTGTGCCACATAAAATCTCATCTACAGCATGGGCTGAAATTCCTCTTTTAACTAACAACAACAACTTGTATTTCTATAGCGCCTTTAATGTAGTACAACATCCCAAGGCGACGCACAGGAGTATTTTAAGACAAAAAATCTGACACCGAGCAACATAAGGATAAATTAGGGCAGGTGACCAAAAGCTTGGTCAAAGAGGTAGATTTTAAGGAGCGTCTTAAAGGAGGAAAGAGAGGTAGCGAGGCGGACAGGTTTAGGGAGGGATTGCCAGAGCTTAGGGCCCAGGCAAGAGAAGGCACGGCCACCAATGGTTGAGCGATTATAATCAGGGGTGCTCAAGAGGGCAGAATTAGATGAGTGCAGATATCTGGGGGGGGGGGGGTTGTAGGGCTGCAGGAGATTACAGAGATAGGGAGGGGGCGAGGCCATGGAGGGATTTGAAAACAAGGATGAGAATTTTTTAATCAAGGCGTTGCTTAACAGGGAGCCAATGTAGGTCAGCGAGTACAGGGAAGCTGGGTGAATGGGACTTGGCGCGAGTTAGGACACAAGGAAATGAGAATTTTTTCCCCCCGCAGGGAGCTGTTGTGATCTGAAATTCACTACCTGAAAGGGTGGTGGAAGCAGACTCAATAGTAACTTTCAAAAAGGAATTGCATATATATTTGAAGGGGGGAAACATTTGCAGGGTTAATGGGGAAAGAGCAGGGTAGTGGGACTAATTGGATAGCTCTTTCAGAGAGCCAGCATAGACACCATGGGCCGAATGGCCTTCCTCCTGTGCTGTAAGATTCAAAGCAATTATTATAATCATGAAAAATCTTTGCTTAACAATCAGAAATCGCAAGTTTGAACACCACGATGTCCTTAGCGGGTCATTAATTACAGAGAAAAACGAGCTTTCTCCCATTATTTCACTAAAAGAATTTGATTCCCATCATCAAATCTAATAATTACATTAGGAACAGGAAACGACTGGATGAATACAGGTTTCTTTCATTGGGAGTAACTGAGGCTGGTTTGTTTGGGACCGGTACCATTTTTTAAACACTGACTGCTGATGTCCCTCAGTAAATAGAAACCACATTGTTAACGCTTGCGAACAAACGCAACCATACCCCACTCTCCGGCCTCTGATGGTTCTTTATTGCTGGTCCCCCCCGCCACTGTGGGCTTTGAGGATGATTCCCCAGGGGAGGTTCCATTGTCGGGATCAGACCCACCCTATCCCGATACCTAGCAATTTAATGAATGACATTTTTTCAGATCGGTGGAAGTGCAGTGTGTCTGTTTCAGGTCGGTTTCAGCTACTCCCAGATGCCACTCAACAAATCAGCTATAAACCCCAATTGCAAAGGCGATTCTCTTTGTGTAAATCTGTGTGAAATGACACAGACATCACTCATCCCCTATAATGACGCCCTCCCCATACACACAGCGGCAGAAACACTTGCATATTTAGATTTTTAAAGCATCTCTTTTCAACTGAAATGCGAGAGGAGGCAGGCACGTATTGCAACCATCGCATTTTAATATTCAGCCAGTCTGTTCCCCAACGCCTTGCTAAGCGACTGTGCGTTTCTATCTGAATGATGCTGTTAATGATTTTAAGGACGCTTTCTGAAATGATCGTTTAATCAATGTCTGTTTTACTAAAAAAGAGGTAAGCGCAGTTGGGAGCCCATCATCAAGACCCATCATCACCAGAGACCAGTCTCTCTTATTCTCTATAATAAAGACTTCCTGCAACTTAAATGGGGAATAATTGCAATTTTTCTTACCGAAGTAGACAGTTTTGTCGCATTTGGGACACTTAGATGCCATTCTCGGTGGTCCTGATGCCTCCTTCCTGCTGTCTCAGTGAACAAGCCGCGCTGCCTGCTCCTGCTCTCTGCTCCCTGGGACCTCCACAATCCAGGCTCAGGCTCCCGCCTCCTCCCTGGCTCGCAGCAGCGGCCCTGCCCTCCATCCTCAGTCTGGTTGGCTGCCTACCCCTGTCACTCACTTCAGGCTCACCACCCACCGCCTCCGAATTAGATTCAGCTTGGGGGAAAAAAACATTGGTCCATTTTGTGAGGAGCTGGATTAAAGCAGCAGATATCACCAGAGTGAAGATGTCTACTCATCCTCAGAGCGCAGACATGGCATTTGGGACAATGACACCACCTCTCTCTCCTCCTTAAAACCTACCTCTTTGCCCAAGCTTTTGGCCATCTGTCCTAATATCTCCTTATGTGGCTCGGTGGCAAATTGCGTTTTATTTATGCTCCTGTGACGTTTTACTCCGTTAAATGCGCTGTATAAATACAAGGTGTTTACTCTGAAGCTCAAATTGTCCAAAACTAAAAATTTTGAAAAAATGAAGAGGGCTACAGGTCTGTAAAGGGTGAGAAAATTGGAGGTAGTCCATAATATCAGGCTGTGAAAGGGCATAAGTTTATTCATTCTGGGTACGTGGGCGTCGCTGGTGAGGCCGGCATTTATAGCCCATCCCTAATTTCCCTTGAGAAGGTGGTGGTGGACTGTCTCCTTGAACCACTGCAGTCTGTGTGGTGAAGGGGCTGCCACAGTGCTGTTAGGGAGGGAGTTCCAGGAGTCCATAAAATCTCTGGAGTGGGACTAGAACCCACAACCTTCTGACTCCAAGGTGAGAAGGCTGCCACTGAGCCAAGGCTGACACGATGGCCTCACCTGCCTGGTTCACTCCCCTACTGGATTCAAGCATTGCTGATTACTGAAGCCATGCAAAACACCTCCAGTTGGACGGGCAGTCGCCGCTTGGAGTGTATTTGTTGTCGCTGTCCCTTTAAGAAACTAAATTTGTGCCTTCCCTCCAAATCGCAAGTCAATATTTCTATAAATCACTGGACTTTCATATCCTGAAGAACGCATACAGCAAATATGTGAGCCGCATTTCCCTTACACATGGGACATATTAAACCCTACTTCAAACACGCCTTAATTGTACATATGTTTAGTGCATAAAAATGTAATGCCAAATCAGTGGTTGGCTTGTCTCAGTAACATCCAGTCCGAATAATCGGCTGAATTGTACACCAGATCACTGCCCTGTGATTAACTGCCCAGGAATACGACTCTGTAACAATCACACTAAAAGTAGGATCAGTGGCAAAATGGCCATCCAATATAAGTTCCCAGTGATACCAACAGTCCCAGAGAGTGAAGGCAGTTCCACATCTTGTAATCTACAAACCCATAAGAATATTTAGAATCAGTAGGTTCAAACTACCACTCACTACAGTTCCAGGCCTTGAGCACATAATCCAGGCTGATGCACCAGGGCAGCACTGAGGGGGAGTGCTGCCCGTTGAGTGAGATGTCAAATCAGAGCACTGTCTCTACCAGTTCAGAGAGATGTCAAAGATCCTGTGGCGTTATTTGAAGAAAGGCCAGGAGTTCTCCCAATGTTCCCTCCAGCCCTCTTACAACCAAAGGCAGATTAACTAGTGGTTGATGGGGTTTGTCAATTGTGGGACCTTTCTGTATGCAATGTGGCTGCTGTTTTTAGCCTACTGTAGTGACTGCATTTCAAAAGTAATTCATTGGTTGTGATGTGTGCTTTTGGGGGCCCTGAGGACATGAGAAAGTGCTACACAAATGCAAGCTCTTTGTAAAAAGAAAAGAAAGACATTTATATAGCTCCTTTCACGACCACTGTACGTCTCAAAGCGCTTTACAGCCAATGAAGTACTTTTTTGGAGTGTAGTCACTGTTGTAATGTGGGAAATGCGGCAGCCAATTTGCGCACAACAAGCTCCCACAAACAGCAATGTGACAATGACCAGATAAACTGTTTTTGTTATGTTGATTTAGGGATAAATATTGGCCAGGACACCGGGGATAACTCCCCTGCTCTTCTTCGAAATAGTGCCATGGGATCTTTTACGTTCACTTGAGAGAGCAGACAGGGCCTCGGTTTAACGTCTCATCCGAAAGACGGCACCTCTGACAGTGCAGCACTCCCTCCCTGCAGTTAAGCACAACTGCCCAGGTATGTCCTGTTCACAAAAAGCAGGACAAATCCAATCCGGCCAATTACAGCCCCATCAGTCTACTCTCAGTCATCAGCAAAATGATGGAAGGTGTCGTCAACAGTGCTATCAAGCAGTGCTTACTCAATAATAACCTGCTCACTGATGCCCAGTTTGGGTTCCCCCAGGACCACTCAGTGCCAGACCTCATTACAGCCTTGGTCCAAATGTGAACAAAAGAGCTGAATTCCAGAGGTGAGGTGAGAGTGACTGCCTTGACATCAAGGCAGCATTTGACAGAGTGTGGCATCAAGGAGCCCTAGTAAAACTGAAGTCAATGGGAATCGGGGGGGAAAACTCTCCACTGGCTGGAGTCATACCTAGCACAAAGGAAGGTGGTTGGAGGTCAATCATCACAGCCCCAGGACATCGCTGCAGGAGTTCCTCAGGGCAGTGTCCTAGACCCAACCATCTTCAGCTGCTTCTTCAATGACCTTCCATCCATCATAAGGTCAGAAGTGGGGATGTTCGCTGATGACTGCATAGTGTTCAGTGCCATTCGCAACTCCTCAGATAATGAAGCAGTCCATGCCCACATGCAGCAAGACCTGGATAACATTCAGGCTTGGGCTGATAAGTGGCAAGTAACATTTGTGCCACACAAGTGCCAGACAATGACTATCTCCAACAAGCGAGCGTCTAACCACTGCCCCTTGACATTCAATGGCATTATTATTGCCGATTCCCCCACCATCAATAACCTGGGGGTTACCATTGACCAGAAACTTAACTAGACCAGCCACATAAATACTGTGGCAACAAGAGTAGGTCAGAGGCTGGGTATTCTGCACCGAGTGTCTCACCTCCTGACTCCCCAAAGCCTTTCCACCATCTACAAGGCACAAGTAAGGAGTGTGATGGAATACTCTCCACTTGCCTGGATGAGTGCAGCTCCAACAACACTCAAGAAGCTCAACATCATCCAATACAAAGCAGCCCGCTTGATTGGCACCCCATCCATCACCTTAAACATTCACTCCCTCCACCACCGGCGCACCGTGGCTGCAGTGTGTACCATCTACAAGATGCACTGCAGCAGCTCGCCAAGGCTTCTTCGGCAGCACCTCCGAAGCCCACAACCCCTACCACCTAGAAGGACAAGGGCAGCAGGCGCATGGGATCACCACCACCTTCAAGTTCCCCTCCAAGTCACACACCATCCTGACTTGGAAGTATGTCGCCGTTCCTTCATCATCGCTGGGTCAAAATCCTGGAACTCCCTCCCTAACAGCACTGTGGGAATACCTTCACCACACGGACTGCAGCGGTTCAAGAAGGTTGCTCACCACCACCTGCTCAAGGGCAACTAGGCATGGGCAATAAATGCTGGCCTTGCCAGCGACGCCCACATCTCATGAACAAATTAAAAAAAATATTGGGAGCCACTTTAATTTCGGCGATGGGCGCTATCGAATTTTGCCACCTAATATATACCCTGACCGATTTTCCTTTCTGGGCGAGGTGTATGACAGGTGGACAATTCCTGCCCAATGTTAAAATGAGCCACCCACTCTTTGCCAGAGTTGGTCAATCATTGATCTGTGAGGTGATTTTTGTCTTTTCCAGGGGAACGTGAAACCATAGCACAAAAATCACATTAAATTCAGTTTACTGCAAGTCTGAACATTGCTAGCCCCATTATTAGTAGAATAAAAAGGGCAGACAGATCACGGGGGATGAATTTGGCCTGCTTATGGGAACTGGTGCAGGACCAGTGAGAGAGAAGGCGGCTTTACAAAAACCACAACATTGTAACAGTAGCTCGCCTTAAATTTTTTATCAGCTTGAATTGACTTAGTGTCATAAAAAAAAACACAAACCTGCATTGAAATGTTGACGCTTATTTTGTTGTGTGTGTGACTGAGAAATAATTAAACAGCGTAAGATCTCCCTGGTGCCTTGCGTTGCAGAGGGCAGCGATGTGGGAAAAGTCTTCTCCGTTTGTTCTCCATGAAAAGTAGATGCCAACGGTATTGGGAAAGATCACCGCTCAGAGGCAATTACTGAACTCTGGGACAGAGGAGGACATAAACACCTTTTCAGCCAGTGTCAAGCTCCGGTGCTTCCAAGGCTGTGTAGACATTACAACTAGCCATAACTGTTTGAGGAAAGGCAGTACCAGCAGCAGCGACACACAGCTTTTAGAATAAAGGACTGGAGAAGCCCAAGACTCAGGAGATGGTTGTGAAGCATCAGGGGGTGAAACATCCTTCCAGCTCAGTCCTAGAAACACAGGTAGACAAAAGGCTGGAAACTATAGACCAGTTAGCCTAACATCTGTGGTTGGTAAAATGTTGGAGTCCATTATTAAGGAAGCAGTAACAGGACATTTGGATAAGCATAATTTAATCGGACAGAGTCAGCATGGTTTTATGAATGGTGTGGAGATGCCGGTGTTGGACTGGGGTGGACAAATGTAAGAAGTCACACAACACCAGGTTATAGTCCAACAGTTTTATTTGAAATCACAAGCTTTCGGAGCACTGCTCCTTCGTCAGGTGAAGTGGAGAGATGCATAAAGACACAGCTTATATAGTCAGAGAATAATGCCAGATGATTACAGGTAATCTTTCTAACTGCCATTTATCACACCTTGGCAGAGAGATAATCACAGCAATCAAAGGTGTGAATGGTGTCCAAACAGGTCAATCAGGAAAACATTACATCAAAGAACAATGAGGTGGGGTCACAAGGGGTGGGAGACTTCTACTGCCTCCCAAAGATACACAAAGCCAACACACCCGGACGTCCTATCGTGTCAGGCAACGGAACCCTGTGTGAGAACCTCTCTGGCTATGTCGAGGGCATCCTGAAACCCATTGTACAGGGAACCCCCAGCTTCTGTCGCGACACTACAGACTTCTTACAGAAACTCAGCACCCACGGACCAGTTGAACCAGGAACACTCCTCGCCATGATGGACGTCTCGGCACTCTACACCAGTATCCCCCACGATGACGGCATCGCTGCGACAGCCTCAGTACTCAACACCAACAACAGCCAATCTCCAGACGCCATCCTACAACTCATCCGCTTCATCCTTGACCACAATGTCTTCACCTTCGACAACCAGTTCTTTACCCAAACACACGGAACAGCCATGGGGACCAAATTCGCACCCCAATACGCCAACATCTTCATGCACAAGTTCGAGCAAGACTTCTTCGCTGCACAGGACCTCCAACCAACGCTATACACCAGATACATTGACGACATTTTCTTCCTATGGACCCACGGCGAAGAATCACTGAAAAGACTACACAATAACATCAACAAGTTCCATCCCACCATCAAACTCACCATGGACTACTCCTCAGAATCAGTTTCATTCTTGGACACACGAATCTCCATCAAAGACGGACACCTCAGCACTTCACTCTACCGCAAGCCCACGGACAACCTCAGGATGCTCCACTTCTCCAGCTTCCACCCTAACCACGTTAAAGAAGCCATCCCCTATGGACAAGCCCTGCGAATACACAGGATCTGCTCAGACGAGGAGGAACGCGATGGACACCTACAGACGCTGAAAGACGCCCTCGTAAGAACGGGATATGACGCTCGACTCGTCAATCGACAGCTCCGACGGGCCACAGCAAAAAATTGCATAGACCTCCTCAGAAGACAAACACGGGACACAACCAACAGAGTACCCTTCGTCGTCCAGTACTTCCCCGGAGCGGAGAAACTACGCCATGTTCTTCGCAGCCTTCAACATGTCATCGATGATGACGAACACCTCGCTAAGGCCATCCCCACGCCTCCACTACTCGCCTTCAAACAGCCACCTAATCTCAAACAGACCATCGTTCGCAGCAAATTACCCAGCTTTTAGGAGAACAGCGACCACGACACCACACAACCCTGCCACGGCAACCTCTGCAAGACATGCCAGATCATCAACACAGATACCATCATCACATGTGAGGACACCACCCACCTGGTACATGGTACATACTCATGTGACTCGGCAAACATTGTCTACCTCATACGTTGCAGGAAAGGATGCCCCGGAGCATGGTACATCGGCGAGACCATGCAGACACTGCGACAATGGATGAACGGACACCGTGCAACAATCACCAGGCAGGAGTGTTCCCTCCCAGTCGGGGAACACTTCAGCAGTCAAGGACATTCAGCCTCCGATCTTCGGGTAAGCATTCTCCAAGGTGGCCTTCGAGACACACGACAACGCAAAATCGTAGAGCAAAAACTGATAGCCAAGTTCCGCACTCATGAGGACGGCCTCAACCGGGATCTTGGGTTCATGTCACGCTACATGTAACCCCAGCTGACGTAGTGTCACCCAGACTCGAGTCGTCGTTGGCTTGTTCTCTCTACACAGATGCGGCCGGTCCTGCTGTGATTTCCAGCAAAAAAATGTTTCTTTGTCTGTTTTTTGTTTTTCATACAGACCCCAGCATTTGCAACATTTGACCCCTTGTGACCCCACCTCATTGTTCTTTGATGTAATGTTTTCCTGACTGACCTGTTTGGACACCATTCACACCTTTGATTGCTGTGATTATCTCTCTGCCGAGGTGTGATAAATGGCAGTTAGAAAGATTACCTGTAATCATCTGGCATTATTCTCTGACTATATAAGCTGTGTCTTTATGCATCTCTCCACTTCACCTGACGAAGGAGCAGTGCTCTGAAAGCTTGTGATTTCAAATAAAACTGTTGGACTATAACCTGGTGTTGTGTGACTTCTTACATTGGTTTTATGAAGGGGAAGTCATGTTTGACAAATTTGCTCGAATTCTTTGAGGATGTAACAAACAGGGTGGATAAAGGGGAACCAGTGGATGTGGTGTATTTGGACTTCCAAAAGGCATTTGACAAGGTGCCACACAAAAGATTACTGCACAAGATAAAAAATCACGGGATTGGGGGTAATATACTGGCATGGGTGGAAGATTGGCTATCTAACAGAAAACAGAGAGTTGGGATAAATGGTTCATTCTCGGGTTGGCAATCAGTAACTAGTGGTGTTCCGCAGGGGTCAGTGCTGGGACCCCAACTCTTTACAATCTACATTAACGATTTGGAGGAGGGGACCAAGTGCAACGTATCCAAGTTTGCCGACGATACAAAGATGGGAGGGAAAGCAGTGAGTGAGGAGGACATAAATAACCTGCAAAAGGACATAGACAGGCTAAGTGAGTGGGCAGAAATTTGGCAGATGGAATATAATGTTGGAAAGTGTGAGGTTATGCACTTTGGCAGAAAAAATCAAAGAGCAAGTTATTATCTAAATGGAAAGAAACTGCAAAGTGCTACAGTACAAAGGGATCTGGGGGTCCTGGTGCATGAAACATAGAAGGTTAGTATGCAGGTACAGCAGGTGATCAGGAATGCCAATGGAATCTTGGCTTTTAATGCAAGGGGGATGGAGTGTAAAAGCAGGGAAGTCTTGCTTCAGTTATACAGGGTACTGGTGAGGCCACACCTGGAATATTGCGTACAGTTTTGGTTTCCATATTTAAGAAAAGATATACTTGCTCTCGAGGCAGTTCAGAGAAGGTTCACTCGGTTGATTCCGGAGATGAGGGGGTTGACTTATGAGGAAAGGTTGAGTAGGTTGGGCCTCTACTCATTGGAATTCAGAAGAATGGGAGGCGATCTTATTGAAACACATAAGATTGTGAGGGGGCTTGATCGGGTGGATGCGGGGAGCATGTTTCCACTGATGGGTGAGTCTAGAACTAGGGGGCATAATCTTAGAATAAGGGGCTGCCGTTTCAAAACTGAGATGAGGAGAAACTTCTTCACTCAGAGGGTAGTAAATCTATGGAATTTGCTACCTCAGAGAGCTGTGGAAGCTGCGACATTAAATAAATTTAAAACGGAGATAGACAGTTTCTTAGCTGATAAGGGAATTAAGGGTTATGGGGAGCGGGCAGGGATGTGGACGTGAGTCTAGGTTCAGATCAGCCATGATCCTATTGAATGGCGGAGCAGGCCCGAGGGGCCATATGGCCTACTCCTGCTCCTACTTCTTATGTTCACACCTGAGCTCTTCCTCTCCTCCCCCGCAAACCCCAATTTGACCATATTAACACTGGGTTGCCCGCCAATATTTCTGTGGAGTGAACGGATTGCTCTGCGGAGCAGGAGACACAAAGTGATTGAACCATGAGGCAGGGCCTGGTCTCACTCATCTTCCTGAGAGAGGGTTTCCAACAAAGCTATTTGTGGAACTGATTAACCCACCAGAACATCACTGCGTTTATCAGGCCCAACCAGTCCCCATCCACCACCACCCTCCTCGGCCTGGCTGAACTTGTTCTCACATTGAACAACTTCTCCTTTGACTCCACTCACTTCCTCCAAATCAAAGGTGTTGCTATGGGAACCCGCATGGGTCCTAGCTATGCCTGCCTTTTCGTGGGATATGTGGAACACTCTTTGTTCCAGTCCTACTCAGGTCCCATCCCTCACCTCTTTTTCCGGTACATTGATGACTGTATCGGTGCTGTTTCCTGCTCTCGCCCTGAACTAGATAATTTCATTCACTTTGCTTCCAATTTCCACCCTTCCCTCACCTTCACATGGTCCATCTCCGACTCTTCCCTTCCCTTCCTCGACTTCTCCGTCTCCATCTCTGGGGATAGGTTATTGACAAACATTCACTACAAGCCCACTGACTCCCACAGCTACCTGGACTACACTTCCTCCCAGCCCGCCTCCTGTAAGAACTCTATTCCATTCTCCCAGTTTCTCCGTCTCCGTCGCATCTGCTCTGACAATGCCACCTTCCACACCAGTGCTTCTGACATGTCTTCCTTTTTCCTCAACCGAGGATTCCCCTTTACAGTGGTTGACACGGCCCTTGACCGTGTCCACTCTATCTCCCGTACTTCTGCCCTCACCCCTGCCCCTCCCTCCCGGAACTACGATAGAGTTCCTCTTGTCCTCACCTTTCACCCCACCAGCCTCCACATTCAACGGATCATCCTCCGCCATTTCCGCTACCTCCAGCGTGATCCCACCACCAAACGCATCTTCCCCTCACCTCCCCTTTCAGCATTCCGTAGGGACCGCTCCCTCTGTGACACCCTAGTTCACTCCTCTATCACCCCCAACACCCCTTCCCCTTCGCCCGACACCTTCCCATGCAAGCGCAGGAGATGCAACACATGCCCTTATACCTCCCCCCTTCCTACTGTCCAGGGCCCCAAACACCCCTTCCAGGTGAAACAGCGATTTACTTGTACTTCTTAGTATACTGTATTCGCTGCTCACGATGTGGTCTCCTCTACATTGGGGAGACCAAACGCAGATTGGGTGACCGCTTTGCGGAACACCTCCGTTCAGTCCGTAAGGGGGACCCCGAGTTTCCGGTCGCCTGTCATTTCCATTCACCGCTCCATTCCCACTCAGACCTCACTGTCCTCGGCCTCTTGCATTGTTCCACGGAAGCTCAGCATAAGCTCGAGGAACAGCACCTCATCTTCCGATTAGGCACTTTACAGCCTTCCGGACTCAACATAGAGTTCAACAATTTCAGATCATAACCTCGGCCCCTATCATATATATATGTATTTTTTATCCACACTCTTTGTCTTTTTTTCTTCTCCCCTACATGGCAGCTGTCTTTCATTCTGCCAGCGCAAATTACACTTCATCTAGAGCCATCCTTTGTTTCTTAACCTGTCCCATTACCATCTCCTTTTGCCTTAAATATCTCTTAATGTCTCTTAACCTCTTCCGCCTTCCATCCTATCACAGACCTTCCCTTTTGTTCTTTCATCCCCTCCCCCATTTCCTAGCCTCTTCACTTGCTTAAAAACCTGTTCCATTTCCTGCTTTTTTCCAGTTCTGATGAAAGGTCATCGACCTGAAACGTTAACTCTGTTTCTCTCTTCACAGATGCTGCCTTACCTGCTGAGTTTCTCCAGCATTTTCTGTTTTTACTGTGTTTATCAGGTTCTTTGTGTAGCAAGATTTCCGTGGATCCCACAGTCAGAAGAGAGAAAGGAGTTGCTGATAAACTGATTTGTGTATAATAGGAATGGTTAATGTTTGTATCAATATCGGTGTGATTTAGTCTCCATATTTAAGTAACAACAGAAAATGCTGGAAACACTGAGCAGGTCAGGCAGCACCTGTGGAGAAAGAAACAGAGTTAACATTTCAGGTCTATGACCCTCAGAACTGGAAAAAGTTAGAGATGTAACAAACAGATTTTAAGCAGGTGCAGAGGCAGGGAAAGGGGGGAGGGGAGGAAAGAACAAAAGGGACGGTCTGTGATAGGGTGGAGGGCAGGATTGGTTAAATGTTGCAAATGGGAATGGCAGAATCATCAACAGCTGCTGCCTGAAAAAATAGGGGCAGAGGTTATGGTCTGAAATTGTTGAACTCGATGTTGAATCTAGAAGGCTGTAAATTGCCTAATAGAAAGATCTCACAGTGTGCACCGTTAGACTTTTTCCTGCACCCTTCAGCTCGAATATAATTTGCGCCGTAACTTGCTGGAATTGTGAGCTGGCAACGGGGCATCTGAGACCTTAATAAATAAAGGGACCAACAGTCTATCTCCTTAACCAATGAGATTTAAGGATTGATAAAGAAACAGAGGAACAATGGAGCCAGAGCGTGAATTAGAATCAAATCAGGTACAGAAAGAGAAATAAAGAGAGGGAAAGAAAGACTGGATTAAGAGAGAGAGAGAAATGAGACAGAAAGGAAAAGTAAGAAAAAAATAAATTTAAATTTAAAAGATCCCTGACAACAATCCACAACCTGCAGGAATGAGACTCCAGTTTCAACTGTTCCCTGTCTGGGCCGGAGTGGTTGATTGACATTGCATTAACAATTATCATATTGTTAAAAGGATCCTTACGCTGTTAAGTACCAGCACTAACTTTCTGTGGTGATTGTCTTGTTTTGCACACTTTGTACAAAACTAATAAATTGCAGGACAACGGAGTATTACAGTTTAAACTCTTTTATGAAGCATCAGGTCTGTGAACTCAAACATACATACAGCACCGTGTGGACAAGATGGAGTCAGTGCCCCTGGGTCTTCTAAACAATAGCAGTCCTTACAGATGCCTGCAGGCCAATGACAACTCAGCATGTGATCACATGTGAATATAATAGGTATTCCTTACAGATGCCTGCAGGCCAATGATAAATCAATATGCAGATGTTACATTGTAGGAATGGCTAGATTCCTAACTAAAGGACTGAGGTCGAGTCAGTCTATCAAACAAACGATGTTTAATACTAATCAACAGAGTTTAAAACGAAAACACAGGAGAACTACATTACAGGTCTGTACTCTTTGCTGGCTCCACCAGGACCGGCTAGGGCGGCTCCCCAGCCTGACGTCATCACGTCATCACATTTTCCCACCGCTGGAGGATCACGTGATCAACGTGATGATGTCATCGCGTTTGGTCTCATTCTTAAAGGGACCGCGCTATGTACATGCAATGATATGAACAAAGATACAGATTCATTCTGTAGCTAATAATTTGTTAAAGATAATTATGTACATTAGATCAGAGTCCCCCTGGTGGCCCCGCCACATGCGCCCCCCCAGAATTGTCTTTAACAGTAAAAGTCAATTGACTAGGAGGTCTGACAAGCCTGTCAGAGTGACTCCTGTATTCTTGGAGTGGACGTTGTTGAACAACGGGCGGGCTGGCGGACGGAAGCCTTCGGTCTGGCGTGGATGCAGCGGGAGGTCGACCACGTCGTGGTGGCTGTGCAGTCTCTACTGGCCGGTCGATGTCCAGGTGTGCCGGTTTGAGATGGTCAATAGATATGTGGTCGGGTTTACCACCGATGTCTACAGAGAAAATCTTGTCGCCTGTCTCCAGTACGCGAAAAGGGCCTGTGTAAGGGGCCTTGAGCAGATCCCTATGGGCATCATGACGAATGAATACAAATTCAGCATTCTTCAGCTCCGCTGGTACGTGTGAAGATGGAAGGCCGTGATGCGAAGTTGGGATAGGTGCAAAAGCCCTGGCTGTTTCCCGGTGGCTGCTGAGTTCGGCTGCGGACCATGGCTCAGTTGGAAGCGGCAGGAAATCTCCCGGTACGCGGAGTGGCTGGCCGTACACGAGCTCCGCGGCGGATGATTGCAGGTCCTGTTTGGGTGCCGTGCGGAGACCCAACATGACCCACGGAAGCTTATCCACCCATCCGGCGCCTTGGAGGCTGGCCCTCAGCGATGCCTTTAACGATCTGTGGAAACATTCGCACAAACCGTTTGCTTGTGGGTGTTAGGCCGTGGTGCAGTGAAGCTTGGTGCCGAGACCCTGGGCCACAGCATTCCAGAGCTCGGAAGAGAACTGTGGACCGCGGTCTGAAGAAATGTCTGCCGGAACGCCGAAACGTGCGACCCACGAGGAGAGGAATGCTCTGGCGACATCAGTGGACGTAGTAGACGCTAGAGGAACTGCCTCTGGCCATCTAGTAGTACGATCGACCATGGTGAGGATGTGTGTGAACCCCTGCGACGGTGGAAGCGGCCCGACGAGGTCCACGTTGACATGGTCGAATCGACGTTCTGGTATTGCGAATGTGGCCAATGGGGCCTTAACATGACGTTGCACCTTAGACGTTTGACACGACGCAGGTGTTAGCCTAGTCACGGATATCCTTACGCATTCCTCTCCAGACGAACTTAGCCGACATTAATTTTTGAGATGCCTTCATGCCAGGATGCGAAAGCCCATGTATGGCGTCGAAAACTTTACGGCGCCAGGCAACTGGAACGATCGGGCGGGGATCTCCCGTGGAGACATTGCAGAGTAACGAGGTGCCTGCTGCGTGGAATTGCACATTGGTCAGTTGGAGGCTAGAGGTGTCGGTGCGATACGCCTGTGTTTCAGGGTCGGATGCCTGATCGGTAGCCATGAGGGCATAATCGATGCCCAGCTGGACTGCCCGTACGGTCGCGCGAGAAAGGCAATCAGCTACCAAGTTGTCCTTGCCAGCTACGTGTTGGACGTCTGTCGTGAATTCTGAAATGAAAGTTAGCTGTCGCTGCTGTCGAGCCGACCACGGTTCGGCGGTCTTGGCCATGGCGAAGGTCAGTGGTTTGTGATCTACAAATGCAGTGAAGGGACGTCCTTCTAACAAAAAATGGAAATGGCGGATAGCCAGGAACAGCACCAGCAACTCCCGGTCGAAAGTGCTGTATTTGCGTTCGTTGCGCCGGAGTTGGCGGCTGAAAAATGCCAGTGGTTGCCACGTCCCATTGACCCACTGTTCCTGCACAGCGCCTATGGCATAGTCGGAAGCGTCGGTGGTAAGGGCGATGGTGGCACCTGGCAGAGGGTTCGCCAACATAGTTGCATTGGCTAGAGTGGTTTTTCTGTTGTCGAAAGCGTTGTCCATTTCGACCATCCAGGCTATTGTATCCTTTCCGGCCTTGCCTTTGAGGGCCTCGTAGAGGGGCTGCATGAGTCGTGCTGCCTTGGGCACAAAGCGATGGTAGAAATTCGCCATGCCCACAAATTGTTGAAGAGCCTTGGTGGACTGCGGCCTTGGAAATGCCGTAATTGCTTCGACCTTTGGCTGCAGCGGAATTGCGCCCTCCGAAGTAATGCAGTGGCCCAAGAAGTCAATCTGTTGTAGGCCGAACTGACATTTGGCCGGGTTGATTATGAGGCCATGTTGGCTGAGGCGCCGAAAGAGGGTGCGGAGATGGCAGACGTGTTCCTCTTTGGTAGAGCTGGCTATCAGGATGTCGTCAAGGTAGACAAATAAAAAGGGAAGATCTCGCAGGACCGAGTCCATTAGTCGTTGAAAAGCCTGTGCGGCGTTCTTGAGCCCAAATGGCATCCGTAGAAACTCGAACAGTCCAAAGGGAGTGATGACAGCTGTTTTCTGGACGTCCTGCGGGTGTACGGGAACTTGGTGGTAGCCACGGACGAGGTCGACCTTGGAGAAGATTGAGTTTCCCGCCAAATGGGCGGAGAAATCCTGTATGTGTGGGATCGGGTACCGATCGGGAGTAGTGGCGTCATTAAGGCGTCGGTAGCCCCCACATGGCCGCCATCCACCGCCGGGCTTCGGGATGATGTGGAGAGGTGAGGACCAGGGACTATTCGACCGGAGAATAATCCTTAGCCGTTCCATCGTGGCAAACTCTACCTTCGCAGCCGCGAGCTTGCCGGGTTCCAGGTGCCGAGCTCGCGCGTAAACCGGAGAGCCAGTCGTAGTAATGTGGTGTTCGACACCATGCTTAGTGGCCGAGGAGGAGAAAGTGGGCTTGGTCAGCTCCGGGAATTCACCTAATAGGCGAGTGAACTCGTCCGGCGAGGGCAACGCGCAGGAGACAGTGTGCGACGTTGCGGAACTGCGGAAGCAAGGGATGGAATGGAAGGTGGCCGCGTTGACCAATCGACGATTTCTTACATCCACCATAACAAATCCGCGCCGAGGATGTCTTGCGAAACCTTGGCTGTAATAAATTCCCACTGAAACTGTTGCCCGCCGAAGCACACCTGGACCCGCCATTTGCCAAAGGAACGAATGGCCCCGCCATTAGCTGCCACGAGGGAGGGGCCGTGCATCCCAAACTGAATATCGAGTGCTGAGGCAGGAAGGATTCTACACTGCGCCCCGGTGTCACATAAAAAGCGCCGGCCTGAGAGGGAATCTGTAATGTAGAGGAGCATCCCGGAATTTCCAATCGCCATCGCGGCCGCGGAACGTCCCTCAGACTCTGTCCTCCTTTTCTGGAGATGCTGCTGGTGTTGATGTCGGTTTTTTATTAGGCGCGAAACTGCAGGGAGGGCGGCAGCCTCTGGCTTTCGCGCCGAAACGGGCATGGTAAAAACACAAGCTGGGGGATGGAGGCGTCGGGGCGGCGTTTGCGGGGGAGGGGTGCCTCGTGGTGGCGCAGGATTGCTGCGTGACCGCATAAATCGTATTTGCTTCTGCAGCCAGTGCTGCGCAATCTGTGGCTTCCGATCTGGCGAGGGCAGTCTGAACCTGCTTGGGTAGTTGACTCAGGAATAACTCCCGAAAGAGGAAACATTGTGGTTCTGAGCCAAGGAGCGTGAGCATCTGGCTCATTAACTCAGATGGCTTGGAATCGGCAAGCCCGGGCAAAGCGAGTAGCTGGCGGGTACGCTCCACCTTCGTGAGCCCGAAGACCTGTATTAACCGCGCTTTAAGAGTATTATACTTGCTGTCAACCGGGGAGGTTTTGAGCAGGCTGATGATCCGTGAGGCCATGGAGCTGTCGAGTGCGGAGACCACGTAAAGGTAACGGGTCTGATCCGCAACGATGTTTCGGAGATCGAATTGTGCTTCTGCTTGGACGAACCAAGAGGCCGCCTGTTGTTCCCAAAACTGTGGGAGCTTCAAAGCCACGGAGTTCGCTTCCATGTTTCGTCGCGCTTCGCTTCTTCCGGGAAAATTGTTCACGAAAATTCGGGGTCACCACTGTAGGAATGGCTAGATTCCTAAGTAAAGGACTGAGGTCGAGTCAGCCTATCAAACAAACAATGTTTAATACTAATCAACAGAGTTTAAAATGAAAACACAGGAGAACTACATTACAGGTCTGTACTCTTTGCTGGCTCCACCAGGACTGGCTAGGGCGGCTCCCCAGCCTGACGGCATGACGTCATCACGTTTTCCCGCTGCTGGAGGATCACGTGATCAACGTGATGACGTTATCGCGTTTGGTTCTCATTCTTAAAGGGACAGGTGGATAAGGTGGTAAAAGGTGGTAAAAAAGGCGTATGGGATACTTGCCTTCATTAGCCGAGGCATAGAATATAAGAGCAAGGAGGTTATGATGGAGCTGTATAAAACACTGGTTAGGCCACAGCTGGAATACTGTGTGCAGTTCTGGTCGCCACACTACAGGAAGGATGTGATAGCTTTGGAGAGGGTGCAGAGGAGATTCACCAGGATGCTACCAGGGCTGGAACGCTTCAGCTATGAAGAGAGACTGGGCAGATTGGGTTTGTTTTCCTTGGAGCAGAGGAGGCTGAGGGGGGACATGATTGAGGTGTACAAAATTATGAGGGGCATAGATAGGATGGATACTAAGGAGCTTTTTCCCTTAGTAGAAGGGTCAATAACTAGGGAGCATAGATTCAAGGTAAAGGGCGGGAGGTTTAGAGGGGATTTGAGAAAGAACTTTTTCACCCAGAGGGTGGTTGGAGTCTGGAACTCACTGCCCGAAAGGGTTGTGGAGGCTTAGACCCTCACAACATTCAAGAAGCATTTGGATGAGCACTTGAAATGCCATAGCATACAAGGCTACGGACCAAATGCTGGAATATGGGATTAGATTAGACAGGGCGTGATGGCCGGCACGGACACGATGGGTCGAAGGGCCTCTATCCGTGCTGTATAACTCTATGACTCTATGACCGCGCTATGTACATGCAATGATATGAACAAAGATACAGATTCATTCTGTAGCTAATAATTTGTTAAAGATAATTATGTACATTAGATCAGAGTCCCCCTGGTGGCTCCGCCACAACATCCCCTTTTAAAAGAAAAATGTTATGCATTACTTTTGAACCTTTCTTCTACATAATGTTCTCAGTAACATCAACATATAAGTAAACTCAACATTTAATTAGCACTGAAAACATCTCAACGTTTCAGTAACGATGTACAGTTTTTTTTAGGGCAGCGATCTGCCTACACCCTTTGACAGTTCACAAGTCAAGGATAACTCTAGGCTTGACCTCTCGTCAGAATGACGGTGTTGTTCCTTGGTGTTCAGGAGGTGCCTGTGATTGCGGCGGTACACCTGTCCTTCTGGGGTGCGGATGTGATACGATCGCTCAGTGTCAGCTGGCTGGATGATGACTGCTGGCTTCCAGTAGTCATGCTCCTGGATTCTGATGGATTCTCCATTGTGCAGCGGTGGCAGTAGTCTAGCTGACCTGTCATAGTATCTCTTTTGGTGTTGCTGTCTCTGTACACGTTTTGCATGCACTTGCTTGCAGCTGACGACCTGCCAGGGCCTGTCTGGGATACGGTGAGGTATCATGGGCTCTTTGACATTTGATGGGCGGCGTTCTGGACAAATGGAACATTTACCGACAATGTCCTCAATGTGTTTGCACATTCCGGGCCAAAACATAATGTCCCGTGCTCTTTGTTTGCACTTTTCCATGCCCATATGTCCAGCATGAATTTTTGCCAACATCTCTTCTCTGAGACTGGTAGGAATGATGATTTTCTCCCCTTTGAAGACGATTCCGTTGATTTGTGACAGTTCGTCTCTGTGGTTCCAGAATTCAGATATGCTCTGAGGGCATTTCCTCCTTTCCTCAGGCCATCCTTCATGTATGACTTTGCTCAGCAGTGTGAGTTGTGCATCTTTCTCTGTTCCTGCTCGGATCTCCTTCAGTTTTGAGTCACTCACAGGTAAGCTGTTGTACACCATGTGCACCTGCACATCCATGCCTTCACTGAGGCTGCTGTCCTGGCAGCTAAGAGACTTTCTGGAGAGCGTGTCTGCGACAGGAATGTATTTGCTTGGACGGTGAATGATTGTGAAGTCATACTTCTGTAGCTGAAGGATCATTCTCTGTAGCCTTGGTGGGGCTGCGGCTAGTGGTTTCCTCATGATTGACTCGAGGGGCTTGTGGTCAGATTCGACAATGACTTGTCGGCCATAGACGTACTGGTGGAAACGCTTACGTTGATTTCGGAGAGGCTCGGGGCAAACTTGGCTAAGTAGTTAACCATGCCTAGTACTGTCTCTAGCTCTGCTCGGTTCTTCGGCGGCTCCATCTTCTTGATGGCGGCGATTTTCTCTGGAACCGGCTTAATGCCATCAGTTGAGAGGCGATGCCCGAAATAACTGATCTTGGTGGATCCGATTATGCTTTTCTGGGGGTTGAGCCAGATACCTTTCTCCCATGATCTTTGTAGCATCGCACGGAGGTTCCCGTCATGTTCCTCTCTATTCCTGCCATAGATGAGGATGTCGTCTACGATTGCGACTACTCCGTCGAGGCCTTCATAGGTTTCGTTGATCTTCCGCTGGAATTCATCCTGAGCTGAGATAAGACCAAATGGTAAACGCAGAAATCGGTAGCGTCCAAATGGCGTGTTGAACGTTGTTAGCTTAGATGACTCTTCCGTGAGCTTGATAGTCCAGTATCCTGATCGTGCGTCCATTACACTGAAGTAACGTGCTCCCACTAGCTTGGGTGTGATGTCATCTAGCGTAGGTAGAGGGTAGTGAGGGCGTTTGATAGCCTTGTTCAAATCTCTGGGGTCGAGACAGACTCTGAGCTTGCCTGTACGTGGTTTCTCAACCACTACTAACGCGTTGACCCACTCTGTCGGTTCTGTTTCCCGGACGATGATTTCTGTATTCTCCATGCTCTGCAGCTCCTCCTTCAGGCGACTATGTAGAGCAAGGGTTATCCTTCTCGGTGGGCAAACCACAGGGGTTGCTGCTGGGTCAAGGTGAATAGTGGATTCACCTGGGAATAGTCCGATTCCTTTAAAAACATCAGTAAACTCCTCCATGACTGTCTGCTTCTCAACTGGTGCCGTCAATGATAGCACTAGCTTGACGAGGTCCATGTTTAAACATGCCTTTAGACCTAGCACTGGAGGTGCTGGAGTGTCAATAATGTAAAAGTCCAACATCATGTCGCTTTCTTTGTACTTGCATTTCATCACGCATGTGCCTTTTACAATGAGCTGCTCACCCCCATAGCCGGTCAGTCTGCGTGAGGTGGGCTGTAGCTCACACTCATCCTTCAAGCTGTGATACTCACTCAGAGGAATTACATTAACCTGAGATCCAATGTCTAGTTTAAACTTAAGCTCTTTGCCCTGTTTTCCTATCTCAATATCGGCAAAAGCTTACTCAGTCTCTGAAATCTGTTTTTTCGGTGACACAGAATCAATAAACAGTTCCTCTGCATTTGGCTTTCTATCTGGCATTTGGCTGTCACTCACTGTGTGTACTGCTTTTCTGAAAACAGTCTTGCAAACTTTAGCAAAGTGGTTCCGTTTACCACATTTAGTACATTGCCTTCCTTTGGCAGGGCAGTACTTCTTTTCTCCATGCCAGTTGTTTCCACAATATCCACAGTTTTTGAAGCATTTTATGTCTGTGTCACCCATTTTTAGAACTCTCTCTGTTCTTTCTGTTCTGAAACACGCTCTCTGGGCAGTGTTCTTTGGTGTGTATCTATTAACTGCGTGCACTGTTTGATGAAATATATGCCTTCATCAGCCCCTGTGTTTTACCTGCTTTGTATTGTGTGTACCGCCCCCTTTTTCCTATTGTGTGTATTGGCTACGCCCCTGTCTTTTGTCATATAAAGGTCTCAAGAGCTGTATGAGTCATTCCATCAGACGAACCCGATGTGGAAAGACCTGCAATGTTCTTAGTGATTAAAAGCCTTTAGTTGAATCCTTTAAACTCCTTGTCTTTGAGTTATTGATGGCACATCAATTTTAATCACTAAAACACCAAGATGGATCGACTCCTGAAACCAGAGCGCTAGGATCTGGACCCCCATGCCTCAGACGCAGCCACACAGTTCAGACACTGGTTCCAATGCTTCGAATTTTTCATCGCAAACTCATCCACCACCATAGCAGCCGCAACCGCCACCGGAGACGTGAAACTGGGAATCCTGCGAAACTGGGTGAGCCATCGGGTCTCCTCTCTCATCCAAGATGCCACCAGCTATGGGGATGCCTGCACCATTCTGAAGGCCCACTACGTGCGGCCAATAAACGAGGTGTACGCCAGGCATCTTCTGACTACTCGCACGCAGCGGCATGGTGAGTCACTAGAGGACTTCATGCTAAGCCTAAAAGTACTGGGCAGAGACTGTAACTGTAAGGCCGTGTCTGCCACCGTGTACACGGAGGAGCTGGTCCGAGACTCCTTTATTGCGGGCCTCAGTTCAAATTACATTCGGCAGAAACTGTTTGAAAAGGAGGGACTGGACTTAAAACAGGCTATGGGCATAGCGCGATCGCTGGATATGGCCCAGAGGAACTCTGAATCCTGTTCCTCAGGCCACGCGGCCCACTCCACCTCGTGCGCGCCGTGGGGGCTGCCATCTTGGAAGCCATCTTCACCTCCCAGGTCTCAGGCCAGCCCAGCACCATCGGAGCCCCAGCCCCCACCCAGGAGCCCCACTACTGCCGCGATGCATCGGGGCCCGAAATGCTACTTCTGCGGCCAGGACAAACACTCCAGGCATCTGTGCCCAGCGAAGGGCACCACCTGTTTTAAATGCGGGAAGAAAGGACATTTCAGCAAAGTCTGCAGAGGGAACCCCGCCTCCAACTCCACCACCGCCACGTGTGCGCCGTGGGGGCGGCCATCTTGGACACCATCTTGTCCACCCTCATGGAGTCCACCATCTTGCCCCGACTACACGGACCTCCAGGACCCACTGGTGGCCTCGATCACAGTGGATCAATCCAGGCCGCATCCGTTGTCTAAATCGATGATGGACATAGAGGTAAACGGGAACAAGGTTAAATGCTTGATTGACTGCGGGAGCACTGAAAGCTTTATTCATCCTAGCCTGGTAAAACGACTTTCACTAACGATAGTCCCCACACAGGGCAAAATCGCCATGGCTGATAAGACTCATACCTCAAAAATTACAGGTTTCTGCGCGGTTATGTTGTCGGTAAAAGGCACTGATTACAGAGATTTTAAACTATTGATAATGCCAGATCTCTGTGTGAGCGTGATCTTGGGTCTGGACTTCCAGTGCCACCACCAAAGTATCACGCTTACCTACGGTGGGTCCCAGCCGCCCCTCACAGTGTGCGGTCTGGCTACCCTGAAGGTCAAGCCGCCCTCTCTGTTCGCCAACCTCGCACCCAACTGTCGACCCATAGCGACCAAGAGTAGGCGGTACAGCTGGGAGGATAGACGGTTCATTGCGTCGGAAGTAGAAAGACTCAAGCGGGAGGGTATCATCAAATGCAGTACCAGCCCGTGGCGCGCCCAGGTAGTAGTAGTTAAGGGTAGCGAAAAGAAGCGGATGGTGATAGATTATAGCCAGATGGTTAATCTATACACCCAGCTAGACGCCTACCCTCTGCCCCGCATAGCGGATATGGTTAACCAAATTGCGCAATACCGGGTGTTTTCCACCATCGACCTAAAATCGGCATACCACCAGCTCCCCATTCGGCCGGAGGACCGTCCATACACCGCCTTCGAGGCGAACGGACGCCTCTACCACTTCCTCAGAGTCCCCTTTGGGGTAACGAATGTGGTCTCGGTCTTCCAGCGGGAGATGGACCGCATGGTCGATGAGAACCAGTTAACAGCCACCTACCCATACCTAGACAACGTCACCATCTGCGGCCACGACCAGCAAGACCACGACTCAAACCTCGCGAGATTTCTGAAAACCGCCCTCAGACTCAATCTCACCTACAACGAGGATAAGTGTGTCTTTAGCACCACGCGCCTCTGTATCCTGGGCTGCGTGGTGGAAAACGGGGAAATCGGCCCGGACCCCGACCGATTGCGCCCCCTACGGGAGCTACCCCTACCAAACACTCCCAAGGCCCTGAAAAGGTGCCTGGGGTTCTTCTCCTATTACGGCCAATGGGTCCCCAATTATTCCGACAAGGCCCGTCCCCTCCTGAAATCAACGTCCTTCCCGCTCACGGCCGAGGCCCACGCCGCCTTCAACAGCATTAAACACGACATTGAGAAGGCCGCGCTGCAGGCAGTGGACGAAAACATCCCTTTCCAGGTCGAAAGCGATGCGTCCGACTTCGCTTTAGCAGCCACCCTCAACCAGGATGGGCGGCCCATAGCCTTTTTCTCAAGAACCCTCCAAGGGCCCGAGATCAGGCACTCCTCGGTAGAGAAGGAGGCCCAGGCCATAGTGGAGGCAGTGCGGCACTGGAGGCACTACCTAGCCGGCAAACGCTTCACCCTGCTTACAGACCAGCGGTCGGTAGCCTTCATGTTTAACAACAAACAGAAGGGGAAGATCAAGAACGACAAAATTCTCAGGTGGCGGATCGAACTCTCCACGTTTGAGTACGACATAATATATAGGCCAGGGGCCCTCAACGAATCCCCCGACACCCTATCACGAGGGATGTGTGCCAGCATCCAGGGGGACAGGCTACAGGACCTCCACAATGGCCTTTGCCACCCGGGGGTCACCCGGCTATTTCACTTTATAAAATCCCGTAACCTCCCCTATTCCATCGAGGAGGTCCAGTCGATGACCAGGGACTGCCGCACCTGTGCGGAATGCAAGCCCCGTTTTTTCAGGCCCGACCGAGCCCACCTGATCAAAGCTACACGGCCATTCGAGCGCCTGAGCTTAGATTTCAAGGGACCGCTCCCCTCCACCGACCGCAATGTGTACTTTCTCAACATTGTGGACGAGTACTCCCGCTTCCCATTCACCTACCCCTGCCCAGACATGACCAGTGCCACGGTCATCAAGTGCCTCGGCAACCTGTTTTGCACGTTCGGCATGCCTAACTACATCCACACTGACAGGGGGGCGTCGTTCATGAGCGACGAACTGTGCCAATACCTGCTGTCGAAGGGGATAGCCATGAGTCGGACCACTAGTTATAACCCCCGGGGTAATGGGCAAGTGGAGAGGGAGAACGCGACAGTGTGGAAGGCGGTCACCTTAGCACTACGGTCTAAAGGCCTCCCCACCTCCCGCTGGCAAGAGGTCCTCCCAGACGTACTCCACTCGATAAGGTCGCTACTGTGTACTGCTACTAACGCCACTCCTCACGAGAAGATGTTTGTTTTTCCCCGCAAATCAACCTCAGGAGTGTCCCTACCCTCGTGGCTCTCCACCCCAGGGACAGTCCTATTATGGAAGCATGTGAGGGGCCACAAAACGGATCCCCTCGTGGAGGCAGTACACCTACTCCACGCAAACCCAAAGTACGCGTACGTCAAGCACGCCGACGGGCGTGAGGACACCGTGTCCATAAAGGACCTCGCCTCGGCAGGAAGCGACGACGACCCATCACCACCACCCCCAGAAGAACCTCCACCATCCCCAGGCTCACCACCCCCAGAAGTACCTGCAACATCCCCAACACATGGGTATGCCCAGGAGGGCACCACGGACTCCCGGTCGGAACCCGAGGTACTGTTGCGACGTTCAGGAAGGACTATCACACCCCCGGACAGACTAAATCTGTAGAAGGGGTGAATGTGATGAAATATATGCCTTCATCAGCCCCTGTGTTTTACCTGCTTTGTATTGTGTGTACCGCCCCCTTTTTCCTATTGTGTGTATTGGCTACGCCCCTGTCTTTTGTCATATAAAGGTCTCAAGAGCTGTATGAGTCATTCCATCAGACGAACCCGATGTGGAAAGACCTGCAATGTTCTTAGTGATTAAAAGCCTTTAGTTGAATCCTTTAAACTGCTTGTCTTTGAGTTATTGATGGCACATCACACTGTCTGTTCACTCGAGCTGCTCGTGGCGCCGGTTATGGTTTTCAACTGTGCTTGGGCTATCTCGTGCGATCTAGCTATGTCTATAGCTTTGTCCAGCATTAGCCCGGACCCAACATTCAAAAGTTTCTCTCTCACTTTAGCTGAATGTATTCCAAACACGATGCAGTCTCTGACCATCTCATCTTTATCTGCATATGCACAGTCTTTTACCAGCAGTTTTAACTCAGTCACGAACTGTTCAAACGACTCATTAGCTCCTTGTACTTTCTCCTGAAACTTGTACCTAGCGAATATCGTATTTGTCTTGGGCATCACATATGCTTCAAAACGGTCAAAATAACTTTTCAGTACCTTTGCTTCATCCGCGGTGAGAGACCATGTGTTAAAAATGTCTCTCCCTCTTCCTTCGATCCACAGGAGTAGGTAGCTGCATTTTTCTTCCTCTGCTTTTCTTTTCAACGGACCTGAGAACATCAACTTCCCGTGTTGCTTGAACTTGCTCCATTCTCTAGGTAAGTTCAAAGATTCCCAATTCATTCGGGGTAAGGGAGCGCCAACGATGTCCATTTCAAATCCCTGTTCTGACACCATGTCTTGTTTTGCACACTTTGTACAAAACTAATAAATTGCAGGACAACGGAGTATTACAGTTTAAACTCTTTTATGAAGCATCAGGTCTGTGAAATCAAACATACATACAGCACCGTGTGGACAAGATGGAGTCAGGGCCCCTGGGTCTTCTAAACAATAGCAGTCCTTACAGATGCCTGCAGGCCAATGACAACTCAGCATGTGATCACATGTGAATATAATAGGTATTCCTTACAGATGCCTGCGGGCCAATGATAAATCAATATGCAAATGTTACAGCGAGTTTAATGGGAAATTAATGTATAAATGCAGCAACTTCATGAAATTCGTGGGGAGATTGAGGGTGAGCTGTCATTTTCGGGAGGTTAACGGAAGAGTGGTGCAAATCATCCAGCAAATAGTGGTGATTCGCAATTCACGGGGTATCTCAAGTTGTTGGATGATTTATACACTAATGACAGCGAGTGCCATTAAACTTGCCGTTATGGAAAATCTGCACCATTAAAATCCCTGACTCCTTCCCCCCGCCTCCTAGACAGGTTTGTATGATTAAAATATACAGGCTGCGTACTAAAAATGGCCGATGTATCTAGACCACGGGGGGTTAAGTTTGAACTACACAGCATTGGCAAAGCAGATTGTCACCCATTCTAGAACCCAACCCATTTCCATCCCATTGAAATCAGGTCCTGTAATGGCTGGGTTCGCACTGCGCCCATTTTATAACAACAGCAACAACAATTTGTATTTATACAGTGCCTTTAACATAGTAAAATGTCCCCAGGCGCTTCACAGGAGCGTCATCAAACTAAATTAGACACCGAATCATATAAGGAGATATTAGGACAGAGCTTGGTCAAAGAGGTAGGTTTTAAGGAGTGTCCTAAAGGAGGAAAGAGAGGTTGCGTGATTTAGGGAGGGAATTCCAGAGCATCTGAAAGCACGGCTGCCAATGGTGGAGCGATTAAAATTGGGGATGCTCAAAAGTCCTGAATTGGAGGAGTGCAGATATCTCAGAGAGCTGTAGGGCTGGAGGAGATTACAGAGATCAGGAGGGGCAAGGCCATGGAGGGATTTGAAAACAAAGACGAGAATTTTAAAATCGAGGTGTTGCTTAACCGGGAGCCAGTGTAGATCAGCGAGCATAGAGGTGATGAGTGAACGATGTGAGTTATGACATGGGCAGCAGAGTTTTGGATGAGGTCAGAGACCTCAAGTTTACGAAGGGTAAAACTTCGGAGGCCGATCATGAGTGCATTGGCATAGTCAATTTTAGAGGCATAAAACGGGCACCTAAGGGTCCCATATGTCAGAGCGCACACGCTCCTTCTATGCCACACGCCATATTGCTGAGGGTGCTCGGTCGACGCACCTGAAACTGCCGCGAAGTCCGTTGTTGGTACGTGTGCGTGCTGTGGACCATTCCTTCAGCCGCTCAGCAGCCAAGCCAGGGGTCCTTGAAGGGGCTGTTACAGCCTGCCACACGCAAGTTAAGTTGAACATTCTTTACTTACCATAATGTGGAGGCAGGAGGGGCAGGAGATCTCCCACCTCCATGTTAAAACTGGGCATCACTCACGCCCCCTACCTAACAGACTCTTCTTAATGCTCGGCTTTTGAGCTGGCCGATCTTGCTGATCCCCGCGACTTCTGGGGTCACAAATGACGCCCGCCCCACACCAGCACAATCTTAATGGGGCCGTGATCCAATTTCTAGGCCCAAGGTTCTTGCATCGGATTAATGGCTCACATTCCCACCACTGACAGTGTCAATCTGTCATCCATTGCCCTGACTAGTCCCATTAAAGCCTTTCTATTGAACCTCTGGCTGATCTGAATAACTGCACTGAGCAGCCCTGAGCTGTACTGTGGGGAAAAAACCACCAAGGTTTTTATAAATAAATCACTTTTTATATTTACAATAGATTCTGTTGGGAGTTAGTTTTGGATATAAGCAGGGTCATTGATATAGCTCCTGGATGTTTTATACCTCCAAACGGAATGGACTGTTAATAAAACACTAAATAAAATAAAAAATACACAAAAACATCCTGCTGAATTTAATAAGTAAACGCTTTGGATTCCAGCGTGTGTATCTGTGTTATTTCTAAAATGATTGCGCTGTGTTAAAATGCAAAGAATATCCCTCTCGTTAGGCACTGTGTGAGGGTTTTAATCATCTACTATATTGTAGGAGTTCTCAACTCCTAACGAAAGTACTGAGATTGAAACTAGCAGTTAACCAAACGTGGTTTAATGCACTGGTAAAAGTTACAAACAAAAACGCAGGAGAAACTCTAAACAGGTCTGTACAATACTTGGTTCCACGAGGCCTCTCCCCTCTGACGTCATGACGTCATCCCGTTTCCCGCCGTTGGGTACGTCACGTGACCTGTGTGATGACGTCATCGCGCTGGATCGACATTTTACCGAACCCGCACTATTTATACAGAGCAAACATTTAAAGGTAACAGACCCCTTTTAAAGGCAATTATATACATTACTGCAAGAGTTTCTTGGTGGCTTTGCCACATACGCCCCCCCAGAATTGTCTTTAATAAGAAAAGGCAATCACCGAGGAGGTCGGACGAGCCTGTTGGAACGACTCCTAAATTCCCGGAGAAGAAAACGCTGAGCAGGCGGTGAGCTGGCGGGTGTAGCGGCTCGGTCAGGGGCGGCAACAGCCGGTGGTCGGCCCCGGCGCGGCGGTTGAGCAGGCTCGACTGGCTGTTCTAGGTCCAGGTGCGCGGGCTTGAGGCGATCGACGGAGATGTGATCCGGCCGGCCCCCGAGGTCGACCAAAAAACTCTTAGCCCCCGTCTGTAAAACCCAGAAGGGACCCGTATATGGAGGCCTGAGCGGGCTGCGGTGGGCGTCGTGACGAACAAACACGAATTTGGCCTTCGTCAACTCCACTGGAATGTGGGAGGCAGGAAAACCGTGCTGCGATGTCGGAACTGGCCTGAAGCACTGGGCCGCTTCCCGGTGGGCTTCCCGGTGGGCTTCCCGCTGACTGGCCGCAGACCACGGCTGTGTAGGGGACGGCAGGAATTCGCCTGGAACCTGGAGTGGCTGGCCGTAAACCATCTCAACGGCAGAAGACTGCAGGTCCTCCTTCGGCACCGTGCGCAACCCCAGCATAACCCAAGGTAGTTTATCGACCCATGCCGCGTCCAGGAGGCTGGCTCTGAGCGACGCCTTCAACGAACGGTGAAAATGCTCACACAACCCATTCGCCTGCGGGTGGTAGGCTGTGGTGCGATGGAGTGTGGTGCCTAAGGCCGAGGCCACCACGTTCCAAAACTCAGATGAGAATTGCGGACCGTGGTCGGATGAAATATCCGTCGGAACTCCAAAGCATGCTACCCATGACGAGATAAAGGCTCGAGCAACATCCGCAGAGGTGGTAGACGTCAGGGGAACCGCCTCGGGCCATTTCGTGGTGCGATCGACCATCGACAGAAGGTGCGTGAAACCCTGTGACGGCGGGAGTGGCCCCACAAGGTCGACGTGGACGTGGTTGAACCGGTGTTCCGGCACCTCGAAGGTGGCCAAGGGGGCCCTGATGTGTCGTTGGACTTTGGCTCGTTGACAAACCACACAAGTGTTCGCCCAGTCGCGGACGTCCTTGCGCATCCCTCTCCATACGAATTTGGATGCCATCAACTTCTGCGACGCCCTCACACCAGGATGCGAAAGCCCGTGTATGACGTTGAAAACCGTCCGGCGCCAGGCAGACGGAACAATCGGACGGGGGTCCCCCAAGGAGACGTCGCAGAGTAAAGCGGTGCCAGCCGAATGGAATGGCACATCCCTCGGCTGAAGGCTGGCGGAGTCGGAACGAAAGGCTTGAGTCTCCGGGTCAGCAGCTTGGTCGGCCGCCATGCGCGCATAATCAATTCCCAATTGAACGGCCTGGACGGTGGCGTAGGACAGGCAATCCGCTACCACGTTGTCCTTCCCGGCCACGTACCGGATGTCGGTGGTAAATTCAGAAATATATGTAAGCTGTCGTTGCTGACGAGCCGACCACGGTTCGGCAGTCTTGGCCATCGCGAACATGAGCGGTTTGTGGTCGACAAACGCAGTAAAGTGGCGGCCCTCGAGCAGAAAACGAAAATGGCGAATGGCCAAAAACAACGCCAACAGCTCCCTGTCAAATGTATTGTACTGGCGTTCGTGCCGTCGCAGCTGTCGGCTAAAAAATGCCAGTGGTTGCCACGTGCTGTCGACCCATTGCTCTTGGATGGCTCCAATGGCGTAGTCCGACGCGTCAGTTGTGAGGGCGATGGTGGCTCCTGGCAGGGGGTGTGCCAACATCGTCACGTTCGCGAGGGCGGTCTTCGTGTCTCCGAAGGCGCGGTCCATCTCCAGCGTCCAAACCACAGGCTCCTTACCCAGCTTCCCTCTGAGGGCCTCGTAGAGCGGCCGCGTTAGTTGCGCGGCCCTGGGAACAAAATCGTTGGTAAAAATTTACCATACCCAGGAACTCCTGGAGCGCCTTCACGGACTGCGGCTGCGGGAAAGCCGCGATCACCTCCACCTTGACCCAAAGCGGCATGGCCCCCTATGAAGTGATGCGGTGGCCTAGGAAGTCGAGCTGCTGCAGGCCGTACTGGCATTTGGCCGGGTTGACAATGAGGCCGTGCTGTTGAAGGTGACGAAAGAGGATGCGCAGGTGCTGGAGATGTTCCTCCTTTGTGGCGCTGGCGATCAGTATGTCATCCAGATAGACGAACAAAAATTTGAGATCCCGCAGCACTGAATCCATCAGGCGCTGGAACACCTGCGCCACGTTTTTAAGTCCAAATGGCATGCGGAGGAACTCAAACAGGCCAGTTAACCAAACGTGGTTTAATGCACTGGTAAAAGTTACAAACAAAAACGCCTTTTGGACGTCCTGGGGATGCACCGGTACCTGATGGTACCCACCGACGAGGTCGACCTTGGAGAAAACCGAAGTCCCCGCCAGATGTGCGGAGAAATCTTGTATGTGCGGTATGGGATACCGGTCGGGAGTCGTGACATCGTTGAGGCGACGGTAGTCACCGCAGGGCCGCCATCCACCCCCGGGCTTGGGGACGATGTGGAGAGGTGAAGACCAGGGACTATTCGACCGGCGAATAATCCCCAACCTCTCCATCGCGGTGAACTCTGCCTTAGCAGCCGCGAGCTTACCAGGCTCGAGCCGCCGTGCCCTGGTGTAGACGGGAGAGCCGGTCATCGTTATATGGTGCTCCACCCCATGTTTGGCGGTCGAAGCCGAAAAGGTGGGCTTGGTCAGCTCGGGAAAGTCCCCGAGGAGGCGGGAGAAGTCGTCGGGAGGTGGCCGAGTGCAGGAGACCGAGTGCGGTGCGACCGTGCCGCGTACACATGGAATACAGTCGAACGTGGTGGCGTGAACGAGCCGACGATTTTTTAAATCAACCAGCAGGCCGTTGGCGCATAAAAAGTCGGCGCCTAGGAGTGCCTGTGAGATGCTGGCGGTGACGAAATCCCATATAAAACGTTGGCCACCGAAGCAGACCTGGACCCGGCGGGTCCCGAAAGTACGAATCGCGCCCCCATTGGCAGCTTGGAGGGGAGAACCCCGCCTGCCGGACCGAAGGTCGAGGACCGACGCGGGAAGGATGCTGCATTGCGCCCCTGTGTCGCACAAAAAACGACGGCCCGAGATGGAGTTGGTTAAATAAAGTAATTTCCTGGAATCGCCGACCGCCATCGTGGCTGCGGGGCACGCCCCGGATCCGGTGCTCTTGACGCGCAGGGGTCTGTTCGTTGCTTTGGGCGCGAAACTGCAAGGCAGACGGCAACATCTGGCCTTCACGCCAAACCGAGCGTGGTAATAGCAGAAACCGGTTGGAGGAGGCGTTGAGGCAGGGCCATTTGAGGCGGGGCGTCCCGCGATGACGCAGTTTTGCTGTAGGACCGCGTATATTTTATCCGCCTCTTCGGCGCGCGCTATACAATCCCCGGCGTCCGATCTGGCGAGGGCCGCCTGCACCTGTTCGGGCAGTTGAGTGAGGAACAGTTCGCGGAACAGGAAACATTGCGGCTCCGACCCCAGGAGAGTGAGCATCTGGCTCATCAACTCCGAAGGTTTGGAGTCACCCAACCCGGGCAGCGTGAGTAGGCGGCGTGCGCGCTCTGCCTTCGTAAGGCCGAATACCTGCATGAGCCGAGCCTTAATGGCGACGTACTTGTCGGTAGCCGGGGGGTTTTCCAGTAGTCTGATGATCCTCGACGCCGTCGAGCTGTCGAGTGCGGAGACCACGTAAAGATAACGGGTCTGATCCTGCATGACGTTGCGGAGCTCGAACTGCGCCTCCGCTTGCACGAACCAGGAGGCCGCCTGTTGTTCCCAAAATTGGGGGAGCTTCAATGCCACTGCGTTGGCTTCCATCATGGCCTGCGTTCCGTTTCCGCCGCGAAAAACGTCCGCGAGGATTCGGGGTCACTAACGAAAGTACTGAGATTGAAACTGGCAGTTAACCAAACGTGGTTTAATGCACTGGTAAAAGTTACAAACAAAAACGCAGGAGAAACTCTAAACAGGTCTGTACAATACTTGGTTCTACGAGGACTGAAAGGACACACCTCTCCCTTCTGACGTCATGGCGTCATCCCGTTTCCCGCCGTTGGGTACGTCACGTGACCTGCGTGATGACTTCATCGCGCTGGATCGACATTTTACCGAACCCGCGCTATTTATACAGAGCAAACATTTAAAGGTAACAAACCCCCATTAAAGGCAATTATATACATTACTGCAAGAGTCTCTTGGTGGCTTTACCACAATATGGCTTGAGAAGTGCTCGTTGAAATCATCATACTGTGTCTTCAAGGAGCTCTGATACTTCAGGTCAACTGACTGAAGGAGTTTCCAGTCATGGCTCCAGAGTCTTGAGCACAAAATCTAGGCTGACTCTCCAGTGCTGTCTTTCGGATGAGATGTTAAACTGAGGCCCCATCTGCCCTCTCCGGTAGGCATAAAAGATCTCGTGGCACTATTGGAAGAAGAGCAGCAGGAGAGTTCTCCCCAGTGTCCTGGGGCCAATATTTATCCCTCGACTAACATCAACTAAAACAGATTATCTGGTCATTACCTCATTGCTGTTTGTGGGAGCTTGCTGTGCACAAGTTGGCTGCCATGTTTTCTCCATTACAACAGTGACTACACTTCAAAGTACTTCATTGGCTGTGAAGCGCTTGGGGATATCCCGAGGTCGTGAAAGGCGCTATATAAATGCAAGTTCTTACTTTTCTTCCAACTGTCGAATTATAGGCTCAAATCTGCAGAACAACAAGAGACCTAATTTCCCTCTCCTGCCCAACATTCTGTCTGTAAGGTAGCCAGCCACTCCAGCTGAGGTATGCTGCCACCTGCACTGCCAGCCTCCTAGTATTTTGCCCACAGTCTCCTCCTTCACATGCAAAGCCCGACTGCGAGTGTCAGCGCACGATTTGGTCATGGGGAGCATTACAACCGAGGCCAGGCCTGTCCTCACCCAACGCCCAAACCAGTGTACTATCCAGTCTCAAACACCCACACCTCACACTCACTCACAAACACACTCACTTACACTTAAACACATTCACTCACTCACACACGTACTCACATATTCAATCACATACACATCACACCACCGATGATATTTGAGCCCTCATAATGAAAATGGTCGAAAATAACACTGCTCAACAGAAAAATATTTGCACAATTCATGTTCTTTTGAACCACTGGACTTTAATACAACAAAAAATTCTATCTAAACATGTAACATGTTAATCCTGCAGTCACTACAATAAATTATAAGTCAGAATAGAGACGGTGTTAGAAGTTGTAGCAAACGTAATCATTTATTTATGCACAACACAATGGGATAATTTTAACCCCCACTAACCATCTGTTGTTGATTGCAGTGCTTTGTACAGTATGAGTGAAACAAGACACATTCTTTAAACGGACAGTCCTTACTGTGCAAGATTCTGCCTCGTATATTTGCTCTGTTTTATTTCTTATCCACTGGATTCGTTGCTTTCTGCCCCACCATTGGCGGCCGTGCCTTCAGCCGTCTAGACCCTAAGCTCTGGACTTCCCTCCCCAAACCTCTCTGCCTCTCTCTCTTCCTTTGAAAGCCTCCTTAAAACCTACCTCTTTGACCAAGCTTTTGGTCACCTGTTCTAATGTAATATGAAATAAATGGTACAATTTTAAATGGTGTGCAGGAACAGAGAGACCTGGGGGTGTACGTACACAAATCTTTGAAGGTGGCTGGACAAGTTAAGAAGGCTATTAAAAAGCATATGGGATCCTTGGCTTTATTAATAGAGGAATAGATACATGAGCAAAGAAATAATACTAAACCTTTATAAAAAAATTGGTTAGGCCTCAACTGGAATACTGTGTTCAATTCTGGGCACCACACTTTAGGAAGGATATCAAGGTCTTAGAGGGGGGTGCAGAGGAGATTTACTAGAACGGTACCAGGGATGAGGGACTGGGGTTGTTATCCTTAGAGCAGAGAAGGTTAAGAGATTTGATTGAGATGTTCAAAATCATGAATAGTTTTGATACAGTAAAGAGGAGGTTGTGCAGATACTGGATGAGATAAAAATTGATAAAGAGGAGGTACCACAAAGGTTGGCTATACTTAAAGTAGATAAGTCACCAGGACCGGATGGGATGCATCCTATGATACTGAGGGAAGTTTAGGAGGAAATCGCGGAGGTACTGGCCATAATCTTCCAATCCTCCTTAGATATGGGGGTGGTGCCAGGGGACTGGAGAATTGCAAATGTTACACCCTTGTTCAAAAAAGGGTGTAAGGATAAACCCAGCAACTACAGGCCAGTCAGTTTAACCTCGGTAATGGGGAAGCTTTTAGAAACGATAATCAGGACAAAGTTAACAGTCACTTGGACAAGTGTGGATTAATTAAGGAGAGCCAGCACGGATTTGTTAAAGGCAAATCGTGTTTAACTAACTTGATTGAGTTTTTTGATGAGGTAGCAGAGAAGGTTGATGAGGGCAATGCGGTTGACATGGTGTACATGGACTTCCAAAAAGCGTTTGATAAAGTGCCACATAATAGGCTTGCCAGCAAAGTTGAAGCCCATGGAATAAAAGGGACAGTGGCAGCATGGATATAAAATTGGCTAAGTGACAGGAAACAGAGAGTAGTGGTGAACGATTGTTTTTCAGACTGGAGGAAGGCATACAATGTTGTTCCCCAGGGATTGGTATTAGGACCACTGCTTTTCTTGATATATATTAATGACTTGGACTTGGGTATACAGGGAACAATTTCAAAATTTGCAGATGACACAAAACTTGGAAGTATAGTGAACAGTGAGAAGGATAGTGATAGACTGCAAGAAGACATAGACAGGCTGGTGAAATGGGCGGACACGTGGCAGATGAAATTTAATGCAGAAAAGTGCAAAGTGATACATTTTGGTAGAAAGAATGAGGAGAGTGTGGCAAAGCCACTAAGAGACTCTCACAGTGACTGGTACAATTGCCTTTAATCATGTTTATTAGCTTTTAATGTTGGCTCTGGTTAAACAGATCTAGATCGACAAAATCGCGATCTGACACGATGACATCATCATGTGGGTCATGTGATGTTCCAACGGCGGGAAACGTGATGACGTCATGACGTCAGAGGTAGAGGGCGTTTCCAGCTAGTCCTCGTGTGGAGTGATAGTGAATAGACCTGTTTAGAGCTTCTCCTGCATTTTCTTGTTTTGTAAAGTTTTAGTACATTAAACTCAGTTTGTTAATTACTAGTGAGTTTATAGATTCTTTGCTAGGAGTGCAGAGACTCCTACAAGAGGAAATATAAACTAAAGGGTGCAATTCTAAAGGGGGTGCATGAACAGAGAGACCTGGGGGTATATGTGCACAAATCATTGAAGGTGGCAGAGCAGGTTGAGAAAGCGGTTGAAAAACGCATACGGGATCCTGGGCTTCATAAATAGAGGCATAGGCCTAGAAATTCAGTGGGCTGCACCACCAGTTAGCGCCCAAAGAGGGCACTCAGTGGCTTTAGCGCCACTGGCCACACCTCCCGCGATATTTAGCGGGGCGCTAATGGCGGCATTAGCCTGTAGCGCTGCGCCGCCACCGATGACGTCATCGGTGTGCGCAGCGCCCCGCTCCCGCCCCGATCACCATATTTGGTCACGCCCGCCTCTTTAACGCCGGTCGCAAATCGCGACCGGTTCACAGGGCCTACCTGTGGCAGTAGTGGCGCAAATTAAGGTGGAGGTGCGGGGCGGCCGCTTTTTCGGCAGCCGCCTGCCAGCACCTCCGTCCCCGGCCTCCTAAACCCCCCTCCCGCAGCATTGCCGGCTGTTTCCCGAGAGCCTGGCACTTCTCCTTGGTGCCGGGCTCATTTGCCGGCACTCGCGAGCGGGGTTCGCGCTGTTGCAGGCACCTCCCCCTTAACAGTGGGAGGAAGGCCTGCAGTACCGCAGCCTGCCGTGCCGCAGCGTGTGGCGCTGTGGCACGTTGCGCTGCGATAATCAGTTTCAGCGCCCCAAGTGGGACGCGGGGAGCCTCGAGTAGCGGCCCGCTTCCGTTTGGGGCGCTGAAACTGAATATCGGGATGGCGCTAGTGGCTCCACTCACAGCGGTAATTCCGGCGCCCAGGCGAGCTTGGCGCCCCAAACGGGGCCCAACTGAATTTCTAGGCCATAGAGTACAAAAGCAATGAAGATATGATGAACCTTTATAAAACACTGGTTCGGCCTCAACTGGAGTATTGTGTCTAATTCTGGGCACCACACTTTAGCAATGATGTGAAGGCCTTAGAGAGGGTGCAGAAAAGATTTACAAGAATGATTCCAGGGATGAGGGACTTCAGTTATGTGGATAGACTGGAGAAGCTGGGATTGTTCTCCTTGGAGCAGAGAAGGTTGAGAGGAGATTTGATAGCAGTGTTCAAAATCATTAGGGGTCCAGACAGAGTAGATAGAGAGAAACTGTTCCCATTGGCGGAAGGGTCGAGAACCAGAGGACACAGATTTAAGGTGATTGGCAGAAGAACCAAAGACGACATGAGGAAAAACTTTTTTACGCAGCGAGTGGTTAGGATCTGGAATTCGCTGTCTGAAAGGGTTGTGGAGGCAGATTCAATCGTGGCTTTTAAAAGGGAATTGGATAAGTACCTGAAATTTTTTTTTGCAGGGCTACGGGGAAAGGGCGGGGGAGGGGGACTCGCTGAGGTGCTCTTGCAAGGAGCTGGCACGGGCTTGACGGGCCGAATGACCTCCTTTCCTGCTGTAACCATTCTATGATTCTATGAAATAAGGAGAAACTGTTTCCAGTGGCAGGAAGGTCGGTAACCAGAAGACACAGATTTAAGGTGATTAGCAAAAGAACCAGAGGGGAGATGAGGAGAATTTTTTTTACGCAGCAAGTTGTTGTGATCTGGAATGCAGTGCCTGAAAGGGTGGTGGAAGCAGGTTCAATAATAACTTTGAAAGGGAACTGGATAAATATCTGAAGGGGAAACATTTAAAGACCTATGGAGAAGAAGCAGGGGAGTGGGATTAATTGGATAGCTCTTTCAAAGAGCTGGCACGGGCAAGGCGGGGGTGGGGGGGCGGCGCATGGCCTCCTACCGTGCTGTATGATTCTATGAATGTCTCATACGTCAGATTTTTGTCTGAGTACATTTCTGTGAAGTGCCTGGGCATTTTGTTTCCGTTTAAGGCCCTGTATAAATACAAGTTGCTCTTGTTGCTATCCATCGCATTTTTGTTGCAGTCTGGAATGTTTAACCTGGGACCCAGTCCTTGTTACTGTAACTTCTCTGGCTATCTCCCAGCAGTAAGCGGTGGCTCAGCGTTAGCTCTCTCGCCTCTGAGTCAGAAGGTCGTGGGGTCAAGCCCCACTCCAAAGACTTGCTATGTAGACAAACTCCACAGCCATTTATAGGGAAAAGCAGCACAACAGCCACAACATTCCACAAACAGCCAAATAATCCTTTCTTTTGGTATTGATTGAAGGAGGATTATTAGTCGGGACATCAGAAGAACTCCCTTCTCTTCAAATAGTGCCATGGGATCTTTAAAGTCCAGATTAACAGTCAGCTACAGATGGGTTTAAAACCTCTTCCAACAATTCCCCACTCCTTCAGCACTGCGCTGGAGTGCCAGCCTAATTTCTATGTTGGCACTGAACCCACAGCTTCTGACTCAGGGTAAGAGCGCTACACGGATCAAGTCCCCAGTCTGTGCTGAGCTAGCGCGGGAGACGCCATTTTAGCCAGTCTAACCACACCCAGGGATGCCGAAGAGTGGCAGTGTCACAGCGTTCAACAATGAAGTCGAAGATTGGGCGACATATGTGGAACGCATTGAAGTGTACTGCAAGGCGAATGAAGTGCCAGATGCCAGGAAAGCACTGGTTTTGTTGAATTCCATGGGTGCAAAGACGTATGGCTTACTGCGAAACCTAGTAACCCCAGAGAAGCCAGTGGATAAGGATTTCGAAAGCATAGTGGCAATCCTACAGGACCACTTAAACCCCACACCGCTGCTGATAGCAGAAAGATTTAAGTTTCACAAAAGGAACCAGCATAAAGACGAAAGTAATGCTGAGTATTTAACGGAACTGCGCAAGCTATCGAAACACTGCCAGTTTCTAATGGGACTAGCAGATACGTTAAGGGACAAGTTTGTGTGTGGGCTTCAAAGTGAAGGAACCCAGAAACGGCTTCTATCAGAAAAGGATCTTATGCTGGACAAGGCTTTCAGCATGGCAGTATCACATGAAGCAGCTGCAGAGATACAACGGAGACCGCAAGAATATGGCACCAATGAAATGTCATATGGAGCAGTGAAGTGTTATCGCTGCGGCAGAACAACACACGACCAGAAGGATTGTTGGTTCAAGGACCAAGTGTGCAGACAGTGTGGAAAAGCAGGACACATAGCAAGAGTCTGCAGGTCGGGAAAGAAAACCAGCAGCATGAAATCTCCACAGGAGAAGTACAAAAAGGTACATAAGGTGACGGAGAGTAGTTCAGACGAACAGAAAAGTGATACAGACTCCGGAAGCAAGGAGCTGGGTTGTCTGAAACTACATAATGTAATCAAAATGGAGGAGCACCAAACTATCTGGGTCACGCTCAAGATAGACGGAGTCCAAGTGAAAATGGAATTGGACACAGGATCAGCCCTAACAGTCATAAACCGAAGGGACTACAAGCGGCTATTCTCACATATACCCTTGAGAGATACAGAGATTATCTTGAAGACGTACACGGGGCAAAAAGTCTACCCCAAAGGAAAAATAAGGGTGAATGTGATATACAACGGCAAGGAAACACCAAAAATGGATCTATATGTATTGCCAGATGGAGGACCACCACTACTAGGACGTGAATGGATCCGGAAGATACAGTTAGATTGGCATTCCATACAGGCACTGACGGTAGAGGCCAAAAAAGATGACGACGTCACACCTGGACGACTGTCAAAAATGCTAACTGACGCACAAGAAGTGTTCCAGGAGGGGCTCAGAACACTAAAAGGCATAACAGCGACGATCAAAATAGAGGAAAATGCAAGCCCAAAGTTTTTTAAGGCCAGACCGCCCAGCCGTCGAAGCAGAGCTGGAAGGTTTGGAACGTTCAGGAGTACTGTCTAAAGTGAACTGGAGCGAGTGGGCTACACCCATCATTCCTGTAATGAAGAGGTCGTTGAGTAATACGCCTGGGGAACCAAAGAAGGTTCGCATCTGTGGGGAATTTAAGGTGACAGTGAACCCAGTCCTTCACACGGTACAATATCCGCTTCCGCGGATTGAAGATATTTTTGCCTCGCTATCTGGAGGAAAACGCTTCACTAAGATTGATCTGGCCCAGGCGTACCTGCAAATGGAGGTAGAAGAAGCCTCGAAACAATACCTCACGATCAACACTCACAAAGGTCTCTACCAATACAACCGGCTGATGTTCGGGGTAGCATCAGCTCCGGCTATTTGGCAAAGGGCAATGGATCAAGTCCTGCAAGGGATTCCGGGGACCCAGTGTTATTTGGACGACATCCTGGTCACGGGCGAAAATGACAGTGATCACCTCGCCAACCTGGAGCAGGTGCTCACTAGATTGAAGGAATATGGGCTCCGAGCTAATCGCCACAAATGCGAGTTTTTCCAGAAGCACATCTCGTATTGTGGCCACGTTATTGATGAAGAGGGGTTACATAAGTCCCCTGAAAAGATTGAGGCAGTAGTCAAGGTTCCAGCACCGGAAAATGTGTCACAACTGAGGTCGTTCCTTGGGCTGGTGAACTACTACCATAAGTTCTTAACAAATTTGTCTATACAGTATTACACCCACTGAACACCCTACTGCAAACGGGGGTACCATGGAAGTGGAATGACGAATGTAAACGAGCTTTCCAGAAGTGCAAAGAATTGATCACATCAACAGAGGTGTTGGCTCATTTCAGCCCAGCACTACCAATTCGGTTGGCGTGTGATGCATCACCCTATGGTATTGGAGCGGTGCTGTCGCACAAATTCCCAGACGGGTTGGAGAGGCCAGTAGCCTTTGCGTCTCGGTCACTAACCTCAGCCAAGCGCAACTACGCCCAGATTGACAGGGAGGCCCTCAGCCTAGGATGGGGAGTGAAAAAGTTCAACCGCTATCTGCACGGGCAGAAGTTCACCTTGCTGACTGACCACCAACCACTTGTCTCCATCTTTAATCCAAAGAAGGGCGTTCCGGTGATGACTGCGCAACGGCTACAAAGATGGTCCTTTTTTCTAGGGGTGAACCAATATGAAATAGAGTATAAGGGCACGAAACAGCATGGAAACGCTGATGGGCTATCACGCCTGCCACTGCCTACTGCGGAGGAAGTACCAGCAGTGGACCCTGTCGAAATATTTTATTCAACTATAATTGAACGCTTGCCAGTAACTAACGCGGATATAGAGAAGGAGACCTGCAATGATCCGACACTGTCTCGGGTATATGATTTGACGGTGAAGGGATGGCCAACACATGGCGACTCACTGTTGCCAGCATTCTCATCCAGAAGAGAACAGCTGTCAGTATGCCAGGGGACATTGATGTGTGGATCCCGAGTGGTAATTCCACCCAAGTTAAGGGAGAGAGTGCTCAATGAGCTTCACGAAGGCCATCTGGGAGGGGTGAAAATGAAAAGCCTTGCTAGGGCTTATGTGTGGTGGCCGGGGATCGATCAACAAATCGAGGACCTAACAAAGAGCTGCTCAGGATGCCAGAAGGTCCAAAATGCACCACCACATGCCCCTCTACACCCATGGGATTGGCCCTCCTCTCCATGGCAACGGGTGCATATTGATTTTGCTGGTCCATTCATGGACTCAATGTTCTTAATAGCAGTGGATGCACACTCGAAATGGCCTGAGGTGATCAAAATGTCCTCCACCACTATGGAGAAAACGATTGCAGTCCTACGGACCATATTTGCCAGGAACGGCTTGTCAGAACAGATTTGCTCTGATAACGGACCACAGTTTGTGTCCGAAGAGTTTTGGAAATTTATGAGAAGGAATGGGGTAAGGCATTACACATCCGCCCCGTATCATCCAGCCACAAATGGATTGGCTGAGAGGTTCGTACAAACCTTTAAAAAGGCAGTAAGGGCCATGTGCGATGACGACATTCCACTGCAGCATAAGGTGGACAATTTCCTGTTAGCCTACAGAAATGCGACACATGCAGTTACCAACCAGACCCCGGCCATGATGTTCTTTAACCGAAGGTTGAGATCTCGTCTGGACTTGCTCAGACCAAATGTACGAAGAAATGTTGAGAATAAGCAATTCCAGCACATCAATGAGAAGCCAACAAGGAGCTTCAATGTAGGACAACCAGTCTTGGCCCTAGACTACCGAACAGAGAAATGGCAACCAGGAACGATATGCACACAGCAGGGGCCACTAATGTACACAGTGGATGTTGGGGAGAACATTGTGAGACACCATGTCGACCAGAGCCTAGCGTCACAAGAACGAGTCAACCCCATGTCTCGCGTACTTGGTGATGAACCCGACATACTGGTAGCATCTACCCCAGAAACAGTAGCATCGGAAGCTGATGAACTAACCGACGACAGGGGGCCAGAATCGCCTTCGCACCAAGAGCAAGACACTCAGGAAAGGCGCTATCCAGAAAGAATCAGGAAGCCGCCCCAAAGACTGAATCTATAAATGGACAACTTCAGTTAATGTGCATGTTAAAAGTGTTAACTGTTAATTTAATGTTATGGTACTGTTAATCTAAAAGGGGAGGAATTGTAGTGTATGTACCTTTAAGAGAGAACTGCTTTTGCAGCTCCTGTACACTGTAGTACCGGCAGTGACCACACCTGTATATAAGCCCTGAGCAGGGATCTGTACTGTTAGTTTTTAGACTACCCTCATCCAGTAAACGCCTGTTGATTGTTAATCTGCAGTCTCCGTCTATTTATTGAAGAACACCATACCTTAAGATTCACAGATTTAACACTTTGACCTCTCTATTGCTGCTGTTTCCATGGTAATCGTTGCCTGAAGTGATATCACTGAGAAACCCATCACCCTGGCTCTTGGGTTCAGTGCCAGTGTGAGGCCAGGAGACGAGTGGAGTTGGGAAAGGCCAGTCTGCTCCGGGGTCTGGGAGATGTGTCCCAGCTGTCAGCTGTGAACTGGAGCAAGACCAGAGGAGACAGGGGAACTACAGCCAGGCCTCCATGTTTATGCCAGCTACTTCCATCCACCAAATAGGTGCAGAATCCTAATCAATGCTCCTCGGGCCTGCACAACTCTTTCCTGCAAATACTCCATCAATGATTGGAATTAACTATCATCTCCTGGAGCCTGGGCTTTCTGCCACATGGTTTATATTGGTGAAGGTAGGTGCCCGGGTCCTTGCCTGACACAGGCATTAGGACCTTTGCACATGGAAATAACGGGGGCCGAACTACTGTTTGAGGCCCCCATTTGCAAAATTGTTATGCTGTGAATGCAGTTGGCGCAGGTTTACCTGTGGCCTAACCAGTGGTCATTATCGGGACAGCTGCAGGTCGCCACCAGAACAGTAGATTTGCTAAAAAATACTTAGCTGAATGTGGAGTCTGGAGGTACAGGAGAGCCTCACCCGGATCCACTACAGTGCTGAAGACCATTAACCCTCCCTCTCCCACTCAACCCCTCCCTCTCGCATTACCCGTCCTGGTCTCCCCCTCTCTCTACCCCTCCCTCTCCCACTCACTCCCTCCAGATCACCCCCTCCCAATCACCCCTCCTGTTCCCCCTCCCTCTCCCACTCACCCCCTCCCTCTCCCTCTACCCTACCCGATCGCCCCTCTCTCCAAACCTCCCTCTCCCACTCGCCACCTCCTTCTCTCTCTACCCCTCCCGCTCGCCCCCTCTCTACCCCTCCCACTCACCCCCTCTCTCCCCCTCCCTCTCACATTCACCCTCTCTACCCCTCCCGATTGCCCACACTCTCTCCCTCCCTCTCCTACTCGCCCTCTACCACTCCCGATCGCGCCCTCTTTCTCCCCCTCCCTCTCCCACTCGCCCCCTCTACCCCACCCCCCCGGTCGCCCCCTCCCGATCACCCCCTCCCAATCACCCCTCCTGTTCCCTCTCCCCCTCCCTTCCCCGATCGCCCCCTCCCTCTCCCACTCACCCCGTCCTCTACCCCACCCGATCGACCCTCCCCCTCCCACTCGCCCCCTACCTCTCCCACTCGGCCTTTCCCACTCCCTCTACCCCTCCCAATTGCCCCCTCCTTCTCTCCCTCTCCCACTCGCCCCCTCTCTCTCCCGCTCCCCTCCCTCCCCTGATCACCTCCTCCCTCTCCCTCCCACCCCCCTCTCCCTCTACCCCCTCCCGATCGACCCCTCCCTCACAATCAATCCCGACCTCTCCCTCGAACCCTCCCTCGCCCTCTCCCTCTTCCACTCCCCTCCCTCATCGACTCATCCCCTCCCTCTCCCCTCCCTTTCCCACTCACTCCCTCCCTCACCCCCTCCCTCCTGATCGCCCCATCCCTCTCCCTCGCCCCCACCCCCACCCCCTGCCCCTCCCTCTCCCGATTGCTCCATCACTCACCTTCCCTCACCGACCCCTCCCTTTCCCACTCACCCCCTCCCAATCGCCCCCTTCCTCTCCCACTCAACCTTTCCTTTGCTCCCTCCCCCTCCCTCTCCTGATTGCCCCCTCCCTCTCCCAATCATCCTCACCCTCTATCTCACCCTCTCCCTATCATCCCTCCCTCTGCCATTCATCCTCCCCTCCTCCCTCTCCCAACCATGCCCCCTCTCCCCCTACCCCTCCTTTATCAATCGCCCCTTCCCTCCCCCAAACACAACAACCTCTCCCTCTCACCCCTCCCTCTCCCTCTCCCTCTCACCCCTTCCTCTCCCTCTCCCTCTCCCCTCCCTCTCCCTCCCACAACTCCCGACCACCCCCTCCCACACCTCCCTCTCCCTCTCCCCCTCCCTCTCCCGATCGCCCCCTCCCTCTCCCAAAAATCCTCTCTCCATCCCTCTCCCAATCACACCCTCCCTCTCCTCCTCCCAATCACCCCTCCATCTCCCGATCGCCTCTCCCTCTCCCTCTCCTTCCCTCTCCCCTTCCCTCTCCCCCTCCCGATCGCCATCAACTCTCCCCCTCCCCTCTCCCACTCCCGATCGCCTACTCCCTCTCCCCCTCCCGATCGCCCCTTCCTCTCTCTCCCACTCCTCCCTCTCTCCCTCCTGATTTCCCCTCCCTCTCCCTCCCACCCCTCCCTCTCCCTCTACCCCACTCTACCGATCGTCCCCTCCCTCCTGATCACACCCTCCCTCTCCTATGCATCCTCTCCCCTTCCCCTCCTCTACAAATCGTCCTCTCCCTCTCCCTCTACCACCTCTCCCTCTACCCCCTCTCTCGATCGCTTCCTCCCTCCTGATCGCCCCCATGCCTCTCCCTCAGCCCCACCCCCGCCCTCTTCCCCTCCCGCTCCCGATCGCCCACTTCCTCTCCCTCCCACCCCTCCCACCTCTCCCTCTCCCACCCCCACCCACCCCTCCCGCTCCCTCTCCAGATCACCCCCTCCACCTCCCTCCCACCCTTCCCTCACCCTTGACCCTTCCCTCGCCCTCTCTCCCTCCCACTCCCCTCCCTTTCCCACTCACCCCCTCCCTCGACCCCTCCCTCTGCCCTATCCATCCCAATTGCCCCCTCCCTCCTGTTCGCCCCACCCCCTCTCATTCCCCCGCCCTCTTCCTCTCCCTATCCGACTCACCCCTCCCTCTCCCACTCACCCCCTCCCTTGCCCCTCCCTCTCCCCAGCCACTCCCAATCGCCCCGTCCCTCGCCCCCCTCCCTCTCCCCTCCCTCTCGCCTACCCCTCCCGATCGTCCCCTCCCTCGCCCCCCCTCTCCCCCTCCCGATTGCCCCCTTCCTCTCCCTCTCCCACTCACCCTTTCCCAATCACCCCCTCCCTCGTTCCCTCGCCCTCCCTCTCCCGATCGCCCCCTCCCTATCCCAAATATCCTCTCCCCCTTCCTCTCCCAACCACCACTCCCTCTCCCCCCTTTCCCAATTGCCCCCTCACTCTCTCCCCCCTCTCCCAAACATCCTCTCCCCTCCTCCTCTCTCCATCCCACCCCGCCCTCTCCCATTCCCTTCCCTCTCCCACTCACCCCCTCCCCCTCCCCCTCCCCCTCTCAATCACCCCATTCCTCTCCCTCCCACCCCTCCATTTCCCTCCCCCTCCCAATCACCCCCTCCCTCTCCGACTCACCCTCTCCCTCTCCCCTCCCTCTCCCACACAACCCCTCCCTCGGCCCCTCCCTCTCCCCTATCCCTCCTGATCGCCGCCTCCTTCTCCAGCTCACCCCTCCCTCTCCTTCGCCTCCTCCCTCTCCCGATCACCCCCTTCCTCTCCCCCCTCCCTATCGCCCACTCCCTCCCGATCACCCTCTTCCTCTCCCCCTCACGATTGCCTCTGCCCTCCCTCTCCTCCTACCTCTCCTTCACCCCCTCCCTCTCCCTCCCAAACCTCCCTCTCCCCTCCCTCTCCCACTCACCCCCTCCCTCTTCCCATCCCTCCCAATCGCCCCCTCCCGCGCCCCTCCCTCTCCCAACCATCCCCCCTCTCCCCCCTCCCGATCGCCCCTCCCTCACGTAAAAATTATCTCCCCCTCCCACTCCCCTCTGCCTCCATCTCCCATCCACCCCTCCCCTCCCTCTCCCCTCCCTCTCCCAATCATTCCCTCCCCCTCCCTCTCCCCTCCCTCTCCCAATCATCTCCTCCCTGCCCTCTCCCCTCCCTCTCCCAATCACCCCCTCCCTCTCCCCTCTGCCTCCATCTCCCATCATCCCCTCCCCCTCCCTCTCCCAATCATCTCCTCCCTGCCCTCTCCCCTCCCTCTCCCTCCCCCTCCCTCTCCCCCTCCCTCTCCCGATCACCCCCTCCCCCTCCCTCTCCCCCCTCCCCTCCCTCTCCCAATCACCCCCTCCCCCTCCCTATCCCAATCACCCCCTCTCCTCCCTCTCCCAATCACCCCCTCTCTCTCCCCCTCCCCCTCCCAATCACCCCCTCCCCCTCCCTCTCCCAATCACCCCCTCCCTCTCCCAATCACCCCCTCCCCCTTCCTCTCCCAATCACCCCCTCTCTCTCCCCCTCCCTCTCCCAATCACCCCTCCCCCTCCCTCTCCCAATCAACCCGTCCCCCTCTCCCAATCATCTCCTCCCTGCCCTCTCCCCTCCCTCTCCCAATCACCCCCTCCCCCTCCCTCTCCCAATCACCCCCTCCCCCTCCCTCTCCCCCTCCCCTCCCTCTCCCCCTCCCTCTCCCAATCACCCCCTCCCCCTCCCTCTCCCCCTCCCTCTCCCAATCACCCCCTCCCTCTCCCCCTCCCTCTCCCAATCACCCCCTCCCCCTCCCTCTCCCCCTCCCTCTCCCAATCACGCTCCCCCTCCCTTGCCCCCTCCCTCTCCCAATCACCCCCTCCCTCTGCCCCTCCCTCTCCCAATCACCCCTTCCCTCTCCCAATCACCCCTCCCTCTCCCTCTCCCCCTCCCCCTCCCTCTCCCCCTCCCTCTCCCTCTCCCCCTCCCTCTCCCCCTCCCTCTCCCAATCACCCCCTCCCTCTCCCCCTCCATCTCCCAACCACCCCTCTGTTAAGTCTGTGTGTTCCAGTTGTATTAAAATTAATTACTGACACAGACTACAAGAATAAAGTTCAACAGGTCTTTACTAGTTGGAGGTCAAGACTATACTAAATACAATATCACTACACAGTACTTATATACCGGTGGTCACCACCGGTATTACGTATACAGCAGCCAGAGAAAGTAGTACATCTCTTAAGGTGGAACAGGCTTAAGTTCTCTTAAGGTGGAACAGGTTACATACACCACAATCCTCTCTTTTTAGCTTAACAGTCATATCCCCATTTAACATAACATCATAACATATATACATATATAACTTCAGGTATAAACAGTTCAAAGGTTCAGTCTCTCAGGAGGCCTTCTGATTCGGTTTGGATAACGCCTTTCAGTGGTCTCTGATTCTTGTTGCTGAGGTGACTCTTCTTGTTGGTTTCCTATGTATTGGACGTCATCATCAGGTACAGTCCCTGCCGAGGTAGATGCTTCAGGTTCATTAACGTCTTCCACAGTTGTCTCTGTCGCAACCATGGGTTCGACCCTTGCTCTTGATTCTACCAGTTGATCCGCATGACGCCTTATCACATTGTTACCAATATCTACTGTGTACATCAGAGGTCCTTGTCTGGCCCGAATTGTTCCGGACTGCCTTTTTTCGTTTCCATAGCCCCTTGCCAACACTGGTTGTCCTACGTCGAAACTTCGAGTGGACTTGTTATTAATATGCCGGAACTGTTTGTTTTCCACTTCCCTCCGCACATTTGGATTTAACAAGTCCAACCTGGACCGCAACCTCCTGTTATAAAACTTCATGGCAGGACTTTGGTTAGTCACTGCATGAGCGGCGTTTCGATATGCCATTAGGAAATTGTCCACCTTGTGTTGTAACGGAATCTGATCATCGTTCATGGCCTTTATTGCCTTTTTGAATGTTTGGACAAATCTCTCGGCCAACCCGTTTGTCGCCGGATGATATGGGGCAGAGGTATAATGTTTCACCCCATTCTTCTTTTAAGAATTTTTGGAATTCTTCCGACACGAACTGTGGTCCGTTGTCCGAACATATCTGTTCTGGCAATCTGTTCCTTGCGAATATTGTTCTTAACACCGCAATTGTCTTTTCTGAAGTAGTGGTATTCATCTTGATCACTTCTGGCCATTTGGAATGTGCGTCCACCGCAATTAGGAACATGGAGTCCATGAATGGACCAGCAAAGTCAATATGTACGCGTTGCCATGGGGCTGAAGGCCATTCCCATGGGTGTAGCGGTGCGATCGGAGGTGCATTTTGCACTTTTTGGCACCCAGCGCAGCTTTTTGTCAACTCTATCTGTTGGTCAATGCCCGGCCACCATACATAAGCCCTAGCAAGACTTTTCATCTTAACTCCCCCCAGATGACCTTCATGCAGTTCCTTTAGAACTCTTTCCCGTAACTTGGGAGGAATAATCACTCTTGTCCCGTACATCAAAGTACCATGGCAGACGGACAGCTGGTCTCGCCTTGCCGAGAATGCCGGTAACAGAGGATCACCATGTGTTGGCCATCCCTTCACTGTCACCTCGTAAACTCGGGACAGTGTCGGGTCGTTCCTGGTTTCTCTTTCAATACTTGCATTGGTGACTGGTAAACACTCGATGATGGTCGAATGAAATAACTCAACAGGGTCAACTTTCGTCGTCTCTTCTGCTTCAGGTAGTGGCAGGCGCGACAGCCCATCAGCATTGCCATGCTGCTTTGTACCTTTGAATTCTATTTGATATTGATGTGCCCCTAGGAAAAGGGACCATCTCTGGAGTCGCTGTGCTGTCATCACCGAAACACCCTTCTTAGGGTTAAAAATGGATACCAACGGCTGATGGTCTGTCAGAAGTGTGAATTTTTGGCCCTGCAGGTAATGATTAAACTTCTTCACTCCCCATGCAAGGCTGAGAGCCTCCCTATCGATCTGCGCATAGTTGCGCTCAGCGGAGGTCAATGATCTGGATGCAAACGCGACTGGCCTTTCCGTGCCATTTGGCAACTTGTGTGAGAGTACTGCCCCAATACCATATGGAGAAGCATCACAAGCCAACCGAATAGGCAGTGTCGGGTTGAAGTGAGCCAACACTTCCTCTGAGGTGATCAATTCTTTGCTTTTGCGAAATGCCTTCTTACAGTTTTCGCTCCATTCCCATGGTACCCCCTTCTGTAAAAGAGCGTTCAGCGGGTGCAGTACCGTGGATAGATTCGGTAGAAACTTATGGTAATAGTTAATCAATCCCAGAAACGACCTCAACTGAGAGACATTATCCGGAGCGGGAGCCTTTACAACTGCCTCTATCTTGTCAGGAGACTTATGAAGCCCCTCCCGGTCAATGACATGACCACAGTACGAGATCCGCTTCTGAAAGAACTCACATTTCTGCTGATTAACTCTAAGTCCATACTCTTTCAGTCTGTTGAGCACCAGTTCCAAGTTTGCGAGGTGTTCTTCATCACCATCACCTGTAATCAGAATATCGTCCAGGTAACATTGTGTGCCTGGAATTCCCTGTAATACCTGCTCCATGGCCCTCTGCCAAATTGCCGGAGCCGATGCCACTCCAAAAACCAGCCTATTATACCGGTACAAACCTCTATGCGTGTTGATCGTGAGGTACTGGCGTTACTCTTCATCAACCTCCATCTGCAAGTACGCCTGCGCCAGGTCTATCTTGGTGAAGTGTTTCCCGCCAGACAACGAAGCAAAAATATCCTCAATCCGCGGAAGCGGATGCTGCACCGTGTGAAGCACCGGATTAACGGTGATCTTGAAATCTCCACAGATGCGAACCTTCCCTGGTTCTCCTGGCTTGTTGCTCGAAGGACGTTTCATAACGGGAACAATGGGCGTAGCCCGCTCACTCCAATCTACCTTAGACAGTACACCTGAACGTTCTAGCGCTTCCAGTTCCGCTTCTACAGTAGGTCGTATTGCATAGGGTACCGGTCTGGCTTTGAAAAATTTTGGTTGTGCATGTTCATCAATCTTGATGTTTGCCGTAATTCCTTTCAGTGTTCCCAGTCCTTGCTGGAACACCTCTTTAGCATCATCCAATATTTTGGACAATCGTTTAGGTTTGACATCTGTTTCCCCGGAATCTACCGTTAGTGCTTTTAAGGAGTGCCAGTCCATATTCATTTTCCTAATCCACTCCCGTCCCAGTAGTGGTGGACCTCCTTCAGGTAGCACATATAAGTCCATTACTTGGCTTTCTTCGCCCTTGTGGACCACTTTTACCTCTATCTTTCCGATGGGGTACACTCTTTGCCCCGTGTATGTTTTCAATATAATCTCCGTATCCCGTAGGGGAATATGTTGGAATAACCTTTTGTAATCTTTCTTATTCATGACCGTCAATGCCGATCCAGTGTTCCATCTTTACTTGGACTCCTGCTATCTGAAGAGTGACCCAAATTGTCTGGAGATCTGCATCCTTACCAACGTTGTGTACTCTTAAGCTACCCAGTTCATTACTGCTAGCGTCTGAATCTGACTTCTGTTCGTTCGAACTGGTCTTTGTCACCTTGTGCACCTTTATGTATTTTCCTTGCAGTGACTTTTTGTTGCTGGTCTTCTTTCCTGACCGGCATACTTTAGCTATGTGGCCAAGCCTGCCACACGTTCTGCATTCTTGGTTTTTAAACCAACACTGGTTCTGATCGTGTGTTGTCTTTCCACAACGATAACATTTTACAGTACTCAAACCCAATTTATTTGTACTGTGTTCCGGTGACCATAGCTGCATTACTGCCGTGCCTCTCGCAGCGGCTTCGTGTGCTGCTGCCATAGTGACCGCTTTCTCAAGCGTCAGCTCATTCTCCTCGAGCAGTCGCTTTTGTGTATCTTCTTTTAATAATCCACACACAAATTCATCTCTTAGCGCGTCTGTTAGTCCCGTTCCAAACTGACAGTACTTTGCTAGCTTACGCAATTCCATTAAATATTCAGCATTGCTTTCATCCTTCAGCTGCCTTCTGCTGTAAAGTTTAAATCGTTCCGCTAGCATCAGCGGCGTGGGGTTTAGATGATTTTTCAGGACAGTAACAATCTCCTCGAATGTCTTATCCGCCGGTTCATCTGGTGATAAAAGGTGTTTCAATTGCCCGTATGTCTTCGCACCCATTAAGTTCAATAACGTTAGTGCTTTCTCTGCATCTGGGATTTTATTTGCTTTACAATAATTTTGTATGCGTTCTACATACATGGCCCAATCTTCGATGTCGCCATCAAAGGTATCAATGTTCCCATGTTTAGGCATCGTTGCAATTTATTTTATCCCAAGTTGGCGGCTTCCCGCTCTTGTCTTCGTCCTCCGCCTACAAAATGGCGGTTTTCCCGCGCTTGGCGGTCTTCACCCACTGGCTGCAATGGCGTTTGGCGTGCCGCTGCTGCTCCCCTTTCCCAGCGGTTAGTAACTCCCCCGACGCTGTCTCCGCTTCACCGCGGCTCCCTCGGGCATTCGCGCTTCCCCGATGTCGCGCCTCGCAGCCCTTCTTGCAGCCCGGTTATTAGCACCGGCCGCGTTCGCCTTCACCGCGGCTCTCGCGCCTTCAGTCGCCCCAGACGCTGCGCCTTTTTGGCCCGAAAGCGGCCCGGCCCTTATCTCCGGTCGCGATCGATCTCACTGCCCTTATTCCTCCGTCTTCCTCCCCCATCTGTACAGCCAACGCGGCCGACTTTCTGCTCGCGTCGCTGACCGGCTTACCCACCACCGAGGTAGAAAGAAGATAGCTGACTGCCGCTGATGGAGGCTTCGAGTTCAGGATGTCTTCTGCACTCCGGGTTCTCGATGCCTGCCGCGCGACGTGTCTTCCAGCAGGGTGATGAGGGTGGATGCCTCTCTTCGACGCCCGTTCTGTGGACGAAGCCGCCGTGGATATAAACTGCCGCAGGGTAAGAATCGGACTCGTCGCCACTGTTAAGTCTGTGTGTTCCAGTTGTATTAAGATTAATTACTGACACAGACTACAAGAATAAAGTTCAACAGGTCTTTACTAGTTGGAGGTCAGGACTATACTAAATACAATATCACTACACAGTACTTATATACCGGTGGTCACCACCGGTATTACGTATACAGCAGCCAGAGAAAGTAGTACATCTCTTAAGGTGGAACAGGCTTAAGTTCTCTTAAGGTGGAACAGGTTACATACACCACACCCTCCCTCTCCCCCGCCCTCTCCCTCTCCCCTCCCTCTCACGATCACCCTCTCCCTCTCTCCTTCCATCTCCCTTCCACCCCTCCCTCTCCCTCTCCCCTCCCTCTCCCAACCACCTCTCCAAACAAGCAAAGGACATCAGTAGAAGAAACCCCCCCCCAAAAAAAACAATTATTGCCTCCTTTGTCTCCCAGTCAGATTCAGTTAAGTGAACACGCAGGCGCATCAAAATGCCAGAGTGTCTGTTGGTTCAACCAGCAAGATGCCCAACGCAAAAACTGGACTGTTGGCAAACAGAGTGGTGAATTATCATAGGCTCAGAATAGAAAGGAGCTGCTCGGGAGCTGGCTTGCTACTTCTGCTTGGAGTGGGACAATTTATTACAGTACAAATTCTTGGCAGTTCACGGACATTAGCTTCCAAGTGGTACATTTTTCCCTCTGAAAACAGTGTCTAATAAACAGAGTTACTTGGCAGGGTGACAGTTCCTCAAACTTGCTGACCCTCGAGCAGTTTGGCCGTGTTTAAACTGTGCTACTTTCTCTTGACCTCTGCAAAGGGACTTTAATATTATTCAGATGTGGTCTGTATTCCTATCATTTGCCCCTTCCTTTCTGTTCCATTCCCTTTCCTCTCGTCCCCATCTGTAGGACAGGATGGTTGAAGGAGCCAGTCACAAACTGCCTCCGCAGATGGCCATAAACCATTCAGCTTGGTTAAGCTGCTAGAAGACATGCTTGAACAATACAAGGCCACATCTCCGCCCCTCCCTCCCTCCCACTCCCGGACAAGCTGCCTTCTCACCGAGGAAGCCCAGCTGGGGATTAAAATTCAAGTTCATTTGTCAGATATTTAATTTAAAAGAAAGAATTGCATTTATATAGCACCTTTAAAGGCCTCAGGACATCCCAAAGTGCTTTTTGGAGTGTAGTCACTGTTGTAATGTAGGAAACGCAGCAGCTAATATGCGCACAGCAAGCTCCCACAAACAGCAATGTAATAATGACCAGATAATCTGTTTTTTTTATGCTGGTTGAGGGATAAATATTAGGCAGGACACCGGGGAGAACTCCCCTGCTCTTCTTCAAATAGTGCCGTGGGTCCACCTGAGAGAGCAGACGGGGGCCTCAGTTTAATGCCTCATCCAAAAGACGGCGAGAAGCCCCCACTCTCTGGTGCTGACTGTTTCACAAGAGCATTAGTCAAGCCATCTGATCTCTAACCAACCTGGAAATTGTACCTCAGTAATCGTTCCATTTGCTTTTTTTTTAAACCTCCCTTCCTTCTCTGGTCTATTTCACGCTGCACAGACGCCTTGATCTTGCTGTGGTGCAAGAGGCTTCCGCTCCAGCGACCCTGAATATTTGGCATGGGTGTGGTGTGCTAACTCCAAATATGGTGCCTGCATACAGGCACACGATCCCCAACTCAGACTTTAGTGATATGCCCTCTTGGCAGCCCATCCCCTGTGACAGATACTTAAAGCAGGAATTGACTTCTCATGTCTCTACCACCAAGTCACTACAGGGCACATCTAGTCTACAGATCAAACGAATGCGATGCTTCCTCCAGCGCTGGACTTCAGGCTGATACAATTAATTATACGTTCAGCCGTGTAAACCCAAATGAAAATAGTCATTGTCAGCTAGTCCTGTCTGCTTCAAGTTTGCTTATCCCGCTTTTGAATTGCCCCATTACAAGGTAGGACAATTGTCCGGTTTTAGTGCTCCTTCATTAAACTACCATTCTTTCTGTTTTTGCAGCTGGTAGGAAGATTAAAGTTAAAAGAAGACTGGTCGCATCTACACCAGAACATAACTCGATACCTCAGACAGATCCCACCCCTAAAGACTGGTCGCATCTACACCAGAACATAACTCGATACCTCAGACAGATCCCACCCCTAAAGACTGGTCATATCTACACCAGAACATAACTCGATACCCCAGACAGATCCCACCCCTAAAGACTGGTCGCATCTACACCAGAACATAACTCGATACCTCAGACAGATCCCACCCTTAAAGACTGGTCATATCTACACCAGAACATAACTCGATACCTCAGACAGATCCCACCCCTAAAGACTGGTCATATCTACACCAGAACATAACTCGATACCTCAGACAGATCCCACCCCTAAAGACTGGTCATATCTACACCAGAACATAACTCGATACCCCAGACAGATCCCACCCCTAAAGACTGGTCGCATCTACACCAGAACATAACTTAATACCTCAGACAGATCCCACCCCTAAAGACTGGTCGCATCTACACCAGAACATAACTCAATACCTCAGACAGATACTACCCCTAAAGACTGGTCATATCTACACCAGAACATAACTCAATACCTCAGACAGATACTACCCCTAAAGACTGGTCATATCTACACCAGAACATAACTCAGTACCTCAGACAGATCCCACCCCTAAAGACTGGTCACATCTACACCAGAACATAACTCAATACCTCAGACAGATACTACCCCTAAAGACTGGTCATATCTACACCAGAACATAACTCAATACCTCAGACAGATCCCACCCCTAAAGACTGGTCACATCTACACCAGAACATAACTCAATACCTCAGACAGATCCCACCCCTAAAGACTGGTCACATCTACACCAGAAGATAACTCAATACCTCAGACAGATACTACCCCTAAAGACTGGTCATATCTACACCAGAACATAACTCAATACCTCAGACAGATACTACCCCTAAAGACTGGTCACATCTACACCAGAACATAACTCAATACCTCAGACAGATACTACCCCTAAAGACTGGTCACATCTACACTAGAACGGAACTCAATACCTCAGACAGATTCTACCCCTAAAGACTGGTTGTATCCACACCAGAATGGAACTCAGTAACTCAGACAAATCCCACCTCCAGTTCTTGCTGCTCACTTGAGCCCCAGGCCCTGCAGATTACATAATCATCCCTCTCAAAATATCCGGGAAAGATCAACATTCCTTGGGGAGCTGCCAGTGATTCTTCCTGTGTGTGTTATGTGTAGTGAAATCATAAAAGATGTTGTTTAGAAATGGGTTGACAATCAGCAACTCATAGCACACAGAGGAAATCTTCCCAACATTTCGAAATAAGCCACTCATTTTAAAATGTGGTTCCCTCTAAACACTCATTATCATAGGATCTCATTATCTGTGTATCAGGCACATAAAAAAGTATATTAACTTTAAGGTATTCTGGAAGAAAAACTAATTGCAAGATTTGTTACCACTTAAGAAAATATGAACTAAAGGAACAATCCTTCTCCTTCACCAGCTCAACCATTCTGGGGCTGAATCAATGGAGACACTTGGCAGCTTTACCTCTCTGCTGGCACAGTCTGATCACATTTCTGATCTGAGGGGAAGTGGATGGAATAAATAGAGCACTTTACAGCCAATTAAGTAGTCACTGTTGTAATGTAGGAAACGCAGCAGCCAATTTGCGCACAGCAAGGTCCCACAAACAGCAATGTGATAATGACCAGATAATCTGTTTTAGAGATACTGTTTGAGGGATAAATATTGGCCAGGACGCCCCTGCTCTCTTCACAATAGTGCCATGGGATCATTTACATCCACCTGAGAGGGCAGACGGGGCCTCGGTTTAACATCTCATCTATAAGACGGCATCTCCGACAGTCCAGCGCTCCTTCACTACTGTCCCCCAACAGTGCAGTGCTCCCTAAGTACTGCCCCCAACACAGCAACGATCTCTCCGACAGTGCAGCGCTCTGTCAGTACTGACCCCCGACAGACCAGCGCTCCCTCAGTACTGCTCTTTCGACAGTGCAGCACCCTGTCAGTATCCCTCTGTCGGGATTAAGGGGTGGAGAACTGAGAAACGCAGATAGAAGATTAAATGTAAGAGATTTAGGATAAAGAGCAGGAGAAACCTTAGTACACAGAGGGTCAGCTGATATTGTTAATATAAGATCAAAAGAACATAAGATATAGGAGCAGGAGTAAGCCATGAGGCCCCTTGAGCCTACTCCACCATTCAATAAGATCATGGCTGAACTTTTACATCAACTCAACTTTCCCGCCCTATCCCCAAATCCCTTGATTCCCTTAGTGTCCAAACGACGGAGCATCCACAGCCCTCTGGGGTAGAGAATTCCAAAGATTCACAACCCTCTGCGTGAAGACATTTCTCCTCATCTCGGTCCTAAATGGTCGACTCTTATCCTGGGTGCCCTATCCTCAGGTACTGTCCCCTCTCCCTCAAATCTGCCGTCATCATCACTCTCCTCAAAAAAAACACCCTTGACCCCTCTGTCCTTGCAAACTCCCGCCCCATCTCCAACCTCCTTTTCCCCTCCAAAGTCCTTGAACATGTTGTCGCCTCCCAAATCCATGCCCATCTTTCCTGGAACTCCATGTTTCCGCCAGAATACCGAATCGACGCTTATCAAAGTCACAAATTACATCCTATGTGCCAGTGACCATGGTAAACTATCCCTCCTTGTCCTTCTCGACCTGACTGCAGCCTTTGACACGGTTGACCACTCCATCCTCCTCCAACGCCTCTCCACCGTCGTCCAGCTGGGTGGGGCTGCACTCGCCTGGTTCCATTCTTACCTATCCAGTCATAGCCAGAGAATCACCTGCAATGGCTTCTCTTGCCACTCCCACACCATTGCCTCTGGTGTCCTCCAAGGATCTATCCTTGGCCCCCTCCTATTTCCCACCTACATGCAGCACCTCGGCGACATCATCCGAAAGCACGTCAAGTTCCACATGTACGTTGACGACACCCAGCTCTACCTCACCACCACCTCTCTTGACCACTCCACTGTCTCTAAATTGTCTGAATGCTTGTCCGATGAGCAGAAATTTCCTCCAACTAAATATTGGGAAGACTGAAGCTATTGTTTTCGGTCCCCGCCAGAAACTCCTTCCCGAACCACCGATTCCACCCCTCTCCCTGATCACTGTCTGAGGCTGAACTTGACGTCCTATTTGACCCCGAGATGAGCTTCCGACCACATAGCCACGCTATCACTAAGACCGCCTACTTCCACCCCCGACACATTGCCCGACCCCGTCCCTGCCTCAACTCATCTGCTACTGAAACCCTCATCCATGCCTTTGTTATCTCTAGACTTGACTATTCCAATGCTCTCCCAGCTGGCCTCCCATCTTCCACCCTCCATAAACTTGAGTTCATCCAAAAATCTGCTGTCTGTATCTTAACTCGCATCAAATCCCATTCACCCATCACCCCTGTGCTCGATGACCTACAGTGGCTCCCGGTGCAGCAATGCCTCGATTTTAAAATTCACATTCTTGTGTTCAAATCCCTCCCTAGCCTTCCCCTCCCTTTCTCTGTAACCTCCTCCAGCCCTACAATCCCCCGAGATTTCTGCGCTCCACCAATTCTGGCCTCTTGAGCATCCTGATTTTAATCGCTCCACCATTGGTGACCGTGCCGTCAGCTGCCAAGGTCCGAAGCTGTGGAATTTCCTCCCTAAACCTCTCCGCCTCTCTACCTCACCCTCCTTAAAACCTACCTCTTTGACCAAGCTTTTAGTCATCTGTCCTTATGTGGCTCGGTGTCAAATTTTGTCTGATAACGCTCTTGTGAAGCACCTTGGGACATTTTACTATGTTAAAGGCGCTATATAAATGCAATTTGTTGTTGCGAGACTGTGGACTGCACTACCAGAGTTAGTGATTGAAGCAGAGACCATTGGGGTGACTTAACCAGTTAAACTGCTCTGGGTAATTGGCCCTCTTCACGCAGTTTCCGATTTTAACGGAAGCGTCTGGACAGATGGTTAAGGGGTCCAACTAAAGCCGGCAGGGTCCGGATTCAGATGTGCTAATCAGGGTCCGGATTCACATGTGCTAATCAGGGTCCGGATTTACATCTGCTAATCATGGTCCGGATTCACATGTGCTAATCAGGGTCCGGATTTACATCTGCTAATCATGGTCCGGATTCACATGTGCTAATCAGGGTCTGGATTCACATGTGCTAATCATGGTATGGATTCACATGTGCTAATCAGGGTCTGGATTCACATGTGCTAATCATGGTCTGGATTTACATGTGCTATTCAGGGTCTGGATTCACATGTGCTAATCATGGTATGGATTCACATGTGCTAATCATGGTCCGGATTCACATGTGCTAATCATGGTCTGGATTCACATGTGCTAATCATGGTCTGGATTCACATGTGCTAATCGTGGACACGATTCACATGCGCTAATCAGGGTCCAGATTCACATGTGCTCATCATGGTCTGGATTCACACGTGCTAATTATGGTCCAGATTCACATGTGCTAATCATGGTCCGGATTCATATGTGCTAATCGTGGTCTGCATTCACATGTGCTAATCATGGTCTGGATTCACATGTGCTAATCAGGGTCTGGATTCATATGTGCTAATCTGGGTCCGGATTCACATGTGCTAATCAGGGTCTGGATTCACGTGCTAAACAGCATCTGGATTCACATGTACTAATCATGGTCTGGATTCACATGTACTAATCAGGGTCTGGATTAACATGTGCTAATCAGGGTCTGGATTCACATGTGCTAATCATGGTACGGATTCACAGGTGCTAATAAGGTCTGGATTCACATGTGCTAATCATGGTACGGATTCACATGTGCTAATCAGGGTCCGGATTCACATGTGCTAATCATGGTCTGGATTCACATGTGCTAATCATGGTCTGGATTCACATGTGCTAATCATGGTCTGGATTCACATGTGCTAATCAGGGTCCAGATTCACATGTGCCAATCATGGTCCAGATTCATATGTGCTAATCATGGTCCAGATTCACATGTGCTAATCATGATGCGGATTCACATGTGCTAATCAGGGTCCAGATTCACATGTGCTAATCATGGTCTGGATTCACATGTGCAAATCAGGGTCTGGATTCACATGTGTTAATCAGGTTCTGGATTCACATGTGCTAAACAGCATCTGGATTCACATGTACTAATCATGGTCTGGATGCACATGTGCTAATAAGGGTCCTGATTAACATGTGCTAATCATGATCTGGATTCACGTGTGCTAATCAGGGTCCGGATTCATGTGCTAATCAGGGTCTGGATTCACATGTGCTAAACAGGATCTGGATTCACATGTACTGATCATGGCCTGGATTCACATGTGCTAATCATGGTCTGGATTAGAAATGTGCTAATCATGGTCCGGATTCACATGTGCTAATCATGGTCCAGATTCACATGTGCTAATCATGGCCTGGATTAGAAATGTGCTAATCATGACCCAGATTCACATGTGCTAATCAGGGTCCAGATTCACTTGTGGTAATCATGGTCTGTATTCACATGTGCTAATCAAGGCCCAGATTCATATATGCTAATCAGTTCTGGATTCACATGTGCTAATCAGGGTCTGGATTCACATGAGCTAATCAAGGTCCAGATTCACATGTGCTCATCATGGTCTGGATTCACATGTGCCATTCATGGTCCGGATTCACATGTGCTAATCATGATCCGGATTCCCATGTGCTAATCAGGGTCCAGATTCACATGTGCTAATCGTGGTCTGGATTCACATGTGCTAATTATGGTCTGGATTCTCATGTGCTAATCAGGGTCCAGATTCACATGTGCTAATCATGGTCTGGATTCACGTGCTAATAATGGGCTGGATTCACATGTGCTAATCATGGTCCGGATTCACGTGCTAATCATGGTCCTGATTCACATGTGCTAATCATGGTCTGGATTTGCATGTGCTAATCATGGTCCAGAGTCACATGTGCTAATAATGGTCTGGATTCACATGTGCTAATCATAGTCTGGATTCACATGTGTTAATCAGGGCTGGATTCACATGTGCTAATCAGGGTCTAGATTCACGTGTGCTAATCATGGTCCGGATTCACATGTTCCAATCATGGCCTGGATTCATATGTGCTAATCATGGTCCGGATTCATATGTGCTAATCATGATCCGGATTCACATGTTCTAATCATGTTCTGGATTCACATGTGCTAAGCATGGTCCAGATTCACATGTGCTAATTAGGGTTCGGATTCACATGTGCTAATCATGTTCCGGATTCAGATCTGCTAATCCGGGTCCAGATTGAAATGTGCTAATCAGGGTCCAGATTCACATGTACTAATCATGTTCTGGATTGACAGGTGCTAATCACGGACCGGATTCACATATGCTAATCAGGATCAGGATTACATGTGCTAATCAGGGTCCGGATTCATATGTGCTAATCATGTTCTGGATTCACATGTGCTAAGCATGGTCTGGATTCACATTTGCTATTAAGTTCCTGATTCACATGTGCTAATCAGGGCTGGATTCATATGTGATAATCGGTGTGCCGATTCACATGTGCTAATCATGGTCCGCATTCACGTGCTAATCAGGGTCTGGAGTCATATGTGCCATTCATGGTCCAGATTCACGTGCTAATCATGATCCGGATTCCCATGTGCTAAACACGGTCCAGATTCACATGTGCTAATCATGGTCTGGATTCACATGTGCTAATCAGGTCTGGATTCACATGGGCTAATCAGGGATTGGATTCACATGTGCTAATCATGTTCCAGATTCAGATCTAATAATCCGGGTCCAGATTGAAATGTGCTAATCAGGGTCCAGATTCACATGTACTAATCATGTTCTGGATTGACAGGTGCTAATCACGGACCGGATTCACATATGCTAATCAGGATCAGGATTACATGTGCTAATCAGGGTCCGGATTCATATGTGCTAATCATGTTCTGGATTCACATGTGCTAAGCATGGTCTGGATTCACATTTGCTATGAAGTTCCTGATTCACATGTGCTAATCAGGGCTGGAGTCATATGTGCCATTCGTGGTCCAGATTCACATGTGCTAATCATGATCCGGATTCCCATGTGCTAAACACGGTCCAGATTCACATGTGCTAATCATGGTCTGGATTCACATGTGCTAATCAGGTCTGGATTCACATGGGCTAATCAGGGATTCGATTCACATGTGCTAATCAGGGTTTGGATTCACATGTGCTAATCAGGGTCCGGATTCATATGTGCTAATCATTGTCCAGATTCACATGTGCTAATCAGGGTCCGGATTGACATGTGCTAATCATGTTCTGGATTCACATGTGCTAAGCATGGTCTGGATTCACATTTGCTATTAAGTTCCTGATTCACATGTGCTAATCAAGGCTGGATTCATATGTGATAATCAGTGTTAAGATTCACATTTGCTAATTATGGTCCGGATTCACATGTGCTAATCATGGTCCGGATTCACATCTGCTAATCATGTGCTGGATTCACATGTGCTCTTCATGGTCCGGATTCACATGTGCTAATCATGTTCCGGATTCACATGTGCTAATCAGGGTCCGGATTCACATCTGCTAATCAGGGTCCGGATTCAAATGTGCTAATCATGTTCCAGATTCACATGTGCTAATCAGGGTCCGGATTTAAATCTGCTAATCAGGGTCTGGATTCACATGTGCTAATCCTGGTTTGGATTCACATGTGCTAATCAGGGTCCAGATTGAAATGTGCTAATCAGGGTCCGGATTCACATGTACTAATCATGTTCTGGATTGACAGGTGCTAATCATGGACCGGATTCACACGTGCTAATCGTGGTCTGGATTCACATGTGCTAATCATGGTCTGGATTCACATCTGCTAGTCGGGGTCTGACATCACATGTTCTAATCAGAGTCTGGATTGCCATATGCTAATCAGTGACCGGATTCACATGTGCTAATCATGGTTTGGATTCACATGTGCTAATCAGGGTCCAGATTCACATGTGCTCATCATGGTCTGGATTCACATGTGATAATAAGGGTCCAGATTCACATGTGATAATAATGGTGAGGATTCACATGAGCTAATCATAGTCTGGATTCACATGTGTTAATCAGGGCTGGATTCACATGAGCTAATCAGGGCTGGATTCATATGTGATAATCAGTGTACAGATTCACATGTGCTAATCATGGTCCGGATTCACGTGCTAATCAGTGTCTGGAGTCATATGTGCCATTCATGGTCCGGATTCACATGTGCTAATCATGATCCAGATTCCCATGTGCTAATCAGGGTCCAGATTCACATGTGCTAATCGTGGTCTGGATTCACATGTGCTAATCATGGTCTGGATTCTCATGTGCTAATCAGGGTCCAGATTCACATGTGCTAATCATGGTCCGGATTCACATGTGCTAATAATGGGCGGGGTTCACATGTGCTAATCATGGTCTGGATTCGCATGTGCTAATCATGGTCCCGAGTCACATGTGCTAATAATGGTCTGGATTCACATGTGCTAATCATAGTCTGGATTCACATGTGTTAATCAGGGCTGGATTCACATGTGCTAATCAGGGTCTAGATTCACGTGTGCTAATCATGGTCTGGATTCACATGTGCTAATCATAGTCTGGATTCACATGTGTTAATCAGGGCTGGATTCACATGTTCCAATCACGGTCTAGATTCACATGTGCTAATCATGGTCCGGATTCATATGTGCTAATCATGATCCGGATTCACATGTTCTAATCATGTTCTGGATTCACATGTGCCATGCATGGTCCAGATTCACATGTGCTAATTAGGGTTCGGATTCACATGTGCTAATCATGTTCCAGATTCAGATCTAATAATCCGGGTCCAGATTGAAATGTGCTAATCAGGGTCCGGATTCACATGTACTAATCATGTTCTGGATTGACAGGTGCTAATCACGGACCGGATTCACATATGCTAATCAGGATCAGGATTACATGTGCTAATCAGGGTCCGGATTCATATGTGCTAATCATGTTCTGGATTCACATGTGCTAAGCATGGTCTGGATTCACATTTGCTATTAAGTCCTTGATTCACATGTGCTAATCAGGGCTGGATTCATATGTGATAATCGGTGTGCAGATTCACATGTGCTAATCATGGTCCGGATTCACGTGCTAATCAGGGTCCGGAGTCATATGTGCCATTCATGGTCCAGATTCACATGTGCTAATCATGATCCGGATTCCCATGTGCTAATCATGATCCGGATTCCCATGTGCTAATCATGGTCCAGATTCACATGTGCTAATCATGGTCTGGATTCACATGTGCTAATCAGGTCTGGATTCACATGGGCTAATCAGGGATTGGATTCACATGTGCTAATCAGGGTTTGGATTCACATGTGCTAATCAGGGTCCGGATTCATATGTGCTAATCATTGTCCAGATTCACATGTGCTAATCAGGGTCCGGATTGACATGTGCTAATCATGTCCTGGATTCACATGTGCTAAGCATGGTCTGGATTCACATTTGCTATTAAGTTCCTGATTCACATGTGCTAATCAGGGTCCGGATTCATATGTGCTAATCATTGTCCAGATTCACATGTGCTAATCATGGTCCGGATTCACATCTGCTAATCGTGCTGGATTCACATGTGCTCATCATGGTCCGGATTCACGTGCTAATCAGGGTCCGGGTTCACATCTGCTAATCAGGGTCTGGATTCAAATGTGCTAATCATGTTCCAGATTCACATGTGCTAATCAGGGTCCGGATTTAAATCTGCTAATCAGGGTCTGGATTCACATGTGCTAATCCTGGTTTGGATTCACATGTGCTAATCAGGGTCCAGATTGAAATGTGCTAATCAGGGTCCGGATTCACATGTACTAATCATGTTCTGGATTGACAGGTGCTAATCATGGACCGGATTCACATGTGCTAATCGTGGTCTGGATTCACATGTGCTAATCATGGTCTGGATTCACATGTGCTAATCATGGTCTGGATTCACATCTGCTAGTCGGGGTCTGACATCACATGTTCTAATCAGGGTCTGGATTCCCATATGCTAATCAGTGATCGGATTCACATGTGCTAATCATGGTTTGGATTCGCATGTGCTAATCAGGGTCCAGATTCACATGTGCTCATCATGGTCTGGATTCACATGTGATAATAAGGGTCCAGATTTACATGTGATAATAATGGTCAGGATTCACATGAGCTAATCATAGTCTGGATTTACATGTGTTAATCAGGGCTGGATTCACATATGCTAATCAGGGTCTAGATTCATGTGTGCTAATCATGGTCCAGATTCACATGTTCTAATCATGGTCTGGATTCACATGTGCTAATCATGGTCCAGATTCACATGTGCTAATCACGGTCTGGATTTGCATGTGCTAATCATGGTCTGGGTTCACATGTGCTAATCATGGTCTGGATTCACACATGCTATTCCTGGTCTGAATTCACATGTGCTAATCATGTTCCACATTCACGTGTGCTAATCATCGTCTGGATTCACATGTGGTAATCATGTTCTGGATTCACATGTGTTAAGCATGGTCCGGATTCACATGTGCTAATCAGGGTCCGGATTCACATCTGCTAATCCGGGTCCAGATTCAAATGTGCTAATCATGGTCTGGATTCACATGTGCTAATCATGGACCCAATTCACATGTGCTAATCAGGGTCCAGATTTACATGTGCTAATCATGGTCTGGATTCATATGTGCTAATCATGGTCTGGTTTCACATGTGTTAATCATGGTCCAGATTCAAATGTGCTAACCAGGGTCTGGATTCACATGTGTTAATCATGATGCGGATTCACATGTGCTAATCAGGGTCTAGCTTCACATGTGCTAATCAGGGTCTGGATTCACATGTGCTAATCATGGTCCGGATTCACATGTGCTAGTCAGGGTCTGGATTCACATGTACTAATCAGCATCTGGATTCACATGTGCTAATCATGGTCCGGATTTGCATGTGCTAATCATATTCAGGATTCACATGTGCTAATCATGGTCCAGATTCACATGTGCTAATTGACATGTGTTGTGTATGTAATATGTGTGCTACTTTGAACCTATGGACAGGACTGCACTACTTGTAGGGCGTAGTGATACGCAGTACCACTCCTGGCCATAGGGGTATAAATAGTACTGTGGGTACTGATCTCCCCTCAGTTCCCGCCTGTGGGCATGAAGTAAAGACCTACGTGCAGTCCCTCCCTCCAACCAGTAAAGACCTGTTTGAGTTATACGTTTAAGTCTTTGTGTTAATTGTTCAATACAATACACATACTTAACACTGGCGACAAGTCAGGTTCTTACCCTGCGGCAGTTGAAGAGAGGTTTCAAACATCACCACCCCACTAGAAGCGACAGGCTTAGGACTCTGAAGCCTCCATCAGCGACTGAGCACTGGAATGCAGCAGCCATCCTGACAGCTTCCAGCGACTGACAGAAGTCTTTCTGCAGTTTCCTTGTTCAACCTAGGTGGTGGGGTAAGCCGTGCAGCGTTGGCTGCAAAGACAGGGCTGGGGAAGTTGGAGAAGATAAGGGCGATCGCAATCCCTGATAAGAGCCGCGGTGAAACGCGCGAGCGGGTAAGCCAGAGCCCGGGAGGGAGCGAGCAAGAGCCGCTTCGGTCGGGAGCCACTTCGCTATCCAGCGATCGCATCCGCTGATAAGGGCCGCACTCGGGCGATCGCGGCGAAGATAAGGGCCGCACTCGGGGGCTGAAGGGAGACGGCGTCGGGGGACGGGTGAAGACCGCCAAGCGCGGGAAAACCGCCATTTTGTGGGCGGAGGACGACGGCAAGAGCGGGAAGCCGCCATCTTTGATAACAAGTAAACAAAATAAAATCTGAGAAATTGCAAATCTACAATGCCTAAACACGGGAATATTAGCACCTTTGATAGTGACCTCGAAGATTGGGCCATATATGTTGAAAGAGTAAAAAATTATTGTAAGGCCAATAAAATTCGTGACCAAGATAAAGCTCTAACATTATTAAATTTAATGGGTGCGAAGACATACGGGCAATTGAAACACCTGTTATCACCAGAGGAACCGGCGGATAAGACGTTCGATGAGATTGTTACTGTCCTGAAAGATCATCTAAACCCCACGCCGCTGATGCTAGCGGAACGATTTAAATTTTACGACAGAAGGCAGCTACAGCATGAAAGCAATGCTGAATATTTGCTGGAATTGCGTAAATTAGCGAAATATTGCCAGTTTGGAACGGGACTGACAGATGCACTACGAGACAAATTTGTGTGTGGTTTATTTAAACAGGATACACAAAAGCGACTGCTCGAGGAGAATGAGCTGACGCTTGAGAAGGCGGTCACTATGGCAGCAGCACACGAAGCCGCAGCGAGAGGCACGGCAGTAATGCAGCTACGGTCACCGGAGCTCAGTGCACACAAATTGGGTGTGAGTTCTGGCAAATGTTATCGTTGTGGAAAGACAACGCATGATCAGAACCAGTGTTGGTTTAAAAACCAAGAATGTAGAACTTGTGGTAGGCTTGGACATATAGCTAGAGTATGCAGGTCAGGGAAGAAGACCAGCAACAAGAAGTCACCGCAAGGAAAATACGCAAAGGTACACAAGGTGACCGAACAGGAGTCCGATTCAGACGCTAGCAGTAATGAACTGGCTAGCTTAAGCTGTAATGAACTGGCTAGCTTAAGAGCACTCAACGCTGGTAAGGGTGCAGACCTCCAGACAATTTGGGTCACTCTTCAGATAGAAGGAGTCCAAGTAAAACTGGAATTGGACACTGGATCGGCATTGACGGTCATAAATAAGAAAGATTACGGAAAGTTATTCCAACATATTCCCCTACAGGATACGGGGATTATATTGAAAACATACACGGGGCAAAGAGTGTACCCCATCGGGAAAATAGAGGTTGCAGTGGTCCACAAGGGCGAAGACAGTCAAATAATGGACTTATATGTGATATCTGAAGGAGGTTCTCCACTACTAGGACGGGAGTGGATTAGGAAAATGAATATGGACTGGCATTTCCTACAAACAATAATGAGTGAGAACTCGGTGAAGATAGTCGGCCCAGATTCTGGAACGGATGATGGTAAGCCCAACTCAGGTGCAAAAGACAAAGTTTCAGCACAGAATTCCACTGAGCAACCACAACATAGTTTAACTGTGGATTCTGAGTCTGGCAAGTCTACTGATGTGCCCATTTCTGAGGGACACCGGGCTCGAACTCAACTCCATTTCAAACTACAACAGCAATTAGAACAAATGCTTCGCTGTTTTGAGCAAGAGTTGAATGCAACGAAAGAGTTCTTTGATATAGAGTTGGAGAATCTGGAAAGACAACAGAAGCAGCTGATGGAGAAAATGGAGCAGGAGCACACAAAACGTCTGGTGTCAGAGGAGTTAACGGTCAGCCAACTCCTGCATATGCTGAAGGACAGGACTCTGAAATGGAAAAAACTTGAACACGAACTTCAATATTCAAACGAAAGGGGTTTGGAGCTCTCAAAGGTTATTGGAAGAGCTGAGGTGGCAACACAGACTGAGATGACTGCAACAGAGCAGCCCTTGGATGCCAAAAGTACGCTGACTCACGTCAACGTAGAACAACAGACCGCTGAAACAGCTGCTCCGGTAGAGGGATTGAATAGTCCGATCAATCAATCTCCAAAAGAAGTTGAAGTAGTAAAATCTCAAATGAGGCCATTAGTAAACGACTTGCTGAAAGCCCAGAAAAAGCTGGATGAAGAGGTACGCATGAAGAAGTCTCTTCAGGAAAGATGTCTGGACTTGGAACAAAAGCTGGCTAACGCCCAGCTGGGTATGGAGGAAATAGAAGACCCTCTCGCTGGCCTAGATCAGGACGACACCGAATATTACTATGTCCTGTCCTGCCCAACTTGTAACTTCGACTCCCACCATACAGAAATCATGGAGGAGCACCGAAAGTCTACGGAACATCGGGAGAAGGTGGCTCTACTACGGAAAAAGGAGGAAGAGAAGGAGGAACTGCGCATGCAGCTGGCAGCTGACAGTGGAGCCCAGAGAGTCTCCAAGAAGCAGAAAAGGAAAAGTCGAAACAGAAGATGACCCATCTGAACCATTATTACCTCTACCAGATCACACACGTGGTCCCTCCGAACGGAGCCAATTCAGTTCGGAAGTTCAAACTGTTAAATCCATGGAAGGACTATTGAATGAGTCACTCCAGCAACGTGAACCGACTACACCACAGAGATTGAATCTGTGAACTGTTTTCCGCAGAGACTGAATCTGTGATCTGTTTTGACATGAAGTTATCTATGTATCTATGTTATTCTGTTATGTAAACCTGAAGTTATATATGTATATATGTTATTACGTTATGTTAAATGGGGAGATGACTGTAAAGCTAGGAAGGGAGGAATGTGTATGTAATATGTGTGCTACTTTGAACCTATGGACAGGACTGCACTACTTGTAGGGCGTAGTGATACGCAGTACCACTCCTGGCCATAGGGGTATAAATAGTACTGTGGGTACTGATCTCCCCTCAGTTCCCGCCTGTGGGCATGAAGTAAAGACCTACGTGCAGTCCCTCCCTCCAACCAGTAAAGACCTGTTTGAATTATACGTTTAAGTCTTTGTGTTAATTGTTCAATACAATACACATACTTAACAACATGAATCAGTCATTCATGAATGAATGACTTATGAAATAATACTCAGCGACCTGCACATGGCGCTGTCCAGGGATAGTATAAATACTCAGGCACGGGCCCAGCTTGTGTGGGACATTCTTAACAGGAACTAGTGAAGGACACAACTAGACCTCCATGTTGTAAAACAGTTGATTAAAGCTTTGTTTAACACTTAGACCAAGTGCCTAGTAGTTTTCTTACGTCACTAATTATGGTCTGCATTCACATGTGCTAATCATATTCGGGATTCACATGTGCTACTCATGTTCCAGATTGACATGTGCTAACCAAGTTCTGGATTGACATTTGTTAATCAGGGTCTGGATTCACATGTGCTTATCATGGTCCGGATTCACGTTCTAATCAGGGCCCGGATTCACATATGCTAATCATGGTCCAGATTCACCTGTGCCAATCATGGTCCGGATTCACATGTGCTAATCATTGTCCAAATTCACATGTGCTAATCACATTCCAGATTCACTTGTGCTAATCATGGTCCGGATTCACATGTGCTAATCATGCCCTGAATTCACATGTGATAATCATCATCTGGATTCACGTGCTAATCATGTTACAGGTTCACATGTGCAAATCAGGGTCCGGATTCACATGTGCTAATCAGGGTCTGGATTCATATGTGCTAATCAGGGTCCAGATTCACATGTGCAAATCATGGTCCAAGTTCAGATATGCTAATTATATTCTGGATTCACGTGCTAATCGTGTTCCAGATTGACATGTGTTAACCAAGTTCTGGATTGTCATGTGTTAATCAGGGTCTGGATTCACATGTGCTAATCAGGTTTTGGATTCACATGTGCTTATCATGGTCCGGATTCACGTTCTAATCAGGGCCCGGATTCACATGTGCTAATCATGGTCCAGATTCACATGTGCTAATCAGATTCAGGATTCACTTGTGCTAATCATGGTCCAGATTCACATGTGCTAATCAGGGTCCGGATTCACATGTGCTAATCATGCCCTGGATTCACATGTGATAATCATCATCTGGATTCACATGTGCTAATCATGTTACAGGTTCACATCTGCTAATCAGGGGCTGCATTCACATGTGCTAATCATGGTCTCAATTCACATGTGCGAATCAGGGTCTGGATTCATATGTGCTAATCAGGGTCCAGATTCACATGTGCAAATCATGGTCCAAATTCAGATATGCTAATTATATTCAGGATTCACGTGCTAATCGTGTTCCAGATTGACATGTGTTAACCAAGTTCACAGAATTCACAGAAACCCCACAGTGCAGATAGAGGCCATTTCGACCCATCGAGCCTGCACCGACACATATCCCACCCGATCCCCGTAATCCCTACCCCAACACATATCCCAGTAACCCCACGTATTTAATCCCCCTAGCACTAAGGGTCAATTTTTATCATAGCCAATCAACCTAACCTGCACATCTTTGGACTGTGGGAGGAAACCGGAGCACCCGGAGGAAACCCACGCAAACACAGGGAGAATGTGCAAACTCCACACAGACAGTCACCTGAGGTCGGATTCGAACCCGGTTCCCTGGCGCTGTGAGGCAACAGTGCTAACCACTATGCCACCGTGCTCATGGTCCAGATTCACATGTGCTAATCATGGTCCAGATTCACATGTGCTAATCAGATTCAGGATTCAGTTGTGCTAATCATGGTCCAGATTCACATGTGCTAATCAGGGTCCGGATTCACATGTGCTAATCATGCCCTGGATTCACATGTGATAATCATCATCTGGATTCACATGTGCTAATCATGTTACAGGTTCACGTGCTAATCATGGTCTGGATTCACATGTGTTAATCAGGGTCTGGATTCACATGTGCTAATCATGGGCTGGATTCACATTTGCTAATAATGGACTGGATTCACATGTGCTAATCATGGTCCAGATTTACTTCTGCTAATCATGGTCTGGAGTCACATGTGCTAATCAGGGTCCGGATTCACATGTGCTAATCAGCGTCTGGTTTCACATGTGCTAATCATGGTCCGGAGTCACATGTGCTAAACATACTCGGGATTCACATGTGCTAATCATGATCCAGATTCACATGTGCTAATCATGTTCTGGATTCACATGTGCTAATCCTGGTCTGGATTAACATGTGCTAATCATGTTCCAGATTCACATGTGCTAATCATGGCCTGGATTCACATGTGCTAATCATGTCCCAGGTTCACATGTGCTATTCAAGGTCTGGATTCACAGGTGATAATCAGGGTCTGGCTTCACATGTGCTACTGAGGGTCTGGCTTCACCTGTGCTAATCATGTTCTGGATTCACATGTGCTAATCAGGGTCCGGATTTGCATGTGCTAATCATGTTCCTGATTCACATGTGCTAATCATGGATTTTATTCACATGTGCTAATCAGGGTCTGGATTCACAAGTGCTAATCATGGGCTGGATTCACATGTGCTAATCATGGTCTGGATTCACGTGCTAATTGACATGAATCAGTCATTCGTGAAAGAAAGACTTATTAAATAATAGTGAGCGGCCTGCAGCTGGCGCTGTCCAGGGAGAGTATACATACTTGGGCACGGGCCCAGCTTGCGCAGGACATTCTTAACAGGAACTAGTGAAGGACACAACTAGACCTCCTAGTTGTAAAACAGTTGATTAAAGCTTTGCTTAACGCTTAGACCAAGTGCCTAGTAGTTTTCTTACATCATTAATCATGGTCTGGATTCACATGTGCGAATCAGGGTCTGGATTCACATGTGCTAATCATATTCGGGATTCACATGTGCTACTCATGTTCCAGATTGACATGTGCCAACCAAGTTCTGGATTGACATTTGTTAATCAGGGTCTGGATTCACATGTGCTAATCAGGGTCCAGATTCACATGTGCTAATCATGTGCCAGATTCACATGTGCTAATCATGGTCTGGATTCACATGTGTTAACCAGGGTCCGGATTCACATGTGCTAATCATGGTCTGGATTCACATGTGCTAATCAGAGTCTGGATTCACATGTGCTAATCATGGTCTGGATTCACATGTGTTAACCAGGGTCCGGATTCACATGTGCTAATCATGGTCTGGATTCACATGTGCTAATCATGGTCTGGATTCACGTGCTAATTGACATGAATCAGTCATTCGTGAAAGAAAGACTTATTAAATAATAGTGAGCGGCCTGCAGCTGGCGCTGTCCAGGGAGAGTATACATACTTGTGCACGGGCCCAGCTTGCGCAGGACATTCTTAACAGGAACTAGTGAAGGACACAACTAGACCTCCTAGTTGTAAAACAGTTGATTAAAGCTTTGTTTAACGCTTAGACCAAGTGCCTAGTAGTTTTCTTACATCACTAATCATGGTCTGGATTCACATGTGCGAATCAGGGTCTGGATTCACATGTGCTAATCATATTCGGGATTCACATGTGCTACTCATGTTCCAGATTGACATGTGCCAACCAAGTTCTGGATTGACATTTGTTAATCAGGGTCTGGATTCACATGTGCTAATCAGGGTCCAGATTCACATGTGCTAATCATGTGCCGGATTCACATGTGCTAATCATGGTCTGGATTCACATGTGTTAACCAGGGTCCGGATTCACATGTGCTAATCACGGTCTGGATTCACATGTGCTAATCAGAGTCTGGATTCACATGTGCTAATCATGGTCTGGATTCACATGTGCTAATCATGGTCTGGATTCACATGTGCTAATCAGGGTCTGGCTTCACATGTGCTAATGAGGGTCTAGATTCACATGTACTAATCATGCACTGGATTCACATGTGCTAATCAGGGTCTGGATTCACATGTACTAATCAGCGTCTGGATTCACATGTGCTAGTCATGGTCCGGATTCGCATGTGCTAATCATATTCAGGATTCACATGTGCTAATCATGGTCCAGATTCACATGTGCTAATTGACATGAATCAGTCATTCATGAAAGAATGACTTGTGAAATAATACTCAGCGACCTGCGCATGTCGCTGTCCAGGGATAGTATAAATACTCGGGCACAGGCCCAGCTTGCGCGGGACATTCTTAACAGGAACTAGTGAAGAACACAACTAGACCCCCATGTTGTAAAACAGTTGATTAAAGCTTTGTTTAACGCTTAGACCAAGTGCCTAGTAGTTTTCTTACATCACTAATCATAGTCTGGATTCACGTGCTAATCAAGGTCTTGATTCACATGTGCTAATCAGGGTCTGGATTCACATGAGCTAATCAGGGTCCAGATACACATGAGATAATCAGGGTCCGGATTCACATGTGCTAATCATGGTCTGGATTCACATGTGCTAATCATGGTCTGGATTCACATGTGCTAATCAGGGTCTGGCTTCACATGTGCTAATGAGGGTCTAGATTCACATGTACTAATCATGCACTGGATTCACATGTGCTAATCAGGGTCTGGATTCACATGTACTAATCAGCGTCTGGATTCACATGTGCTAGTCATGGTCCGGATTCGCATGTGCTAATCATATTCAGGATTCACATGTGCTAATCATGGTCCAGATTCACATGTGCTAATTGACATGAATCAGTCATTCATGAAAGAATGACTTGTGAAATAATACTCAGCGACCTGCGCATGTCGCTGTCCAGGGATAGTATAAATACTCGGGCACAGGCCCAGCTTGCGCGGGACATTCTTAACAGGAACTAGTGAAGAACACAACTAGACCCCCATGTTGTAAAACAGTTGATTAAAGCTTTGTTTAACGCTTAGACCAAGTGCCTAGTAGTTTTCTTACATCACTAATCATAGTCTGGATTCACGTGCTAATCAAGGTCTTGATTCACATGTGCTAATCAGGGTCTGGATTCACATGAGCTAATCAGGGTCCAGATACACATGAGATAATCAGGGTCCGGATTCACATGTGCTAATCATGGTCTGGATTCACATGTGTTAATCAGGGTCTGGATTCACATGTGCTAATCATGGGCTGGATTCACATGTGCTAATAATGGACTGGATTCACATGTGCTAATCATGGTCCGGATTTACTTCTGCCAATCATGGTCTGGAGTCACATGTGCTAATCAGGGTCCGGATTCACATGTGCTAATCAGCGTCTGGTTTCACGTGCTAATCATGGTCCGGAGTCACATGTGCTAAACATACTCGGGATTCACATGTGCTAATCATGATCCAGCTTCACATGTGCTAATCATGTTCTGGATTCACATGTGCTAATCCTGGTCTGGATTAACATGTGCTAATCAGGTTCCGGATTCACATGTGCTAATCATGGCCTGGATTCACATGTGCTAATCATGGCCTGGATTCACATGTGCTAATCATGTCCCAGGTTCACATGTGCTATTCAAGGTCTGGATTCACAGGTGATAATCAGGGTCTGGCTTCACATGTGCTACTGAGGGTCTGGCTTCACATGTGCTAATCATGTTCTGGATTCACATGTGCTAATCAGGGTCCGGATTTGCATGTGCTAATCATGTTCCTGATTCACATGTGCTAATCATGGATTTTATTCACATGTGCTAATCAGGGTCTGGATTCACAAGTGCTAATCATGGGCTGGATTCACATGTGCTAATCATGGTCTGGATTCACGTGCTAATTGACATGAATCAGTCATTCGTGAAAGAAAGACTTATTAAATAATAGTGAGCGGCCTGCAGGTGCCGCTGTCCAGGGAGAGTATACATACTTGGGCACGGGCCCAGCTTGCGCAGGACATTCTTAACAGGAACTAGTGAAGGACACAACTAGACCTCCTAGTTGTAAAACAGTTGATTAAAGCTTTGTTTAACGCTTAGACCAAGTGCCTAGTAGTTTTCTTACATCACTAATCATGGTCTGGATTCACATGTGCGAATCAGGGTCTGGATTCACATGTGCTAATCATATTCGGGATTCACATGTGCTACTCATGTTCCAGATTGACATGTGCCAACCAAGTTCTGGATTGACATTTGTTAATCAGGGTCTGGATTCACATGTGCTAATCAGGGTCCAGATTCACATGTGCTAATCATGTGCCAGATTCACATGTGCTAATCATGGTCTGGATTCACATGTGTTAACCAGGGTCCGGATTCACATGTGCTAATCATGGTCTGGATTCACATGTGCTAATCAGAGTCTGGATTCACATGTGCTAATCATGGTCTGGATTCACATGTGTTAACCAGGGTCCGGATTCACATGTGCTAATCATGGTCTGGATTCACATGTGCTAATCATGGTCTGGATTCACGTGCTAATTGACATGAATCAGTCATTCGTGAAAGAAAGACTTATTAAATAATAGTGAGCGGCCTGCAGCTGGCGCTGTCCAGGGAGAGTATACATACTTGTGCACGGGCCCAGCTTGCGCAGGACATTCTTAACAGGAACTAGTGAAGGACACAACTAGACCTCCTAGTTGTAAAACAGTTGATTAAAGCTTTGTTTAACGCTTAGACCAAGTGCCTAGTAGTTTTCTTACATCACTAATCATGGTCTGGATTCACATGTGCGAATCAGGGTCTGGATTCACATGTGCTAATCATATTCGGGATTCACATGTGCTACTCATGTTCCAGATTGACATGTGCCAACCAAGTTCTGGATTGACATTTGTTAATCAGGGTCTGGATTCACATGTGCTAATCAGGGTCCAGATTCACATGTGCTAATCATGTGCCGGATTCACATGTGCTAATCATGGTCTGGATTCACATGTGTTAACCAGGGTCCGGATTCACATGTGCTAATCACGGTCTGGATTCACATGTGCTAATCAGAGTCTGGATTCACATGTGCTAATCATGGTCTGGATTCACATGTGCTAATCATGGTCTGGATTCACATGTGCTAATCAGGGTCTGGCTTCACATGTGCTAATGAGGGTCTAGATTCACATGTACTAATCATGCACTGGATTCACATGTGCTAATCAGGGTCTGGATTCACATGTACTAATCAGCGTCTGGATTCACATGTGCTAGTCATGGTCCGGATTCGCATGTGCTAATCATATTCAGGATTCACATGTGCTAATCATGGTCCAGATTCACATGTGCTAATTGACATGAATCAGTCATTCATGAAAGAATGACTTGTGAAATAATACTCAGCGACCTGCGCATGTCGCTGTCCAGGGATAGTATAAATACTCGGGCACAGGCCCAGCTTGCGCGGGACATTCTTAACAGGAACTAGTGAAGAACACAACTAGACCCCCATGTTGTAAAACAGTTGATTAAAGCTTTGTTTAACGCTTAGACCAAGTGCCTAGTAGTTTTCTTACATCACTAATCATAGTCTGGATTCACGTGCTAATCAAGGTCTTGATTCACATGTGCTAATCAGGGTCTGGATTCACATGAGCTAATCAGGGTCCAGATACACATGAGATAATCAGGGTCCGGATTCACATGTGCTAATCATGGTCTGGATTCACATGTGTTAATCAGGGTCTGGATTCACATGTGCTAATCATGGGCTGGATTCACATGTGCTAATAATGGACTGGATTCACATGTGCTAATCATGGTCCGGATTTACTTCTGCCAATCATGGTCTGGAGTCACATGTGCTAATCAGGGTCCGGATTCACATGTGCTAATCAGCGTCTGGTTTCACGTGCTAATCATGGTCCGGAGTCACATGTGCTAAACATACTCGGGATTCACATGTGCTAATCATGATCCAGCTTCACATGTGCTAATCATGTTCTGGATTCACATGTGCTAATCCTGGTCTGGATTAACATGTGCTAATCAGGTTCCAGATTCACATGTGCAAATCATGGCCTGGATTCACATGTGCTAATCATGGCCTGGATTCACATGTGCTAATCATGTCCCAGGTTCACATGTGCTATTCAAGGTCTGGATTCACAGGTGATAATCAGGGTCTGGCTTCACATGTGCTACTGAGGGTCTGGCTTCACATGTGCTAATCATGTTCTGGATTCACATGTGCTAATCAGGGTCCGGATTTGCATGTGCTAATCATGTTCCTGATTCACATGTGCTAATCATGGATTTTATTCACATGTGCTAATCAGGGTCTGGATTCACAAGTGCTAATCATGGGCTGGATTCACATGTGCTAATCATGGTCTGGATTCACGTGCTAATTGACATGAATCAGTCATTCGTGAAAGAAAGACTTATTAAATAATAGTGAGCGGCCTGCAGGTGCCGCTGTCCAGGGAGAGTATACATACTTGGGCACGGGCCCAGCTTGCGCAGGACATTCTTAACAGGAACTAGTGAAGGACACAACTAGACCTCCTAGTTGTAAAACAGTTGATTAAAGCTTTGTTTAACGCTTAGACCAAGTGCCTAGTAGTTTTCTTACATCACTAATCATGGTCTGGATTCACATGTGCGAATCAGGGTCTGGATTCACATGTGCTGATCCACGCTGGATTCACATGTGCTAATCCGGGTCTGCATTCACATGTGCTAATCCGGGTCTGGATTCACATATGCTAATCATGGTCTGGATTCACATGTGCTAATCCGGGTCTGGATTCACATGTGCTAATCATGCTCTGGATTCACATGTGCTAATCCGGGTCTGAATTCATATGTGCTAATCATGGTCTAGATTCACATGTGCTAATCATGGTCTGGATTCACATGTGCTAATCATGTTACAGGTTCACATGTGCTAATCATGGTCTGGATTCACATGTGCTAATCATGGTCTTGATTTACATGAGCTAATCAGTGTCTGGATTCACCTGAGCTAATCAGGGTCCGGATTCACATGTGCTAATCATGTGCTGGATTCACATGTGCTAATCAGGGTCCAGATTCACATGTGCTAATCATGTGCTGGATTCACATGTGCTAATCATAGTCTGGATTCACATGTGCTAATCAGGGTCCAGATTCACATGTGCTAATCATGGTCTGGATTCACATGTGCTAATCAGAGTCTGGATTCACATGTGCTAATCATGGTCTGGATTCACATGTGCTAATCAGGGTCTGGATTCACATGTACTAATCAGCGTCTGGATTCACATGTGCTAGTCATGGTCCGGATTCGCATGTGCTAATCATATTCAGGTATTCAGGATTCACATGTGCTAATCATGGTCCAGATTCACATGTGCTAATTGACATGAATCAGTCATTCGTAAAAGAATGACTTATGAAATAATACTCAGCGACCTGCGCATGGCGCTGTCCAGGGATAGTATAAATACTCGGGCACAGGCCCAGCTTGCGCGGGACATTCTTAACAGGAACTAGTGAAGGACACAACGAGACCTCCATGTTGTAAAACAGTTGATTAAAGCTTTGTTTAACGCTTAGACCAAGTGCCTAGTAGTTTTCTTACATCACTAATCATGGTCTGGATTCACATGTGCTAATCAGGGTCCGGATTCACGTGTGCTAATCATGGTCCGGATTTACTTGTGCTAATCATGGTCTGGAGTCACATGTGCTAATCAGGGTCCGGATTCACATGTGCTAATCAGGGTCTGGATTCACATGTGCTAATCATGGTCAGGATTCACATGTGCTAATCAGGGTCTGGATTCACATGTACTAATCAACGTCTGGATTCACATGTGCTAATCATGGACTGGATTCACGTGCTAATCAGGGTCCGGATTCACATGTGCTAATCAGGGTTTGGCTTCACATGTGCTAATCAGGGTCTGGATTCACATGTGCTAATCATGGTCCGGATTCACATGTGCTAATCAGGGTCTGGATTGACATGTACTGATCAGCGTCTGGATTCACATGTGCTATTCATGGTCCGGATTCGCATGTGCTAATCATATTCAGGATTCACATGTGCTAATCATGGTCCAGATTCAAATGTGCTAACTGACATGATTCAGTCATTCATGAAAGAATGACTTATGAAATAATACTGAGCGACCTGCGCATGGCGCTGTCCAGGGATAGTATAAATACTCGAGCACAGGTCCAGCTTGCACAGGACATTCTTAACAGGAACTAGTGAAGGACACAACTAGACCTCCATGTTGTAAAACAGTTGATTAAAGCTTTGTTTAACGCTTAGACCAAGTGCCTAGTAGTTTTCTTACATCACTAATCATGGTCTGGATTCACATGTGCGAATCAGGGTCTGGATTCAGATATGCTAATCATATTCGGGATTCACATGTGCTACTCATGTTCCAGATTGACATGTGCTAACCAAGTTCTGGATTGACATTTGTTAATCAGGGTCTGGATTCACATGTGCTTATCATGGTCCGGATTCACATTCTAATCAGGGTCTGGATTCACATGTGCTAATCAGATTCCAGATTCACTTGTGCTAATCATGGTCTGGATTCACATGTGCTAATCATTCCCTGGATTCACATGTGATAATCATCATCTAGATTCACATGTGCTAATCATGTTACAGGTTCACATGTGCTAATCAGGTTCTGCATTCACATGTGCTAATCATGGTCTGGATTCACATGTGCTAATCAGGGTCCGGATTCACATGTGCTAATCAGGGTCTGGATTGACATGTGCTAATCAGGGTCCAGATTGACATGTGCAAATCATGGTCCAAATTCAGATATGCTAATCATATTCAGGATTCACATGTGCTAATCATGTTCCAGATTTACATGTACTAACCAAGTTCTGGATTGACATGTGTTAATCAGGGTCTGGATTCACATGTGCTAATCAGGTTCTGGATTCACATGTGCTTATCATGGTCTGGATTCACGTTCTAATCAGGGCCCAGATTCACATATGCTAATCATGGTCCGGATTCACATGTGCTAATCATGGTCCGGATTCACATGTGCTAATCATGGTCCAGATTCACATGTGCTAATCAGATTCAGGATTCATAGAGTCATAGAGTTATACAGCACAGAAAGAGGCCCTTCGGCCCATCGCGTCCGCGCCGGCCATCAAGCCCTGTCTAATCTAATCCCATTTTCCAGCATTTGGTCCGTAGCCTTGTATGCTATGGCATTTCAAGTGCTCATCCAACTGCTTCTTGAATGTTGTGAGGGTTCCTGCCTCTACCACCCTTTCAGGCAGTGAGTTCCAGATTCCAACCACCCTCTGGGTGAAAAGGTTTTTCCTCAAATCCACTCTAAACCTCCTGCCCCTTACCTTGAATCTATGCCCCCTTGTTATTGACCCCTCTACTAAGGGGGAATGTTCCTTTCTATCTACCCTATCTATGCCCCTCATAATTTTGTACACCTCAATCAGGTCCCCCCTCAGCCTTCTCTGCTCCAAGGAAAACAACCCCAGCCTGTCCAGTCTTTCTTCATAGCTGATGCGCTCCAGCCCAGGTAACATCCTGGTATTAGAGGGTGAGAAGGTTGGATCTCAAACAAGCGTGCTAAGCTTGAATAAAGGAGACTATGAAGGTATGAGAGCGGAATTGAGTAGAGTGGATTGGGAAAATAGATTAAAGGGTAAGACGATACATGATCAGTGGTGTACATTTAAGGAGTTATTTTACAACTTCCAAAAAAAATATATTCCACTGAGAAGAAAAGGGTGTAAAAGAAAAGACAGCCATCCATGGCTAAGTAAAGAAATTAAGGATAGTATTCGACTAAAAACAAGGGCATATAAGGTAGCCAAATCTAGTGGGAGGATAGAGGATTGGGAAAACTTTAAAAGACAGCAAAAAATAACAAAAAGATTGATTAAGAAAGGGAAGATAGATTATGAAAGTAAATTAGCAAAAAATATAAAAACAGATAGTAAGAGTTTTTATAGTTATATAAAAAGAAAAAGGGTGGCTAAAGTAAATGTTGGTCCCTTAGAGGATGAGACCGGGAAATTAATGGTGGGAAATATGGAGATGGCAAAAACACTGAATGAATATTTTGTATCAGTCTTTACAGTAGAGGACACTAAGAATATCCCAACACTGGACAAACAGGGGGCTATGGGGGGGAGGAGCTAAACACGATCAAAATCACTAAGGAAGTGGTACTCGGTAAAATAATGGGACTCAAGGCGGATAAATCACCTGGACCTGATGGCTTACATCCTAGGGTCTTGAGGGAAGTGGCGGTAGGGATTCTGGATGCATTAGTAATAATTTTCCAAAACTCCCTGGACTCAGCAAAGGTCCCGGCAGACTGGAAAACTGCTAATGTAACACCCTTATTTAAAAAGGGCAGTAGACAGAAGGCTGGAAACTATAGACCGGTTAGCCTAACATCTGTGGTAGTTAAAATTTTGGAGTCCATTATTAAGGAGACAGTAACAGGACATTTGGATAATCATAATTTAATACGACAAAGTCAGCATGGTTTTATGAAGGGGAAGTCATGTTTGACAAATTTGCTGGAGTTCTTTGAGGAAGTAACATATAGGGTGGATAAAGGGGAACCAGTGGACGTCGTGTATTTAGACTTCCAAAAGGCATTTGACAAGGTGCCACACAAAAGATTATTGCTTAAGATAAAAAAATCACGGGATTGGGGGTAATATTCTGGCATGGATAGAGGATTGGCTATCTAACAGAAGGCAGAGAGTTGGGATAAATGGTTCATTCTCAGACTGGCAATCAGTAACTAGTGGTGTTCCGCAGGGGTCAGTGCTGGGTCCCCAACTCTTTACAATCTATATTAACGATTTGGAGGAGGGGACCGAGTGTAACATATCAAAGTTTGCAGATGATACTAAGATGGGAGGGAAAGTAGTGAGTGAGGAGGACATAAAAAACCTGCAAGGGGACATAGACAGGCTAAGTAAGTGGGCAGAGATTTGGCAGATGGAATACAATACTGGAAAGTGTGAGGTTATGCACTTTGGCAGGAAAAATCGTAGAGCAAGTTATTATCTTAATGGCAAGAAACTGGAAAGTACTGAAGTACAAAGGGATCTGGAGGTCCTGGTGCACGAAACTCAAAAGGATAGTATGCAGGTGCAGCAAGTGATTAAGAAGGCTAATGGAATGTTGGCTTTCATTGCTAGGGGGATAGAATATAAAAATAGGGAGGTATTGCTTCAGTTGTACAAGGTATTGGTGAGACCGCACCTGGAATACTGCATACAGTTTTGGTGTCCATACTTAAGAAAATACATACTTGCTCTCGAGTCAGTACAAAGAAGGTTCACTCAGTTAATCCCGGGGATGAGGGGATGGGCATATGAAGAGAGGTTGAGTAGATTGGGACTCTACTCATTGGAGTTCAGAAGAATGAGAGGCGATCTTATTGAAACATAAGATTGTGAAGGGGTTGGATCAGGTGGATGCAGGGAGGATGTTCCCGATGATGGGTGAAACTAGAACTAGGGGGCATAGTCTTAGAATAAGGGGCTGCTCTTTCAAAACTGAGATGAGGAGGAACTACTTCACTCAGAGGGTGGTAGGTCCATGGAATATGCTGCCCCAAAAAGCTGTAGAAGCTACATCATTACATAAATTTAAAACAGAAATAGACAGTTTCCTAGAAGTAAAGGGAATTAAGGGTTACGGGGAGCGGGCAGGAATTTGGACATGAGTCTAGGTTTGGATCGGACATGGCCCTGTGGGTAGCGGAGCGGGCCCAGGGGCTGTGTAGCCTGATCCTGCTCCTATTTCGTGTGTCTAATTCTGTTAGATTCAGGAGATGGTTCTGTGATAGTAGACTGGCGGTTAGGATCAGATCAGCCATGATCTTATTGAATGGCGGAGCAGGCTCGAGGGGCCGATTGGCCTACTCCTGCTCCTATTTCTTATGTTCTTATGTTCTTAAATCTCCTCTGCACCCTCTCCAAAGCAATCACATCCTTCCTATAGTGTGGCGACCAGAACTGCACACAGTACTCCAGCTGTGGCCTTACCAGCGTTTTGTACAGCTCCATCATAACCTCCCTGCTCTTATATTCTATGTCTCGGCTAATGAAGGCAAGTATCCCATATGCCTTTTTAACCACCTGATCCAGCTGTTCTGCTGCCTTCAGGGATCTATGTACATGCACACCAAGGTCCCTCTGATCCTCTGTCTTTCCTAGGGTCTTACCATTCATTGTGCATTGCCTTGCCTTGTTAGTCCGTCCAAAATGCATCACCTCACACTTTTCAGGGTTAAATTCCATTTGCCACTGTTCCGCCCATCTGACCAACCTATCTATATCGTCCTGTAGCCTGAGGCTTCCCTCCTCGCTATTTACCACCCTACCAATTTTCGTGTCATCTGCGAACTTACTGATCATACCTTTTACATTCACATCCAAATCATTAATGTAGACCACAAACAGCAAGGGACCCAGCACCGATCCCTGCGGTACCCCACTGGACACAGGCTTTCAGTCACAAAAACAACCTTCCACCATCACCCTCTGCCTTCTGCCACTAAGCCAGTTTTGGATCCAATGTGCCAAGGCACCCTGGATCTCATGGGCTCTTACCTTTCTGACCAGTCTCCTATGCGGGACTTTATCAAAAGCCTTACTGAAATCCATGTAAACCACATCCACTGTACTACCCTCATCCACACACCTAGTCACCCCCTCGAAAAATTCAATCAAATTGGTCAGACATGATCTTCCCTTGACAAAGCCATGCTGGCTATCCCTAATTAATCCTTGTCTCTCCAAGTGGAGACTAATTCTGTCCCTCAGAATTTTTTCCAATAATTTCCCTACCACTGATGTTAGGCTCACTGGCCTGTAATTCCCTGGTTTATCCCTACTACCCTTCTTGAATAATGGTACAACGTTAGCTGTTCTCCAGTCCTCTGGCACATCCCCTGTGGCCAGAGAGGTTCTGAAAATTTGTGTCAGAGCCCCTGCAATCTCCTCCTTTGCCTCACACAGTAGCCTGGGATACATCTCGTCCGGGCCTGGGGATTTATCCACTTTTAAGCCTGCTAAAACTGCTAGTACCTCCTCCCTTTTGATGCTAATCTGTTCAAGTATATCACAGTCCCCCTGCCCAATTTCTATGTCCACATCGTCCTTCTCCATAGTGAACACAGATGCAAAAAATTCATTTAAAACCCCACCTACATCTTCTGGCTCTACACACAGCTTGCCACTTTGGTCCCTAATGGGCCCTACTCTTTCCCTAGTTATCCTCTTGCCCTTAATATACTTATAAAACACTTTAGGATTTTCCTTTATTTTGCTCGCCAGTGTTATTTCATGGCCCCTCCTCGCTCTCCTAATTTCTTTTTTAAGTATCCCCCTGCACTTTTTATACTCCTCTAGGGCTTCCTCTGTCTTTAATCCTTTGTATCTGCCAAAAGCCCCCCTTTTTTTCCTAATCCATTCTCGTATATCTCTTGACGTCCAAGGTTCCCTGGGCTTGTTGGTCCCACCCTTGACCTTTACGGGAACATGTTGCCATTGTACTCTCTCAATTTCCTTTCTGAAAGACTCCCATTGTTCCGATGTGGATTTTCCTTCAAGTAGCTGATCCCAGTCCACATTGGCCAGATCCTGCCTTATCATATTAAAATCGGCCTTCCCCCAATTTAGAACCTTTATTTCCGGTCCATTCTTGTCCTTTTCCATGACTACCTTAAATCTCACCGAATTATGGTCACTGTCACCAAAGTGCTCACCTACTAACACTTCTACCACTTGCCCAGCCACATTCCCTAGAATTAGGTCCAGTACCGCCCCCTCTCTTGTAGGACTTTCTACATGCTGGCTCAAAAAGCTCTCCTGGATGCACTTTAAGAATTCTGCACCCTCTAAGCCTTTCACACTCTGACTATCCCAGTTAATATTGGGGAAGTTGAAATCCCCCACTATAATTACCCTATTATTTGCACACTTCTCTGAGATTTGCCTACATATCTGTTCCTCTATCTCCCCCTGGCTGTTTGGGGGCCTATAGTACACTCCCAGCAAAGTGCTAGCCCCCATTTTGTTTTTAAGTTCAACCCATATGGCCTGACTTGTGCTAACGATGGTCCGGATTCACATGTGCTAATCAGGGTCTGGATTCACATGTGCTAATCATGCCCTGGATTCACATGGGATAATCATCATCTGGATTCACATGTGCTAATCATGTTACAGGTTGACATGTGCTAATCATGCTCTGGATTCACATGTGCTAATCATGGTCTTGATTCACATGTGCTAATCAGGGTCTGGATTCACTTGAGATAATCAGGGTCCAGATTCACATGAGATAATCAGGGTCCAGATTCACATGTGCTAATTATGGTCTGGATTCACATGTGTTAATCAGGGTCTGGATTCACATGTGCTAATCATGGGCTGGATTCACATGTGCTAATAATGGATTGGATTCACATGTGCTAATCAGGGTCCAGATTCACATGTGCTAATCATGGTTCGGATTTACTGGTGCTAATCATGGTCTGGAGTCACATGTGCTAATCATGGTCCGGAGTCACATGTGCTAAACATATTCGGGATTCACATGTGCTAATCATGATCCTGATTCACATGTGCTAATGAGGATCTGCCTTCACATGTGCTAATCCTGGTCTGGATTCACATGTGCTAATCAGTGTCTGGATTCACATGTGTTAATCATGGTCTGGATTCACATGTGCTAATCATATTCGGGATTCACATGTGCTAATCATGATCCTGATTCACGTGCTAATGAGGATCTGCCTTCACATGTGCTAATCATGGTCTGGATTCACATGTGCTAATCAGGGTCCCGATTTGTGCTAATCAGGGTCCGGAATCACATATGCTAATCATGGTCTGGATTCACATGTGCTAATCAGGGTTGGATTCACATGTGCTAATCATGGGCTGGATTCACATGTGCTAATCATGGTCTGGAGTCACATGTGCTAATCAGGGTCCAGATTCACATGTGCTAATCAGCATCTGAATTCACATGTGCTAATCATGGCCCGGAGTCACAAGTGCTAATCATGTTCAGGATTCACATGTGCTAATCATGATCCAGTTTCACATGTGCTAATCATGGTCTGGATTCACATGTGCTACTCATGGTCTGGATTCACATTTGCTAATCATGATCTGGATTCACATGTGCTAATCAGGGTCCAGATTCACGTGCTAATCAGCATCTGGATTCACATGTGCTAATCATGGTCTGGATTCACATGTGCTAATCATATTCAGGATTCACATGTGCTAATCATGATGCCGATTCACATGTGCTAATGAGGATCTGCCTTCACATGTGCTAATCAGGGTCCCGATTCACATGCGCTGCTCATGTTCCGGATTCACATGTGCTAATCAGGGTCCGGATTCACATGTTCTAATCAGGGTCCAGATTCACATTTGCTAATCATGGGCTGGATTCACATGTGCTAATAATGGATTGGATTCACATGTGCTAATCAGGGTCCAGATTCACATGTGCTAATCATGGTTCGGATTTACTGGTGCTAATCATGGTCTGGAGTCACATGTGCTAATCATGGTCCGGAGTCACATGTGCTAAACATATTCGGGATTCACATGTGCTAATCATGATCCTGATTCACATGTGCTAATGAGGATCTGCCTTCACATGTGCTAATCCTGGTCTGGATTCACATGTGCTAATCAGTGTCTGGATTCACATGTGTTAATCATGGTCTGGATTCACATGTGCTAATCATATTCGGGATTCACATGTGCTAATCATGATCCTGATTCACGTGCTAATGAGGATCTGCCTTCACATGTGCTAATCATGGTCTGGATTCACATGTGCTAATCAGGGTCCCGATTTGTGCTAATCAGGGTCCGGAATCACATATGCTAATCATGGTCTGGATTCACATGTGCTAATCAGGGTTGGATTCACATGTGCTAATCATGGGCTGGATTCACATGTGCTAATCATGGTCTGGAGTCACATGTGCTAATCAGGGTCCAGATTCACATGTGCTAATCAGCATCTGAATTCACATGTGCTAATCATGGCCCGGAGTCACAAGTGCTAATCATGTTCAGGATTCACATGTGCTAATCATGATCCAGTTTCACATGTGCTAATCATGGTCTGGATTCACATGTGCTACTCATGGTCTGGATTCACATTTGCTAATCATGATCTGGATTCACATGTGCTAATCAGGGTCCAGATTCACGTGCTAATCAGCATCTGGATTCACATGTGCTAATCATGGTCTGGATTCACATATGCTAATCATATTCAGGATTCACATGTGCTAATCATGATGCCGATTCACATGTGCTAATGAGGATCTGCCTTCACATGTGCTAATCAGGGTCCCGATTCACATGCGCTGCTCATGTTCCGGATTCACATGTGCTAATCAGGGTCCGGATTCACATGTTCTAATCAGGGTCCAGATTCACATTTGCTAATCAGGGTCTGGATTCACATGAGCTAATCAGGGTCCAGATTCACATGTGCTAATCAGGGTCCGGATCCAGATGTGCTAATCAGCGTCTGGTTTCACATGTGCTAATCATGGTCCGGAGTCACATCTGCTAAGCATATTCGGGATTCACGTGCTAATCATGATCCAGATTCACATGTGCTAATCATGGTCTGGATTCACATGTGCTAATCCTGGTCTGGATACACATGTGCTAATCAGCATCTGGATTCACATGTGCTAATCATGGTCCGGAGTCACATCTGCTAAGCATATTCGGGATTCACATGTGCTAATCATGATCCAGATTCACATGTGCTAATCATGGTCTGGATTCACATGTGCTAATCCTGGTCTGGATACACATGTGCTAATCAGCGTCTGGATTCACATGTGCTAATCATGGTCTGGATTCACATGTGCTAATCAGGGTCCGGATTCACATGTGCTAATCATGGTCCGGATTTACTTGTGCTAATCATGGTCTGGAGTCACATGTGCTAATCAGGGTCCGGATTCACATGTGCTAATCAGCGTCTGGATTCAGATGTGCTAATCATGGTCCGGAGTCACATGTGCTAATCATATTCGGGATTCACATGTGCTAATCATGATCCAGATTCACATGTGCTAATCATGATCTGGATTCACATGTGCTAATCAGGGTCCAGATTCACGTGCTAATCAGCATCTGGATTCACATGTGCTAATCATGGTCTGGATTCACATGTGCTAATCATATTCGGGATTCACATGTGCTAATCATGATCCTGATTCACATGTGCTAATGAGGATCTCCCTTCACATGTGCTAATCATGGTCTGGATTCACATGTGCTAATCAGTGTCCTGATTCACATGCGCTGATCATGTTCTGGATTCACATGTGCTAATCAGGGTCCGGATTCACATGTGCTAATCAGGGGCTGGATTCACATGTGCTAATTAGGGTCCTGTTTCACATGAGGTAATCAGGGCCCGGATTCACATGAGCTAATCATGGTCCAGATTCACATGTGCTGATCATGGTCTGGATTCACATGAGCTAATCAGGGTCTGGATTCACATGCGCTAATCATGTTCCGGATTCACATGTGCTAATCATGGTCCGGATTCACATGAGCTAATCAGGATCTGGATTCACATGCGCTAATCATGTTCCGGATTCACATGTGCTAATCGTGGTCCGGATTCACATGTGCTAATCATAGTCCTGATTCACCTTACTAATCATGGTCCGGATTCACATCTGCTAATCATGATCCAGATTCACGTGCTAATCATGGTCTGGATTCACATGTGCTAATCATCGTCTGGATTCACATGTGCTAATTATGGTCTGGATTCACATGAGCTGATCAGAGTTCGGATTCACATGTGCTAATCAGGGTCCTGATTCACATGTGCGAATCATGGTCTTGATTCACATGTGCTGATCATGGTCCTGATTCACATGTGCTAATCATATTTGGGATTCACATGTGCTAATCATGATCCAGATTCACATTTGCTAATCATGGTCTGGATTCACATGTGCTAATCATGGTCTGGATTCACATGTGCTAATCATAGTCCTGATTCACCTTGCTAATCATGGTCCGGATTCACACCTGCTAATCATGATCCAGATTCACATGTGCTAATCATGGTCTGGATTCACATGTGCTAATCAGCGTCTGGATTCACATGTGCTAATTATGGTCTGGATTCACATGAGCTGATCAGAGTCCGGATTCACATGTGCTAATCAGGGTCCGGATTCACATGTGCGAATCATGGTCTTGATTCACATGTGCTGATCATGGTCCTGATTCACATGTGCTAATCATATTTGGGATTCACATGTGCTAATCATGATCCAGATTCACGTGCTAGTCATGGTCTGGATTCACATGTGCTAATCATGGTCTGGATTCACATGTGCTAATCAGGGGCTGGATTCACATGGGATAATGATTGTCTGGATTCACATATGCTAATCAGTGTCCCGATTCACATGCGCTAATCAGCATCTGGATTCACATGCGCTAATCATGTTCCGGATTCACATGTGCTAATCATAGTCCTGATTCACCTTGCTAATCATGGTCCGGATTCACATCTGCTAATCATGATCCAGATTCACGTGCTAATCATGGTCTGGATTCACATGTGCTAATCATCGTCTGGATTCACATGTGCTAATTATGGTCCGGATTCACATGAGCTGATCATGGTTTGGATTCACATGTGCGAATCAGGGGCTGGATTCACATGTGATAATGATTGTCTGGATTCACATATGCTAATCAGTGTCCCGTTTCACATGTGCTAATCATGTTCCAGATTCACATGTGCTAATCAGGGTCCAGATTCACATGTGCTAATGAGGATCTGCCTTCACATGTGCTAATCATGGTTTGGATTCACATGTGCTAATCAGGGCCCTGATTCACATGTGCTAATCATGTTCCGGATTCACATGTGCTAATCAGGATCCGGAATCACATGTGCTAATCATGGTCTGGATTCACATGTGCTAATCAGGATTCACATGTGCTAATCAGGGTCCAGATTCACATGTGCTAATCATGGTCCGAATTTACTTGTGCTAATCATGGTCTGGAGTCACATGTGCTAATCAGGGTCCGGATTCACGTGCTAATCAGCATCTGGATTTAGATGTGCTAATCATGGTCTGGAGTCACATGTGCTTATCATATTCGGGATTCACATGTGCTAATCATGATCTGGATTCACATGTGCTAATCAGGGTCCAGATTCACGTGCTAATCAGCGTCTGGATTCACGTGCTAATCTTGGTCTGGATTCACATGTGCTAATGAAGGGCAGCATGGTGGCATAGTGGTTAGCACTGTTGCCTCACAGCGCCAGGGACCCGGGTTCAAATCCGGCCTCGGGTGACTGTCTGTGTGGAGTTTGCACATTCTCCCCGTGTTTGCGTGGGTTTGCTCCGGGTGCTCCGGTTTCCTCCCACAGTCCAAAGATGTGCGGGTTAGGTTGATTGGCCATGATAAAAATTGGCCCTTAGTGTTAGGGGGGATTAAATACGTGGGGTTACGGGGATAGGGCTTGGGTGGGATGGCTGTCGGTGTAGGGACCGGGTGCTAGGGTTTGGATGATCAGCCATGATCTCGTTGAATGGCGGAGCAGGCTCGAAGGGCCGAATGGCCTACTCCTGCTCCTATCTTCTATGTTTCTATGTTTCTGTGTAATCATATTCGGGATTCACATGTGCTAATCATGATCCTGATTCACATGTGCTAATGAGGACCTGCCTTCACATGTGCTAATCATGGTCCGGATTCACATGTGCTAATCAGGGTCCCGTTTCACATGTGCTGATCATGTTCCGGATTCACATGTGCTAATCAGGGTCCGGATTCACATGTGCTAATCAGGGTCCAGATTCACATGTGCTAATCAGGGGCTGGATTCACATGTGCTAATTAGGGTCCAGATTCACATGAGGTAATCAGGGTCCGGATTCACATGAGCTAATCATGGTCCAGATTGACATGTGCTAATCATGGTCTGGATTCACATGAGCTAATCAGGGTCTGGATTCACATGCGCTAATCATGTTCCGGATTCACATGTGCTAATCATGGTCCAGAGTCACATGTGCTAATCATGATCCAGATTCACATGTGCTAATCATGGTCTGGATTCACATGTGCTGATCATGGTCTGGATTCACATTTGCTAATCAGGGTCTGGATTCACATGTGCTAATTATGGTCTGGATTCACATGAGCTGATCAGAGTTCGGACTCACATGTGCTAATCAGGGTCCGGATTCACATGTGCGAATCATGGTCTTGATTCACATGTGCTGATCATGGTCCTGATTCACATGTGCTGATCATATTTGGGATTCACATGTGCTAATCATGATCCAGATTCACATGTGCTAATCATGGTCTGGATTCACATGTGCTAATCATGGTCTGGATTCACATGTGCTAATCAGGGGCTGGATTCACATGGGATAATGATTGTCTGGATTCAGATATGCTAATCAGTGTTCCGATTCACATGCACGAATCAGCGTCTAGATTCACATGCGCTAATCATGTTCCAGATTCATATGTGCTAATCATGGTCCGGATTCACATGTGCTAATCATAGTCCTGATTCACCTTGCTAATCATGGTCTGGATTCGCATGTGCTAATCATGGTTTGGATTCACATGTGCGAATCAGGGTCCGGATTCACATGTGCTAATCATGGTCTGGATTCACATGTGCTAATCATGGTCTGGATTCACGTGCTAATCAGGGGCTGGATTCACATGTGATAATGATTGTCTGGATTCACATATGCTAATCAGTGTCCCAATTCACATGTGCTAATCACGTTACAGATTCACATGTGCTAATCAGGGTCCAGATTCACATGTGCTAATGAGGATCTGCCTTCACATGTGCTAATCATGGTCTGGATTCACATGTCCTAATCATGGTCCGGATTTACTTGTGCTAATCATGGTCTGGAGTCACATGTGCTAATCAGGGTCCGGATTCACATGTGCTAATCAGCGTCTGGATTTAGATGTGCTAATCATGGTCTGGAGTCAAATGTGCTAATCATATTCGGGATTCACATGTGCTAATCAGGGCCCAGATACACGTGTTAATCAGCGTCTGGATTCACATGTGCTAATCATGGTCTGGATTCACATGTGCTAATCATATTCGAGATTCACATGTGCTAATCATGGTCTGGATTCACGTGCTAATCAGGGGCTGGATTTACATGTGATAATGATTGTCTGGATTCACATATGCTAATCAGTGTCCCGATTCACATGCGCTAATCACGTTCCAGATTCACATGTGCTAATCAGGGTCCAGATTCACATGTGCTAATGAGGATCTGCCTTCACATGTGCTAATCATGGTCTGGATTCACATGTGCTAATCAGGGTCCTGATTAACATGTGCTAATCATGTTCCGGATTCACATGTGCTAATCAGGGTCCGGAATCACATGTGCTAATCATGGTCTGGATTCACATGTGCTAAACAGGGTCCGGAATCACATGTGCTAATCATTGTCTGGAGTCACATGTGCTAATCAGGGTCCGGATTCACATGTGCTAATCAGCGTCTGGATTCAGATGTGCTAATCATGGTCCGGAGTCACATGTGCTAATCATATTCGGGATTCACATGTGCTAATCATGATCCAGATTCACACGTGCTAATCATGATCTGGATTCACGTGCTAATCAGGGTCCAGATTCACGTGCTAATCAGCGTCTGGATTCACATGTGCTAATCATGGTCTGGATTTACATGTGCTAATCATATTCGGGATTCACATGTGCTAATCATGATCCTGATTCACATGTGCTAATGAGGATCTGCCTTCACATGTGCTAATCATAGTCTGGATTCACATGTGCTAATCAGGGTCCCGATTCACATGCGCTAATCATGTTCCGGAGTCACCTGTGCTAATCAGGATCCGGATTCACATGTGCTAATCAGCATCTGGATTCACATGTACTAATCATGGTCTGCATTCACATGTGCTAATCATGGTCTGGATTCACATGTGCTAATGAGGGTCTGGATTCATTGTGCTATTCAGGGTCCAGATTGACATGTGCTAATCATGGTCCGGATTCACATGTGCTAATCATAGTCCTGATACACCTTGCTAATCATGGTCTGGATTCACATGTGCTAATCATGGTTTGGATTCATATGTGCGAATCAGTGTCCAGATTCACATGTGCTAATCAGGGTCTGGATTCACATGAGCTAATCAGGGTCCAGATTCACATGTGCTAATCATGGGCTGGATTCACATGTGCTAATAATGGACTGGATTCACATGTGCTAATCACGGTCCGGATTCAGATGTGCTAATCAGCGTCTGGTTTCACATGTGCTAATCATGGTCCGGAGTCACGTGCTAAGCATATTCTGGATTCACATGTGCTAATCATGATCCAGATTCACATGTGCTAATCATGGTCTGGATTCACATGTGCTAATCCTGGCCTGGATTCACATGTGCTAATCAGCATCTGGATTCACATGTGCTAATCATGGTCTGGATTCACATGTGCTAATCATATTCGGGATTCACATGTGCTAATCATGATCCGGATTCACATGTGTTAATGAGGATCTGCCTTCACATGTGCTAATCATGGTCTGGATTCACATGTGCTAATCAGGGTCCTGATTCACATGCGCTAATCATGTTCCGGATTCACATGTGCTAATCAGGGTCTGGAATCACATGTGCTAATCATGGTCTGGATTCACATGTGCTAATCAGGGTCCGGATTCACATGTGCTAATCATGGTCCGGATTTACTTGTGCTAATCATGGCCTGGAGTCACATGTGCTAATCAGGGTCCGGATTCACATGTGCTAATCAGGGTCTGGATTCACATGTACTAATCAGCGTCTGGATTCACATGTGCTAATCATGGACTGGATTCACATGTGCTAATCAGGGTCTGGATTCACATGTGCTAATCATGGTCCGGATTCACATGTGCTAATCAGGGTCTGGATTCACATGTACTGATCAGCGTCTGGATTCACATGTGCTATTCATGGTCCGGATTCGCATGTGCTAATCATATTCAGGATTCACATGTGCTAATCATGGTCCAGATTCAAATGTGCTAACTGACATGATTCAGTCATTCGTGAAAGAATGACTTATGAAATAATACTGAGCGACCTGCGCATGGCGCTGTCCAGGGATAGTATAAATACTCGAGCACGGGTCCAGCTTGCACAGGACATTCTTAACAGGAACTAGTGAAGGACACAACTAGACCTCCATGTTGTAAAACAGTTGATTAAAGCTTTGTTTAACGCTTAGACCAAGTGCCTAGTAGTTTTCTTACATCACTAATCATGGTCTGGATTCACATGTGCGAATCAGGGTCTGGATTCAGATATGCTAATCATACTCGGGATTCACATGTGCTACTCATGTTCCAGATTGACATGTGCCAACCAAGTTCTGGATTGACATTTGTTAATCAGGGTCTGGATTCACATGTGCTTATCATGGTCCAGATTCACATGTGCTAATCATGGTCCGGATTCACATGTGCTAATCATGGTCTGGATTCACATGTGCTAATCAGATTCCAGATTCACTTGTGCTAATCATGGTCTGGACTCACATGTGCTAATCATTCCCTGGATTCACATGTGATAATCATCATCTGAATTTACATGTGCTAATCATGTTACAGGTTCACATGTGCTAATCAGGGTCTGCATTCACATGTGCTAATCATGGTCTGGATTCACATGTGCTAATCAGGGTCCGGATTCACATGTGCTAATCAGGGTCCAGATTGACATGTGCAAATCATGGTCCAAATTCAGATATGCTAATCATATTCAGGATTCACATGTGCTAATCGTGTTCCAGATTTACATGTACTAACCAAGTTCTGGATTGACATGTGTTAATCAGGGTCTGGATTCACATGTGCTAATCAGGTTCTGGATTCACATGTGCTTATCATGGTCTGGATTCACGTTCTAATCAGGGCCCAGATTCACATATGCTAATCATGGTCCGGATTCACATGTGCTAATCATGGTCCGGATTCACATGTGCTAATCATGGTCCAGATTCACATGTGCTAATCAGATTCAGGATTCATAGAGTCATAGAGTTATACAGCACAGAAAGAGGCCCTTCGGCCCATCGCGTCCGCGCCGGCCATCAAGCCCTGTCTAATCTAATCCCATTTTCCAGCATTTGGTCCGTAGCCTTGTATGCTATGGCATTTCAAGTGCTCATCCAACTGCTTCTTGAATGTTGTGAGGGTTCCTGCCTCTACCACCCTTTCAGGCAGTGAGTTCCAGATTCCAACCACCCTCTGGGTGAAAACGTTTTTCCTCAAATCCACTCTAAACCTCCTGCCCCTTACCTTGAATCTATGCCCCCTTGTTATTGACCCCTCTACTAAGGGGGAAAGTTCCTTTCTATCCACCCTATCTATGCCCCACATAATTTTGTACACCTCAATCAGGTCCCCCCTCAGCCTTCTCTGCTCCAAGGAAAACAACCCCAGCCTGTCCAGTCTTTCTTCATAGCTGATGCGCTCCAGCCCAGGTAACATCCTGGTATTAGAGGGTGAGAAGGTTGGATCTCAAACAAGCGTGCTAAGCTTGAATAAAGGAGACTATGAAGGTATGAGAGCGGAATTGAGTAGAGTGGATTGGGAAAATAGATTAAAGGGTAAGACGATACATGATCAGTGGTGTACATTTAAGGAGTTATTTTACAACTTCCAAAAAATATATATTCCACTGAGAAGAAAAGGGTGTAAAAGAAAAGACAGCCATCCGTGGCTAAGTAAAGAAATTAAGGATAGTATTCGACTAAAAACAAGGGCATATAAGGTAGCCAAATCTAGTGGGAGGATAGAGGATTGGGAAAACTTTAAAAGACAGCAAAAAATAACAAAAAGATTGATTAAGAAAGGGAAGATAGATTATGAAAGTAAATTAGCAAAAAATATAAAAACAGATAGTAAGAGTTTTTATAGTTATATAAAAAGAAAAAGGGTGGCTAAAGTAAATGTTGGTCCCTTAGAGGATGAGACCGGGAAATTAATGGTGGGAAATATGGAGATGGCAAAAACACTGAATGAATATTTTGTATCAGTCTTTACAGTAGAGGACACTAAGAATATCCCAACACTGGACAAACAGGGGGCTATAGGGGGGGAGGAGCTAAACACGATCAAAATCACTAAGGAAGTGGTACTCGGTAAAATAATGGGACTCAAGGCGGATAAATCACCTGGACCTGATGGCTTACATCCTAGGGTCTTGAGGGAAGTGGCGGTAGGGATTGTGGATGCATTAGAGAAATAAAGAATAGATTTGCCTTTCTAATCTAGGCTTTATTAACTTTAAAAATCCAGTAGCACATCTTTCAACACTAGTCTCCAACCATGACTGGAGAGAACTGAATTTAAGATGGCCACCACAAATCACCTGACATCCACTACCAATGAGTTTACAGCATATATCTCAAGGTAGAAACAAACAACCAATTACAATACTTCTTACTAACACAGAGAACAACCACACCATTCACCAATCACAATACTTCTTATTAAACATAGGAAATAATCACCACATTCACCCCTCCTTTTAAAACATGCTCCAACCTAAAACAACCTTTACAATTTATAATTAATTTATTTACAACTAAAATACAAATATAATATTTCAACAATTTTAAAACATTACTATCAATTTAAAAGTCCATTTTCAATCGGTCGACCGGATATCTTGTTCATGTCGACCTTCTTAACCTTGGTGAAATTCCTTGCCCCCCCACACCTGGAGACACCGAAGTATCTTCTGCAGGAAGGCTATCCATATCCCGATTATCAACGGTTTCCGGATTGGAAATCCCATCAGGAAGTAAACTAGGACGGTCATGAACATCCATCAAAGGCTGACTAATAGAAGTATAATTATCTGCAGTAGAATTGGAAATATTCGTAGTATCTATAACAACATCCACATTATCCGAATCGTGACTATTATTAGTATCCTCAGAAGAGGGCTGGCCACCACAAGGAGCCAAATCTTTAATTGAAACAGTACTTTCTTTCCCATCTTGGAATCGAATATGAGCATATTGGGAATTTGCCTCCAACAGCTCCACCTCCTCCACTAAAGGATCATATTTTGACAACCTAACATGGCGTCGAAGCAGCACAGGTCCCTGCATAGTAAGCCATGAAGGTACCGAATATCCCGTAGTAGATCTCCGCGGATAATTAAAGAGCATTTCATGGGGGTCACATTAGTAGCCGTTGAAAGCAATGATCTAATGGAATGCAGGGCATCAGGCAGTACCATTTCCCATTGTGTATTCTTAAGCTTCCGGGATGTAATAATTTTCCAAAACTCCCTGGACTCAGCAAAGGTCCCGGCAGACTGGAAAACTGCTAATGTAACACCTTATTTAAAAAGGGCAGTAGACAGAAGGCTGGAAACTATAGATCGGTTAGCCTAACATCTGTGGTAGGTAAAATTTTGGAGTCCATTATTAAGGAGACAGTAACAGGACATTTGGATAATCATAATTTAATAGGACAAAGTCAGCATGGTTTTATAAAGGGGAAGTCATGTTTGACAAATTTGCTGAAGTTCTTTGAGGAAGTAACATATAGGGTGGATAAAGGGGAACCAGTGGACGTAGTGTATTTAGACTTCCAAAAGGCATTTGACAAGGTGCCACACAAAAGATTATTGTTTAAGATAAAAAATCACGGGATTGGGGGTAATATTCTGGCATGGATAGACGATTGGCTATCTAACAGAAGGCAGAGAGTTGGGATAAATGGTTCATTCTCAGACTGGCAATCAGTAACTAGTGGTGTTCCGCAGGGGTCAGTGCTGGGTCCCCAACTCTTTACAATCTATATTAACGATTTGGAGGAGGGGACCGAGTGTAACATATCAAAGTTTGCAGATGATACTAAGATGGGAGGGAAAGTAGTGAGTGAGGAGGACATAAAAAACCTGCAAGGGGACATAGACAGGCTAAGTAAGTGGGCAGAGATTTGGCAGATGGAATACAATGCTGGAAAGTGTGAGGTTATGCACTTTGGCAGGAAAAATCGTAGAGCAAGTTATTATTTTAATGGCAAGAAACTGGAAAGTACTGAAGTACAAAGGGATCTGGGGGTCCTGGTGCACGAAACTCAAAAGGTTAGTATGCAGGTGCAGCAAGTGATTAAGAAGGCCAATGGAATGTTGGCTTTCATTGCTAGGGGGATAGAATATAAAAATAGGGAGGTATTGCTTCAGTTGTACAAGGTATTGGTGAGACCGCACCTGGAATACTGCATACAGTTTTGGTGTCCATACTTAAGAAAAGACATACTTGCTCTCGAGTCAGTACAAAGAAGGTTCACTCGGTTAATCCCGGGGATGAGGGGATGGACATATGAGGAGAGGTTGAGTAGATTGGGACTCTACTCATTGGAGTTCAGAAGAATGAGAGGCGATCTTATTGAAACATATAAGATTGTGAAGGGGTTGGATCGGGTGGATGCAGGGAGGATGTTCTCGATGATGGGTGAAAATAGAACCAGGGGGCATAGTCTTAGAATAAGGGGCTGCTCTTTCAAAACTGAGATGAGGAGGAACTACTTCACTCAGAGGGTGGTAGGTCTATGGAATATGCCGTCCCAAAAAGCCGTAGAAGCTACATCATTACATAAATTTAAAACAGAAATAGACAGTTTCCTAGAAGTAAAGGGAATTAAGGGTTACGGGGAGCGGGCAGGAATTTGGACATGAGTCTAGGTTTGGATCGGACATGGCCCTGTGGGTAGCGGAGCGGGCCCAGGGGCCGTGTAGCCTGATCCTGCTCCTATTTCGTGTGTCTAATTCTGTTACATTCAGGAGATGGTTCTGTGATAGTAGATTGGCGGTTAGGATCAGATCAGCCATGATCTTATTGAATGGCGGAGCAGGCTCGAGGGGCCGATTGGCCGACTCCTGCTCTTATTTCTTATGTTCTTATGTTCTTAAATCTCCTCTGCACCCTCTCCAAAGCAATCACATCCTTCCTATAGTGTGGCGACCAGAACTGCACACAGTACTCCAGCTGTGGTCTTACCAGCGTTTTGTACAGCTCCATCATAACCTCCCTGCTCTTATATTCTATGTCTCGGCTAATGAAGGCAAGTATCCCATATGCCTTTTTAACTACCTGATCCACCTGTTCTGCTGCCTTCAGGGATCTATGTACATGCACACCAAGGTCCCTCTGATCCTTTGTCTTTCCTAGGATCTTACCATTCATTGTGCATTCCCTTGCCTTGTTAGTCCGTCCAAAATGCATCACCTCACACTTTTCAGGGTTAAATTCCATTTGCCACTGTTCCGCCCATCTGACCAACCCATCTATATCGTCCTGTAGCCTGAGGCTTCCCTCCTCGCTATTTACCACCCTACCAATTTTTGTGTCATCTGCGAACTTACTGATCATACCTTTTACATTCACATCCAAATCATTAATGTAGACCACAAACAGCAAGGGACCCAGCACCGATCCCTGCGGTACCCCACTGGACACAGTCTTCCAGTCACAAAAACAACCTTCCACCATCACCCTCTGCCTTCTGCCACTAAGCCAGTTTTGGATCCAATGTGCCAAGGCACCCTGGATCTCATGGGCTCTTACCTTTCTGACCAGTCTCCTATGCGGGACTTTATCAAAAGCCTTACTGAAATCCATGTAAACCACATCCACTGTACTACCCTCATCCACACACCTAGTCACCCCCTCGAAAAATTCAATCAAATTGGTCAGACATGATCTTCCCTTGACAAAGCCATGCTGGCTATCCCTAATTAATCCTTGCCTCTCCAAGTGGAGACTAATTCTGTCCCTCAGGATTTTTTCCAATAATTTCCCTACCACTGATGTTAGGCTCACTGGCCTGTAATTCCCTGGTTTATCCCTACTACCCTTCTTGAATAATGGTACAACGTTAGCTGTTCTCCAGTCCTCTGGCACATCCCCTGTGGCCAGAGAGGTTCTGAAAATTTGTGTCAGAGCCCCTGCAATCTCCTCCTTTGCCTCACACAGTAGCCTGGGATACATCTCGTCCGGGCCTGGGGATTTATCCACTTTTAAGCCTGCTAAAACTGCTAGTACCTCCTCCCTTTTGATGCTAATATGTTCAAGTATATCACAGTCCCCCTGCCCAATTTCTATGTCCACATCGTCCTTCTCCATAGTGAACACAGATGCAAAAAATTCATTTAAAACCCCACCTACATCTTCTGGCTCTACACACAGCTTGCCACTTTGGTCCCTAATGGGCCCTACTCTTTCCCTAGTTATCCTCTTGCCCTTAATATACTTATAAAACACCTTAGGATTTTCCTTTATTTTGCTCGCCAGTGTTATTTCATGGCCCCTCCTCGCTCTCCTAATTTCTTTTTTAAATATCCCCCTGCACTTTTTATACTCCTCTAGGGCTTCCTCTGTCTTTAATCCTTTGTATCTGCCAAAAGCCCCCCTTTTTTTCCTAATCCATTCTCATATATCCCTTGACGTCCAAGGTTCCCTGGGCTTGTTGGTCCCACCCTTGACCTTTACGGGAACATGTTGCCATTGTACTCTCTCAATTTCCTTTCTGAAAGACTCCCATTGTTCCGATGTGGATTTTCCTTCAAGTAGCTGATCCCAGTCCACATTGGCCAGATCCTGCCTTATCATATTAAAATCGGCCTTCCCCCAATTTAGAACCTTTATTTCCGGTCCATTCTTGTCCTTTTCCATGACTACCTTAAATCTCACCGAATTATGGTCACTGTCACCAAAGTGCTCACCTACTAACACTTCTACCACTTGCCCAGCCACATTCCCTAGAATTAGGTCCAGTACCGCCCCCTCTCTTGTAGGACTTTCTACATGCTGGCTCAAAAAGCTCTCCTGGATGCACTTTAAGAATTCTGCACCCTTTAAGCCTTTCACACTCTGACTAGCCCAGTTAATATTGGGGAAGTTGAAATCCCCCACTATAATTACCCTATTATTTGCACACTTCTCTGAGATTTGCCTACATATCTGTTCCTCTATCTCCCCCTGGCTGTTTGGGGGCCTATCGTACACTCCCAGCAAAGTGCTAGCCCCCTTTTTGTTTTTAAGTTCAACCCATATGGCCTGACTTGTGCTAATCATGGTCCGGATTCACATGTGCTAATCATGGTCCAGATTCACATGTGCTAATCAGGGTCCGGATTCACATGTGCTAATCATGCCCTGGATTCACATGTGATAATCATCATCTGGATTCACATGTGCTAATCATGTAACAGGTTCACATGTGCTAATCATGGTCTGGATTCATATGTGCTAATCATGGTCTTGATTCACATGTGCTAATCAGGGTCTGGATTCACTAGAGCTAATCAGGGTCCAGAATCACATGAGATAATCAGGGTCCGGATTCACATGTGCTAATTATGGTCTGGATTCACATGTGTTAATCAGGGTCTGGATTTACATGTACTAATCATGGGCTGGATTCACATGTGCTAATAATGGGCTGGATTCACATGTGCTAATCAGGGTCCAGATTCACATGTGCTAATCATGGTCCGGATTTACTTGTGCTAATCATGGTCTGGAGTCACATGTGCTAATCAGGGTCCGGATTCACATGTGCTAATCATGGTCTGGAGTCACATGTGCTAAACATATTCGGGATTCACATGTGCTAATCATGATCCTGATTCACATGAACTAATGAGGATCTGCCTTCACGTATGCTAATCCTGGTCTGGATTCACATGTGCTAATCTGTGTCTGGATTCACATGTGCTAATCATGGTCTGGATTCACATGTGCTAATCATATTCGGGATTCACATGTGCTAATCATGCTCCTGATTCACATGAGCTAATGAGGATCTGCCTTCACATGTGCTAATCATGGTCTGGATTCACATGTGCTAATCAGGGTCCCGATTTGTGCTAATCAGGGTCCGGAATCACATATGCTAATCATGGTCTGGATTCACATGTGCTAATCAGGGTTGGATTCACATGTGCTAATCATGGGCTGGATTCACATGTGCTAATAAAGGACTGGATTAACGTGCTAATCATGGTCTGGAGTCACATGTGCTAATCAGGGTCCAGATTCACATGTGCTAATCAGCGTCTGGATTCACATGTGCTAATCATGGTCCGGAGTCACAAGTGCTAATCATATTCAGGATTCACATGTGCTAATCATGATCCAGTTTCACATGTGCTAATCATGGTCTGGATTCACATGTGCTACTCATGGTCTGGATTCACATGTGCTAATCATGATCTGGATTCACATGTGCTAATCCTGGTCTGGATTCACATGTGCTAATCAGCATCTGGATTCACATGTGCCAATCATGGTCTGGATTCACATGTGCTAATCATATTCGGGATTCACATGTGCTAATCAGGGTCCGGATTCACATGTGCTAATCAGGGTCCAGATTCACATGTGCTAATCAGGGGCTGGATTCACATGTGCTAATTAGGGTCCAGATTCACATGAGGTAATCAGGGTCCGGATTCACATGAGCTAATCATGGTCCAGATTCACATGCGCTAATCATGGTCTGCATTCACATGAGCTAATCAGGGTCTGGATTCACCTTGCTAATCATGGTCCGGATTCACATGTGCTAATCATGATCCAGATTCACATGTGCTAATCATGGTCTGGATTCACATGTGCTAATCATGGTCTGGATTCACATGTGCTAATCAGGGTTTGGATTCAGGGTCTGGATTCATGTGCTAATCATGGTCTGGATTCACATGTGCTAATCAGGGTCTGGATTCACGTGCTAATTATGGTCTGGATTCACATGAGCTGATCAGAGTTCAGATTCACATGTGCTAATCAGGGTCCGGATTCACATGTGCGAATCATGGTCTTGATTCATATGTGCTGATCATGGTCCTGATTCACATGTGCTAATCATATTTGGGATTCACATGTGCTAATCATGGTCAGGATTCACATGTGCTAATCAGGGTCTGGATTCACATGTACTAATCAACGTCTGGATTCACATGTGCTAATCATGGACTGGATTCACGTGCTAATCAGGGTCCGGATTCACATGTGCTAATCAGGGTTTGGCTTCACATGTGCTAATCAGGGTCTGGATTCACATGCGCTAATCATGGTCCGGATTCACATGTGCTAATCAGGGTCTGGATTCACATGTACTGATCAGCGTCTGGATTCACATGTGCTATTCATGGTCCGGATTCGCATGTGCTAATCATATTCAGGATTCACATGTGCTAATCATGGTCCAGATTCAAATGTGCTAACTGACATGATTCAGTCATTCATGAAAGAATGACTTATGAAATAATACTGAGCGACCTGCGCATGGCGCTGTCCAGGGATAGTATAAATACTCGAGCACAGGTCCAGCTTGCACAGGACATTCTTAACAGGAACTAGTGAAGGACACAACTAGACCTCCATGTTGTAAAACAGTTGATTAAAGCTTTGTTTAACGCTTAGACCAAGTGCCTAGTAGTTTTCTTACATCACTAATCATGGTCTGGATTCACATGTGCGAATCAGGGTCTGGATTCAGATATGCTAATCATATTCGGGATTCACATGTGCTACTCATGTTCCAGATTGACATGTGCTAACCAAGTTCTGGATTGACATTTGTTAATCAGGGTCTGGATTCACATGTGCTTATCATGGTCCGGATTCACATTCTAATCAGGGTCTGGATTCACATGTGCTAATCAGATTCCAGATTCACTTGTGCTAATCATGGTCTGGATTCACATGTGCTAATCATTCCCTGGATTCACATGTGATAATCATCATCTAGATTCACATGTGCTAATCATGTTACAGGTTCACATGTGCTAATCAGGTTCTGCATTCACATGTGCTAATCATGGTCTGGATTCACATGTGCTAATCAGGGTCCGGATTCACATGTGCTAATCAGGGTCTGGATTGACATGTGCTAATCAGGGTCCAGATTGACATGTGCAAATCATGGTCCAAATTCAGATATGCTAATCATATTCAGGATTCACATGTGCTAATCATGTTCCAGATTTACATGTACTAACCAAGTTCTGGATTGACATGTGTTAATCAGGGTCTGGATTCACATGTGCTAATCAGGTTCTGGATTCACATGTGCTTATCATGGTCTGGATTCACGTTCTAATCAGGGCCCAGATTCACATATGCTAATCATGGTCCGGATTCACATGTGCTAATCATGGTCCGGATTCACATGTGCTAATCATGGTCCAGATTCACATGTGCTAATCAGATTCAGGATTCATAGAGTCATAGAGTTATACAGCACAGAAAGAGGCCCTTCGGCCCATCGCGTCCGCGCCGGCCATCAAGCCCTGTCTAATCTAATCCCATTTTCCAGCATTTGGTCCGTAGCCTTGTATGCTATGGCATTTCAAGTGCTCATCCAACTGCTTCTTGAATGTTGTGAGGGTTCCTGCCTCTACCACCCTTTCAGCCAGTGAGTTCCAGATTCCAACCACCCTCTGGGTGAAAAGGTTTTTCCTCAAATCCACTCTAAACCTCCTGCCCCTTACCTTGAATCTATGCCCCCTTGTTATTGACCCCTCTACTAAGGGGGAATGTTCCTTTCTATCTACCCTATCTATGCCCCTCATAATTTTGTACACCTCAATCAGGTCCCCCCTCAGCCTTCTCTGCTCCAAGGAAAACAACCCCAGCCTGTCCAGTCTTTCTTCATAGCTGATGCGCTCCAGCCCAGGTAACATCCTGGTATTAGAGGGTGAGAAGGTTGGATCTCAAACAAGCGTGCTAAGCTTGAATAAAGGAGACTATGAAGGTATGAGAGCGGAATTGAGTAGAGTGGATTGGGAAAATAGATTAAAGGGTAAGACGATACATGATCAGTGGTGTACATTTAAGGAGTTATTTTACAACTTCCAAAAAAAATATATTCCACTGAGAAGAAAAGGGTGTAAAAGAAAAGACAGCCATCCATGGCTAAGTAAAGAAATTAAGGATAGTATTCGACTAAAAACAAGGGCATATAAGGTAGCCAAATCTAGTGGGAGGATAGAGGATTGGGAAAACTTTAAAAGACAGCAAAAAATAACAAAAAGATTGATTAAGAAAGGGAAGATAGATTATGAAAGTAAATTAGCAAAAAATATAAAAACAGATAGTAAGAGTTTTTATAGTTATATAAAAAGAAAAAGGGTGGCTAAAGTAAATGTTGGTCCCTTAGAGGATGAGACCGGGAAATTAATGGTGGGAAATATGGAGATGGCAAAAACACTGAATGAATATTTTGTATCAGTCTTTACAGTAGAGGACACTAAGAATATCCCAACACTGGACAAACAGGGGGCTATGGGGGGGAGGAGCTAAACACGATCAAAATCACTAAGGAAGTGGTACTCGGTAAAATAATGGGACTCAAGGCGGATAAATCACCTGGACCTGATGGCTTACATCCTAGGGTCTTGAGGGAAGTGGCGGTAGGGATTCTGGATGCATTAGTAATAATTTTCCAAAACTCCCTGGACTCAGCAAAGGTCCCGGCAGACTGGAAAACTGCTAATGTAACACCCTTATTTAAAAAGGGCAGTAGACAGAAGGCTGGAAACTATAGACCGGTTAGCCTAACATCTGTGGTAGTTAAAATTTTGGAGTCCATTATTAAGGAGACAGTAACAGGACATTTGGATAATCATAATTTAATACGACAAAGTCAGCATGGTTTTATGAAGGGGAAGTCATGTTTGACAAATTTGCTGGAGTTCTTTGAGGAAGTAACATATAGGGTGGATAAAGGGGAACCAGTGGACGTCGTGTATTTAGACTTCCAAAAGGCATTTGACAAGGTGCCACACAAAAGATTATTGCTTAAGATAAAAAAATCACGGGATTGGGGGTAATATTCTGGCATGGATAGAGGATTGGCTATCTAACAGAAGGCAGAGAGTTGGGATAAATGGTTCATTCTCAGACTGGCAATCAGTAACTAGTGGTGTTCCGCAGGGGTCAGTGCTGGGTCCCCAACTCTTTACAATCTATATTAACGATTTGGAGGAGGGGACCGAGTGTAACATATCAAAGTTTGCAGATGATACTAAGATGGGAGGGAAAGTAGTGAGTGAGGAGGACATAAAAAACCTGCAAGGGGACATAGACAGGCTAAGTAAGTGGGCAGAGATTTGGCAGATGGAATACAATACTGGAAAGTGTGAGGTTATGCACTTTGGCAGGAAAAATCGTAGAGCAAGTTATTATCTTAATGGCAAGAAACTGGAAAGTACTGAAGTACAAAGGGATCTGGAGGTCCTGGTGCACGAAACTCAAAAGGATAGTATGCAGGTGCAGCAAGTGATTAAGAAGGCTAATGGAATGTTGGCTTTCATTGCTAGGGGGATAGAATATAAAAATAGGGAGGTATTGCTTCAGTTGTACAAGGTATTGGTGAGACCGCACCTGGAATACTGCATACAGTTTTGGTGTCCATACTTAAGAAAATACATACTTGCTCTCGAGTCAGTACAAAGAAGGTTCACTCAGTTAATCCCGGGGATGAGGGGATGGGCATATGAAGAGAGGTTGAGTAGATTGGGACTCTACTCATTGGAGTTCAGAAGAATGAGAGGCGATCTTATTGAAACATAAGATTGTGAAGGGGTTGGATCAGGTGGATGCAGGGAGGATGTTCCCGATGATGGGTGAAACTAGAACTAGGGGGCATAGTCTTAGAATAAGGGGCTGCTCTTTCAAAACTGAGATGAGGAGGAACTACTTCACTCAGAGGGTGGTAGGTCCATGGAATATGCTGCCCCAAAAAGCTGTAGAAGCTACATCATTACATAAATTTAAAACAGAAATAGACAGTTTCCTAGAAGTAAAGGGAATTAAGGGTTACGGGGAGCGGGCAGGAATTTGGACATGAGTCTAGGTTTGGATCGGACATGGCCCTGTGGGTAGCGGAGCGGGCCCAGGGGCTGTGTAGCCTGATCCTGCTCCTATTTCGTGTGTCTAATTCTGTTAGATTCAGGAGATGGTTCTGTGATAGTAGACTGGCGGTTAGGATCAGATCAGCCATGATCTTATTGAATGGCGGAGCAGGCTCGAGGGGCCGATTGGCCTACTCCTGCTCCTATTTCTTATGTTCTTATGTTCTTAAATCTCCTCTGCACCCTCTCCAAAGCAATCACATCCTTCCTATAGTGTGGCGACCAGAACTGCACACAGTACTCCAGCTGTGGCCTTACCAGCGTTTTGTACAGCTCCATCATAACCTCCCTGCTCTTATATTCTATGTCTCGGCTAATGAAGGCAAGTATCCCATATGCCTTTTTAACCACCTGATCCAGCTGTTCTGCTGCCTTCAGGGATCTATGTACATGCACACCAAGGTCCCTCTGATCCTCTGTCTTTCCTAGGGTCTTACCATTCATTGTGCATTGCCTTGCCTTGTTAGTCCGTCCAAAATGCATCACCTCACACTTTTCAGGGTTAAATTCCATTTGCCACTGTTCCGCCCATCTGACCAACCCATCTATATCGTCCTGTAGCCTGAGGCTTCCCTCCTCGCTATTTACCACCCTACCAATTTTCGTGTCATCTGCGAACTTACTGATCATACCTTTTACATTCACATCCAAATCATTAATGTAGACCACAAACAGCAAGGGACCCAGCACCGATCCCTGCGGTACCCCACTGGACACAGGCTTTCAGTCACAAAAACAACCTTCCACCATCACCCTCTGCCTTCTGCCACTAAGCCAGTTTTGGATCCAATGTGCCAAGGCACCCTGGATCTCATGGGCTCTTACCTTTCTGACCAGTCTCCTATGCGGGACTTTATCAAAAGCCTTACTGAAATCCATGTAAACCACATCCACTGTACTACCCTCATCCACACACCTAGTCACCCCCTCGAAAAATTCAATCAAATTGGTCAGACATGATCTTCCCTTGACAAAGCCATGCTGGCTATCCCTAATTAATCCTTGTCTCTCCAAGTGGAGACTAATTCTGTCCCTCAGAATTTTTTCCAATAATTTCCCTACCACTGATGTTAGGCTCACTGGCCTGTAATTCCCTGGTTTATCCCTACTACCCTTCTTGAATAATGGTACAACGTTAGCTGTTCTCCAGTCCTCTGGCACATCCCCTGTGGCCAGAGAGGTTCTGAAAATTTGTGTCAGAGCCCCTGCAATCTCCTCCTTTGCCTCACACAGTAGCCTGGGATACATCTCGTCCGGGCCTGGGGATTTATCCACTTTTAAGCCTGCTAAAACTGCTAGTACCTCCTCCCTTTTGATGCTAATCTGTTCAAGTATATCACAGTCCCCCTGCCCAATTTCTATGTCCACATCGTCCTTCTCCATAGTGAACACAGATGCAAAAAATTCATTTAAAACCCCACCTACATCTTCTGGCTCTACACACAGCTTGCCACTTTGGTCCCTAATGGGCCCTACTCTTTCCCTAGTTATCCTCTTGCCCTTAATATACTTATAAAACACTTTAGGATTTTCCTTTATTTTGCTCGCCAGTGTTATTTCATGGCCCCTCCTCGCTCTCCTAATTTCTTTTTTAAGTATCCCCCTGCACTTTTTATACTCCTCTAGGGCTTCCTCTGTCTTTAATCCTTTGTATCTGCCAAAAGCCCCCCTTTTTTTCCTAATCCATTCTCGTATATCTCTTGACGTCCAAGGTTCCCTGGGCTTGTTGGTCCCACCCTTGACCTTTACGGGAACATGTTGCCATTGTACTCTCTCAATTTCCTTTCTGAAAGACTCCCATTGTTCCGATGTGGATTTTCCTTCAAGTAGCTGATCCCAGTCCACATTGGCCAGATCCTGCCTTATCATATTAAAATCGGCCTTCCCCCAATTTAGAACCTTTATTTCCGGTCCATTCTTGTCCTTTTCCATGACTACCTTAAATCTCACCGAATTATGGTCACTGTCACCAAAGTGCTCACCTACTAACACTTCTACCACTTGCCCAGCCACATTCCCTAGAATTAGGTCCAGTACCGCCCCCTCTCTTGTAGGACTTTCTACATGCTGGCTCAAAAAGCTCTCCTGGATGCACTTTAAGAATTCTGCACCCTCTAAGCCTTTCACACTCTGACTATCCCAGTTAATATTGGGGAAGTTGAAATCCCCCACTATAATTACCCTATTATTTGCACACTTCTCTGAGATTTGCCTACATATCTGTTCCTCTATCTCCCCCTGGCTGTTTGGGGGCCTATAGTACACTCCCAGCAAAGTGCTAGCCCCCATTTTGTTTTTAAGTTCAACCCATATGGCCTGACTTGTGCTAACGATGGTCCGGATTCACATGTGCTAATCATGGTCCAGATTCACATGTGCTAATCAGGGTCTGGATTCACATGTGCTAATCATGCCCTGGATTCACATGGGATAATCATCATCTGGATTCACATGTGCTAATCATGTTACAGGTTGACATGTGCTAATCATGCTCTGGATTCACATGTGCTAATCATGGTCTTGATTCACATGTGCTAATCATGGGCTGGATTCACATGTGCTAATCATGGTCTGGAGTCACATGTGCTAATCAGGGTCCAGATTCACATGTGCTAATCAGCATCTGAATTCACATGTGCTAATCATGGCCCGGAGTCACAAGTGCTAATCATATTCAGGATTCACATGTGCTAATCATGATCCAGTTTCACATGTGCTAATCATGGTCTGGATTCACATGTGCTACTCATGGTCTGGATTCACATTTGCTAATCATGATCTGGATTCACATGTGCTAATCAGGGTCCAGATTCACGTGCTAATCAGCGTCTGGATTCACATGTGCTAATCATGTTCTGGATTCACATGTGCTAATCATATTCAGGATTCACATGTGCTAATCATGATGCCGATTCACATGTGCTAATGAGGATCTGCCTTCACATGTGCTAATCAGGGTCCCAATTCACATGCGCTGCTCATGTTCCGGATTCACATGTGCTAATCAGGGTCCGGATTCACATGTTCTAATCAGGGTCCAGATTCACATTTGCTAATCAGGGTCTGGATTCACATGAGCTAATCAGGGTCCAGATTCACATGTGCTAATCAGGGTCCGGATCCAGATGTGCTAATCAGCGTCTGGTTTCACATGTGCTAATCATGGTCCGGAGTCACATCTGCTAAGCATATTCGGGATTCACGTGCTAATCATGATCCAGATTCACATGTGCTAATCATGGTCTGGATTCACATGTGCTAATCCTGGTCTGGATACACATGTGCTAATCAGCATCTGGATTCACATGTGCTAATCATGGTCCGGAGTCACATCTGCTAAGCATATTCGGGATTCACATGTGCTAATCATGATCCAGATTCACATGTGCTAATCATGGTCTGGATTCACATGTGCTAATCCTGGTCTGGATACACATGTGCTAATCAGCGTCTGGATTCACATGTGCTAATCATGGTCTGGATTCACATGTGCTAATCAGGGTCCGGATTCACATGTGCTAATCATGGTCCGGATTTACTTGTGCTAATCATGGTCTGGAGTCACATGTGCTAATCAGGGTCCGGATTCACATGTGCTAATCAGCGTCTGGATTCAGATGTGCTAATCATGGTCCGGAGTCACATGTGCTAATCATATTCGGGATTCACATGTGCTAATCATGATCCAGATTCACATGTGCTAATCATGATCTGGATTCACATGTGCTAATCAGGGTCCAGATTCACGTGCTAATCAGCATCTGGATTCACATGTGCTAATCATGGTCTGGATTCACATGTGCTAATCATATTCGGGATTCACATGTGCTAATCATGATCCTGATTCACATGTGCTAATGAGGATCTCCCTTCACATGTGCTAATCATGGTCTGGATTCACATGTGCTAATCAGTGTCCTGATTCACATGCGCTGATCATGTTCTGGATTCACATGTGCTAATCAGGGTCCGGATTCACATGTGCTAATCAGGGGCTGGATTCACATGTGCTAATTAGGGTCCTGTTTCACATGAGGTAATCAGGGCCCGGATTCACATGAGCTAATCATGGTCCAGATTCACATGTGCTGATCATGGTCTGGATTCACATGAGCTAATCAGGGTCTGGATTCACATGCGCTAATCATGTTCCGGATTCACATGTGCTAATCATGGTCCGGATTCACATGAGCTAATCAGGATCTGGATTCACATGCGCTAATCATGTTCCGGATTCACATGTGCTAATCATGGTCCGGATTCACATGTGCTAATCATAGTCCTGATTCACCTTACTAATCATGGTCCGGATTCACATCTGCTAATCATGATCCAGATTCACGTGCTAATCATGGTCTGGATTCACATGTGCTAATCATCGTCTGGATTCACATGTGCTAATTATGGTCTGGATTCACATGAGCTGATCAGAGTTCGGATTCACATGTGCTAATCAGGGTCCTGATTCACATGTGGGAATCATGGTCTTGATTCACATGTGCTGATCATGGTCCTGATTCACATGTGCTAATCATGATCCAGATTCACATGTGCTAATCATGGTCTGGATTCACATGTGCTAATCATGGTCTGGATTCACATGTGCTAATCATAGTCCAGATTCACATGTGCTAATCATGGTCTGGATTCACATGTGCTAATCATGGTCTGGATTTACATGTGCTAATCATATTCGGGATTCACATGTGCTAATCATGATCCTGATTCACATGTGCTAATGAGGATCTGCCTTCACATGTGCTAATCATAGTCTGGATTCACATGTGCTAATCAGGGTCCCGATTCACATGCGCTAATCATGTTCCGGAGTCACCTGTGCTAATCAGGATCCGGATTCACATGTGCTAATCAGCATCTGGATTCACATGTACTAATCATGGTCTGCATTCACATGTGCTAATCATGGTCTGGATTCACATGTGCTAATGAGGGTCTGGATTCACATGTGCTAATAAGGGTCTGGATTCATTGTGCTATTCAGGGTCCAGATTGACATGTGCTAATCATGGTCCGGATTCACATGTGCTAATCATAGTCCTGATTCACCTTGCTAATCATGGTCTGGATTCACATGTGCTAATCATGGTTTGGATTCATATGTGCGAATCAGTGTCCAGATTCACATGTGCTAATCAGGGTCTGGATTCACATGAGCTAATCAAGGTCCAGATTCACATGTGCTAATCATGGGCTGGATTCACATGTGCTAATAATGGACTGGATTCACATGTGCTAATCACGGTCCGGATTCAGATGTGCTAATCAGCGTCTGGTTTCACATGTGCTAATCATGGTCCGGAGTCACGTGCTAAGCATATTCTGGATTCACATGTGCTAATCATGATCCAGATTCACATGTGCTAATCATGGTCTGGATTCACATGTGCTAATCCTGGCCTGGATTCACATGTGCTAATCAGCATCTGGATTCACATGTGCTAATCATGGTCTGGATTCACATGTGCTAATCATGGTCTGGATTCACATGTGCTAATCATAGTCCTGATTCACCTTGCTAATCATGGTCCGGATTCACACCTGCTAATCATGATCCAGATTCACATGTGCTAATCATGGTCTGGATTCACATGTGCTAATCAGCGTCTGGATTCACATGTGCTAATTATGGTCTGGATTCACATGAGCTGATCAGAGTCCGGATTCACATGTGCTAATCAGGGTCCGGATTCACATGTGCGAATCATGGTCTTGATTCACATGTGCTGATCATGGTCCTGATTCACATGTGCTAATCATATTTGGGATTCACATGTGCTAATCATGATCCAGATTCACGTGCTAATCATGGTCTGGATTCACATGTGCTAATCATGGTCTGGATTCACATGTGCTAATCAGGGGCTGGATTCACATGGGATAATGATTGTCTGGATTCACATATGCTAATCAGTGTCCCGATTCACATGCGCTAATCAGCATCTGGATTCACATGCGCTAATCATGTTCCGGATTCACATGTGCTAATCATGGTCCGGATTCACATGTGCTAATCATAGTCCTGATTCACCTTGCTAATCATGGTCCGGATTCACATCTGCTAATCATGATCCAGATTCACGTGCTAATCATGGTCTGGATTCACATGTGCTAATCATCGTCTGGATTCACATGTGCTAATTATGGTCCGGATTCACATGAGCTGATCATGGTTTGGATTCACATGTGCGAATCAGGGGCTGGATTCACATGTGATAATGATTGTCTGGATTCACATATGCTAATCAGTGTCCCGTTTCACATGTGCTAATCATGTTCCAGATTCACATGTGCTAATCAGGGTCCAGATTCACATGTGCTAATGAGGATCTGCCTTCACATGTGCTAATCATGGTTTGGATTCACATGTGCTAATCAGGGCCCTGATTCACATGTGCTAATCATGTTCCGGATTCACATGTGCTAATCAGGATCCGGAATCACATGTGCTAATCATGGTCTGGATTCACATGTGCTAATCAGGGTCCAGATTCACATGTGCTAATCATGGTCCGAATTTACTTGTGCTAATCATGGTCTGGAGTCACATGTGCTAATCAGGGTCCGGATTCACGTGCTAATCAGCGTCTGGATTTAGATGTGCTAATCATGGTCTGGAGTCACATGTGCTTATCATATTCGGGATTCACATGTGCTAATCATGATCTGGATTCACATGTGCTAATCAGGGTCCAGATTCACGTGCTAATCAGCGTCTGGATTCACGTGCTAATCTTGGTCTGGATTCACATGTGCTAATGAAGGGCAGCATGGTGGCATAGTGGTTAGCACTGTTGCCTCACAGCGCCAGGGACCCGGGTTCAAATCCGGCCTCGGGTGACTGTCTGTGTGGAGTTTGCACATTCTCCCCGTGTTTGCGTGGGTTTGCTCCGGGTGCTCCGGTTTCCTCCCACAGTCCAAAGATGTGCGGGTTAGGTTGATTGGCCATGATAAAAATTGGCCCTTAGTGTTAGGGGGGATTAAATACGTGGGGTTACGGGGATAGGGCTTGGGTGGGATGGCTGTCGGTGTAGGGACCGGGTGCTAGGGTTTGGATGATCAGCCATGATCTCGTTGAATGGCGGAGCAGGCTCGAAGGGCCGAATGGCCTACTCCTGCTCCTATCTTCTATGTTTCTATGTTTCTGTGTAATCATATTCGGGATTCACATGTGCTAATCATGATCCTGATTCACATGTGCTAATGAGGACCTGCCTTCACATGTGCTAATCATGGTCCGGATTCACATGTGCTAATCAGGGTCCCGTTTCACATGTGCTGATCATGTTCCGGATTCACATGTGCTAATCAGGGTCCGGATTCACATGTGCTAATCAGGGTCCAGATTCACATGTGCTAATCAGGGGCTGGATTCACATGTGCTAATTAGGGTCCAGATTCACATGAGGTAATCAGGGTCCGGATTCACATGAGCTAATCATGGTCCAGATTGACATGTGCTAATCATGGTCTGGATTCACATGAGCTAATCAGGGTCTGGATTCACATGCGCTAATCATGTTCCGGATTCACATGTGCTAATCATGGTCCAGAGTCACATGTGCTAATCATGATCCAGATTCACATGTGCTAATCATGGTCTGGATTCACATGTGCTGATCATGGTCTGGATTCACATTTGCTAATCAGGGTCTGGATTCACATGTGCTAATTATGGTCTGGATTCACATGAGCTGATCAGAGTTCGGACTCACATGTGCTAATCAGGGTCCGGATTCACATGTGCTAATCAGGGTCCGGATTCACATGTGCGAATCATGGTCTTGATTCACATGTGCTGATCATGGTCCTGATTCACATGTGCTGATCATATTTGGGATTCACATGTGCTAATCATGATCCAGATTCACATGTGCTAATCATGGTCTGGATTCACATGTGCTAATCATGGTCTGGATTCACATGTGCTAATCAGGGGCTGGATTCACATGGGATAATGATTGTCTGGATTCAGATATGCTAATCAGTGTTCCGATTCACATGCACGAATCAGCGTCTAGATTCACATGCGCTAATCATGTTCCAGATTCATATGTGCTAATCATGGTCCGGATTCACATGTGCTAATCATAGTCCTGATTCACCTTGCTAATCATGGTCTGGATTCGCATGTGCTAATCATGGTTTGGATTCACATGTGCGAATCAGGGTCCGGATTCACATGTGCTAATCATGGTCTGGATTCACATGTGCTAATCATGGTCTGGATTCACGTGCTAATCAGGGGCTGGATTCACATGTGATAATGATTGTCTGGATTCACATATGCTAATCAGTGTCCCAATTCACATGTGCTAATCACGTTAACGATTCACATGTGCTAATCAGGGTCCAGATTCACATGTGCTAATGAGGATCTGCCTTCACATGTGCTAATCATGGTCTGGATTCACATGTCCTAATCATGGTCCGGATTTACTTGTGCTAATCATGGTCTGGAGTCACATGTGCTAATCAGGGTCCGGATTCACATGTGCTAATCAGCGTCTGGATTTAGATGTGCTAATCATGGTCTGGAGTAAAATGTGCTAATCATATTCGGGATTCACATGTGCTAATCAGGGCCCAGATACACGTGTTAATCAGCGTCTGGATTCACATGTGCTAATCATGGTCTGGATTCACATGTGCTAATCATATTCGAGATTCACATGTGCTAATCATGGTCTGGATTCACCTGCTAATCAGGGGCTGGATTTACATGTGATAATGATTGTCTGGATTCACATATGCTAATCAGTGTCCCGATTCACATGCGCTAATCACGTTCCAGATTCACATGTGCTAATCAGGGTCCAGATTCACTTGTGCTAATGAGGATCTGCCTTCACATGTGCTAATCATGGTCTGGATTCACATGTGCTAATCAGGGTCCTGATTCACATGTGCTAATCATGTTCCGGATTCACATGTGCTAATCAGGGTCCGGAATCACATGTGCTAATCATGGTCTGGATTCACATGTGCTAAACAGGGTCCGGAATCACATGTGCTAATCATATTCGGGATTCACATGTGCTAATCATGATCCAGATTCACACGTGCTAATCATGATCTGGATTCACGTGCTAATCAGGGTCCAGATTCACGTGCTAATCAGCGTCTGGATTCACATGTGCTAATCATGGTCTGGATTTACATGTGCTAATCATATTCGGGATTCACATGTGCTAATCATGATCCTGATTCACATGTGCTAATGAGGATCTGCCTTCACATGTGCTAATCATAGTCTGGATTCACATGTGCTAATCAGGGTCCCGATTCACATGCGCTAATCATGTTCCGGAGTCACCTGTGCTAATCAGGATCCGGATTCACATGTGCTAATCAGCATCTGGATTCACATGTACTAATCATGGTCTGCATTCACATGTGCTAATCATGGTCTGGATTCACATGTGCTAATGAGGGTCTGGATTCACATGTGCTAATAAGGGTCTGGATTCATTGTGCTATTCAGGGTCCAGATTGACATGTGCTAATCATGGTCCGGATTCACATGTGCTAATCATAGTCCTGATTCACCTTGCTAATCATGGTCTGGATTCACATGTGCTAATCATGGTTTGGATTCATATGTGTGAATCAGTGTCCAGATTCACATGTGCTAATCAGGGTCTGGATTCACATGAGCTAATCAGGGTCCAGATTCACATGTGCTAATCATGGGCTGGATTCACATGTGCTAATAATGGACTGGATTCACATGTGCTAATCACGGTCCGGATTCAGATGTGCTAATCAGCGTCTGGTTTCACATGTGCTAATCATGGTCCGGAGTCACGTGCTAAGCATATTCTGGATTCACATGTGCTAATCATGATCCAGATTCACATGTGCTAATCATGGTCTGGATTCACATGTGCTAATCCTGGCCTGGATTCACATGTGCTAATCAGCATCTGGATTCACATGTGCTAATCATGGTCTGGATTCACATGTGCTAATCATATTCGGGATTCACATGTGCTAATCATGATCCGGATTCACATGTGTTAATGAGGATCTGCCTTCACATGTGCTAATCATGGTCTGGATTCACATGTGCTAATCAGGGTCCTGATTCACATGCGCTAATCATGTTCCGGATTCACATGTGCTAATCAGGGTCTGGAATCACATGTGCTAATCATGGTCTGGATTCACATGTGCTAATCAGGGTCCGGATTCACATGTGCTAATCATGGTCCGGATTTACTTGTGCTAATCATGGCCTGGAGTCACATGTGCTAATCAGGGTCCGGATTCACATGTGCTAATCAGGGTCTGGATTCACATGTACTAATCAGTGTCTGGATTCACATGTGCTAATCATGGACTGGATTCACATGTGCTAATCAGGGTCTGGATTCACATGTGCTAATCATGGTCCGGATTCACATGTGCTAATCAGGGTCTGGATTCACATGTACTGATCAGCGTCTGGATTCACATGTGCTATTCATGGTCCGGATTCGCATGTGCTAATCATATTCAGGATTCACATGTGCTAATCATGGTCCAGATTCAAATGTGCTAACTGACATGATTCAGTCATTCGTGAAAGAATGACTTATGAAATAATACTGAGCGACCTGCGCATGGCGCTGTCCAGGGATAGTATAAATACTCGAGCACGGGTCCAGCTTGCACAGGACATTCTTAACAGGAACTAGTGAAGGACACAACTAGACCTCCATGTTGTAAAACAGTTGATTAAAGCTTTGTTTAACGCTTAGACCAAGTGCCTAGTAGTTTTCTTACATCACTAATCATGGTCTGGATTCACATGTGCGAATCAGGGTCTGGATTCAGATATGCTAATCATACTCGGGATTCACATGTGCTACTCATGTTCCAGATTGACATGTGCCAACCAAGTTCTGGATTGACATTTGTTAATCAGGGTCTGGATTCACATGTGCTTATCATGGTCCAGATTCACATGTGCTAATCATGGTCCGGATTCACATGTGCTAATCATGGTCTGGATTCACATGTGCTAATCAGATTCCAGATTCACTTGTGCTAATCATGGTCTGGACTCACATGTGCTAATCATTCCCTGGATTCACATGTGATAATCATCATCTGAATTTACATGTGCTAATCATGTTACAGGTTCACATGTGCTAATCAGGGTCTGCATTCACATGTGCTAATCATGGTCTGGATTCACATGTGCTAATCAGGGTCCGGATTCACATGTGCTAATCAGGGTCCAGATTGACATGTGCAAATCATGGTCCAAATTCAGATATGCTAATCATATTCAGGATTCACATGTGCTAATCGTGTTCCAGATTTACATGTACTAACCAAGTTCTGGATTGACATGTGTTAATCAGGGTCTGGATTCACATGTGCTAATCAGGTTCTGGATTCACATGTGCTTATCATGGTCTGGATTCACGTTCTAATCAGGTCCCAGATTCACATATGCTAATCATGGTCCGGATTCACATGTGCTAATCATGGTCCGGATTCACATGTGCTAATCATGGTCCAGATTCACATGTGCTAATCAGATTCAGGATTCATAGAGTCATAGAGTTATACAGCACAGAAAGAGGCCCTTCGGCCCATCGCGTCCGCGCCGGCCATCAAGCCCTGTCTAATCTAATCCCATTTTCCAGCATTTGGTCCGTAGCCTTGTATGCTATGGCATTTCAAGTGCTCATCCAACTGCTTCTTGAATGTTGTGAGGGTTCCTGCCTCTACCACCCTTTCAGGCAGTGAGTTCCAGATTCCAACCACCCTCTGGGTGAAAACGTTTTTCCTCAAATCCACTCTAAACCTCCTGCCCCTTACCTTGAATCTATGCCCCCTTGTTATTGACCCCTCTACTAAGGGGGAAAGTTCCTTTCTATCCACCCTATCTATGCCCCACATAATTTTGTACACCTCAATCAGGTCCCCCCTCAGCCTTCTCTGCTCCAAGGAAAACAACCCCAGCCTGTCCAGTCTTTCTTCATAGCTGATGCGCTCCAGCCCAGGTAACATCCTGGTATTAGAGGGTGAGAAGGTTGGATCTCAAACAAGCGTGCTAAGCTTGAATAAAGGAGACTATGAAGGTATGAGAGCGGAATTGAGTAGAGTGGATTGGGAAAATAGATTAAAGGGTAAGACGATACATGATCAGTGGTGTACATTTAAGGAGTTATTTTACAACTTCCAAAAAAAATATATTCCACTGAGAAGAAAAGGGTGTAAAAGAAAAGACAGCCATCCGTGGCTAAGTAAAGAAATTAAGGATAGTATTCGACTAAAAACAAGGGCATATAAGGTAGCCAAATCTAGTGGGAGGATAGAGGATTGGGAAAACTTTAAAAGACAGCAAAAAATAACAAAAAGATTGATTAAGAAAGGGAAGATAGATTATGAAAGTAAATTAGCAAAAAATATAAAAACAGATAGTAAGAGTTTTTATAGTTATATAAAAAGAAAAAGGGTGGCTAAAGTAAATGTTGGTCCCTTAGAGGATGAGACCGGGAAATTAATGGTGGGAAATATGGAGATGGCAAAAACACTGAATGAATATTTTGTATCAGTCTTTACAGTAGAGGACACTAAGAATATCCCAACACTGGACAAACAGGGGGCTATAGGGGGGGAGGAGCTAAACACGATCAAAATCACTAAGGAAGTGGTACTCGGTAAAATAATGGGACTCAAGGCGGATAAATCACCTGGACCTGATGGCTTACATCCTAGGGTCTTGAGGGAAGTGGCGGTAGGGATTGTGGATGCATTAGAGAAATAAAGAATAGATTTGCCTTTCTAATCTAGGCTTTATTAACTTTAAAAATCCAGTAGCACATCTTTCAACACTAGTCTCCAACCATGACTGGAGAGAACTGAATTTAAGATGGCCACCACAAATCACCTGACATCCACTACCAATGAGTTTACAGCATATATCTCAAGGTAGAAACAAACAACCAATTACAATACTTCTTACTAACACAGAGAACAACCACACCATTCACCAATCACAATACTTCTTATTAAACATAGGAAATAATCACCACATTCACCCCTCCTTTTAAAACATGCTCCAACCTAAAACAACCTTTACAATTTATAATTAATTTATTTACAACTAAAATACAAATATAATATTTCAACAATTTTAAAACATTACTATCAATTTAAAAGTCCATTTTCAATCGGTCGACCGGATATCTTGTTCATGTCGACCTTCTTAACCTTGGTGAAATTCCTTGCCCCCCCACACCTGGAGACACCGAAGTATCTTCTGCAGGAAGGCTATCCATATCCCGATTATCAACGGTTTCCGGATTGGAAATCCCATCAGGAAGTAAACTAGGACGGTCATGAACATCCATCAAAGGCTGACTAATAGAAGTATAATTATCTGCAGTAGAATTGGAAATATTCGTAGTATCTATAACAACATCCACATTATCCGAATCGTGACTATTATTAGTATCCTCAGAAGAGGGCTGGCCACCACAAGGAGCCAAATCTTTAATTGAAACAGTACTTTCTTTCCCATCTTGGAATCGAATATGAGCATATTGGGAATTTGCCTCCAACAGCTCCACCTCCTCCACTAAAGGATCATATTTTGACAACCTAACATGGCGTCGAAGCAGCACAGGTCCCTGCATAGTAAGCCATGAAGGTACCGAATATCCCGTAGTAGATCTCCGCGGATAATTAAAGAGCATTTCATGGGGGTCACATTAGTAGCCGTTGAAAGCAATGATCTAATGGAATGCAGGGCATCAGGCAGTACCATTTCCCATTGTGTATTCTTAAGCTTCCGGGATGTAATAATTTTCCAAAACTCCCTGGACTCAGCAAAGGTCCCGGCAGACTGGAAAACTGCTAATGTAACACCTTATTTAAAAAGGGCAGTAGACAGAAGGCTGGAAACTATAGATCGGTTAGCCTAACATCTGTGGTAGGTAAAATTTTGGAGTCCATTATTAAGGAGACAGTAACAGGACATTTGGATAATCATAATTTAATAGGACAAAGTCAGCATGGTTTTATAAAGGGGAAGTCATGTTTGACAAATTTGCTGAAGTTCTTTGAGGAAGTAACATATAGGGTGGATAAAGGGGAACCAGTGGACGTAGTGTATTTAGACTTCCAAAAGGCATTTGACAAGGTGCCACACAAAAGATTATTGTTTAAGATAAAAAATCACGGGATTGGGGGTAATATTCTGGCATGGATAGACGATTGGCTATCTAACAGAAGGCAGAGAGTTGGGATAAATGGTTCATTCTCAGACTGGCAATCAGTAACTAGTGGTGTTCCGCAGGGGTCAGTGCTGGGTCCCCAACTCTTTACAATCTATATTAACGATTTGGAGGAGGGGACCGAGTGTAACATATCAAAGTTTGCAGATGATACTAAGATGGGAGGGAAAGTAGTGAGTGAGGAGGACATAAAAAACCTGCAAGGGGACATAGACAGGCTAAGTAAGTGGGCAGAGATTTGGCAGATGGAATACAATGCTGGAAAGTGTGAGGTTATGCACTTTGGCAGGAAAAATCGTAGAGCAAGTTATTATTTTAATGGCAAGAAACTGGAAAGTACTGAAGTACAAAGGGATCTGGGGGTCCTGGTGCACGAAACTCAAAAGGTTAGTATGCAGGTGCAGCAAGTGATTAAGAAGGCCAATGGAATGTTGGCTTTCATTGCTAGGGGGATAGAATATAAAAATAGGGAGGTATTGCTTCAGTTGTACAAGGTATTGGTGAGACCGCACCTGGAATACTGCATACAGTTTTGGTGTCCATACTTAAGAAAAGACATACTTGCTCTCGAGTCAGTACAAAGAAGGTTCACTCGGTTAATCCCGGGGATGAGGGGATGGACATATGAGGAGAGGTTGAGTAGATTGGGACTCTACTCATTGGAGTTCAGAAGAATGAGAGGCGATCTTATTGAAACATATAAGATTGTGAAGGGGTTGGATCGGGTGGATGCAGGGAGGATGTTCTCGATGATGGGTGAAAATAGAACCAGGGGGCATAGTCTTAGAATAAGGGGCTGCTCTTTCAAAACTGAGATGAGGAGGAACTACTTCACTCAGAGGGTGGTAGGTCTATGGAATATGCTGTCCCAAAAAGCCGTAGAAGCTACATCATTACATAAATTTAAAACAGAAATAGACAGTTTCCTAGAAGTAAAGGGAATTAAGGGTTACGGGGAGCGGGCAGGAATTTGGACATGAGTCTAGGTTTGGATCGGACATGGCCCTGTGGGTAGCGGAGCGGGCCCAGGGGCCGTGTAGCCTGATCCTGCTCCTATTTCGTGTGTCTAATTCTGTTACATTCAGGAGATGGTTCTGTGATAGTAGATTGGCGGTTAGGATCAGATCAGCCATGATCTTATTGAATGGCGGAGCAGGCTCGAGGGGCCGATTGGCCGACTCCTGCTCTTATTTCTTATGTTCTTATGTTCTTAAATCTCCTCTGCACCCTCTCCAAAGCAATCACATCCTTCCTATAGTGTGGCGACCAGAACTGCACACAGTACTCCAGCTGTGGTCTTACCAGCGTTTTGTACAGCTCCATCATAACCTCCCTGCTCTTATATTCTATGTCTCGGCTAATGAAGGCAAGTATCCCATATGCCTTTTTAACTACCTGATCCACCTGTTCTGCTGCCTTCAGGGATCTATGTACATGCACACCAAGGTCCCTCTGATCCTTTGTCTTTCCTAGGATCTTACCATTCATTGTGCATTCCCTTGCCTTGTTAGTCCGTCCAAAATGCATCACCTCACACTTTTCAGGGTTAAATTCCATTTGCCACTGTTCCGCCCATCTGACCAACCCATCTATATCGTCCTGTAGCCTGAGGCTTCCCTCCTCGCTATTTACCACCCTACCAATTTTTGTGTCATCTGCGAACTTACTGATCATACCTTTTACATTCACATCCAAATCATTAATGTAGACCACAAACAGCAAGGGACCCAGCACCGATCCCTGCGGTACCCCACTGGACACAGTCTTCCAGTCACAAAAACAACCTTCCACCATCACCCTCTGCCTTCTGCCACTAAGCCAGTTTTGGATCCAATGTGCCAAGGCACCCTGGATCTCATGGGCTCTTACCTTTCTGACCAGTCTCCTATGCGGGACTTTATCAAAAGCCTTACTGAAATCCATGTAAACCACATCCACTGTACTACCCTCATCCACACACCTAGTCACCCCCTCGAAAAATTCAATCAAATTGGTCAGACATGATCTTCCCTTGACAAAGCCATGCTGGCTATCCCTAATTAATCCTTGCCTCTCCAAGTGGAGACTAATTCTGTCCCTCAGGATTTTTTCCAATAATTTCCCTACCACTGATGTTAGGCTCACTGGCCTGTAATTCCCTGGTTTATCCCTACTACCCTTCTTGAATAATGGTACAACGTTAGCTGTTCTCCAGTCCTCTGGCACATCCCCTGTGGCCAGAGAGGTTCTGAAAATTTGTGTCAGAGCCCCTGCAATCTCCTCCTTTGCCTCACACAGTAGCCTGGGATACATCTCGTCCGGGCCTGGGGATTTATCCACTTTTAAGCCTGCTAAAACTGCTAGTACCTCCTCCCTTTTGATGCTAATATGTTCAAGTATATCACAGTCCCCCTGCCCAATTTCTATGTCCACATCGTCCTTCTCCATAGTGAACACAGATGCAAAAAATTCATTTAAAACCCCACCTACATCTTCTGGCTCTACACACAGCTTGCCACTTTGGTCCCTAATGGGCCCTATTCTTTCCCTAGTTATCCTCTTGCCCTTAATATACTTATAAAACACCTTAGGATTTTCCTTTATTTTGCTCGCCAGTGTTATTTCATGGCCCCTCCTCGCTCTCCTAATTTCTTTTTTAAGTATCCCCCTGCACTTTTTATACTCCTCTAGGGCTTCCTCTGTCTTTAATCCTTTGTATCTGCCAAAAGCCCCCCTTTTTTTCCTAATCCATTCTCATATATCCCTTGACGTCCAAGGTTCCCTGGGCTTGTTGGTCCCATCTTGACCTTTACGGGAACATGTTGCCATTGTACTCTCTCAATTTCCTTTCTGAAAGACTCCCATTGTTCCGATGTGGATTTTCCTTCAAGTAGCTGATCCCAGTCCACATTGGCCAGATCCTGCCTTATCATATTAAAATCGGCCTTCCCCCAATTTAGAACCTTTATTTCCGGTCCATTCTTGTCCTTTTCCATGACTACCTTAAATCTCACCGAATTATGGTCACTGTCACCAAAGTGCTCACCTACTAACACTTCTACCACTTGCCCAGCCACATTCCCTAGAATTAGGTCCAGTACCGCCCCCTCTCTTGTAGGACTTTCTACATGCTGGCTCAAAAAGCTCTCCTGGATGCACTTTAAGAATTCTGCACCCTTTAAGCCTTTCACACTCTGACTATCCCAGTTAATATTGGGGAAGTTGAAATCCCCCACTATAATTACCCTATTATTTGCACACTTCTCTGAGATTTGCCTACATATCTGTTCCTCTATCTCCCCCTGGCTGTTTGGGGGCCTATCGTACACTCCCAGCAAAGTGCTAGCCCCCTTTTTGTTTTTAAGTTCAACCCATATGGCCTGACTTGTGCTAATCATGGTCCGGATTCACATGTGCTAATCATGGTCCAGATTCACATGTGCTAATCAGGGTCCGGATTCACATGTGCTAATCATGCCCTGGATTCACATGTGATAATCATCATCTGGATTCACATGTGCTAATCATGTAACAGGTTCACATGTGCTAATCATGGTCTGGATTCACATGTGCTAATCATGGTCTTGATTCACATGTGCTAATCAGGGTCTGGATTCACTAGAGCTAATCAGGGTCCAGAATCACATGAGATAATCAGGGTCCGGATTCACATGTGCTAATTATGGTCTGGATTCACATGTGTTAATCAGGGTCTGGATTTACATGTACTAATCATGGGCTGGATTCACATGTGCTAATAATGGGCTGGATTCACATGTGCTAATCAGGGTCCAGATTCACATGTGCTAATCATGGTCCGGATTTACTTGTGCTAATCATGGTCTGGAGTCACATGTGCTAATCAGGGTCCGGATTCACATGTGCTAATCATGGTCTGGAGTCACATGTGCTAAACATATTCGGGATTCACATGTGCTAATCATGATCCTGATTCACATGTGCTAATGAGGATCTGCCTTCACGTATGCTAATCCTGGTCTGGATTCACATGTGCTAATCTGTGTCTGGATTCACATGTGCTAATCATGGTCTGGATTCACATGTGCTAATCATATTCGGGATTCACATGTGCTAATCATGCTCCTGATTCACATGAGCTAATGAGGATCTGCCTTCACATGTGCTAATCATGGTCTGGATTCACATGTGCTAATCAGGGTCCCGATTTGTGCTAATCAGGGTCCGGAATCACATATGCTAATCATGGTCTGGATTCACATGTGCTAATCAGGGTTGGATTCACATGTGCTAATCATGGGCTGGATTCACATGTGCTAATAAAGGACTGGATTAACATGTGCTAATCATGGTCTGGAGTCACATGTGCTAATCAGGGTCCAGATTCACATGTGCTAATCAGCGTCTGGATTCACATGTGCTAATCATGGTCCGGAGTCACAAGTGCTAATCATATTCAGGATTCACATGTGCTAATCATGATCCAGTTTCACATGTGCTAATCATGGTCTGGATTCACATGTGCTACTCATGGTCTGGATTCACATGTGCTAATCATGATCTGGATTCACATGTGCTAATCCTGGTCTGGATTCACATGTGCTAATCAGCATCTGGATTCACATGTGCCAATCATGGTCTGGATTCACATGTGCTAATCATATTCGGGATTCACATGTGCTAATCAGGGTCCGGATTCACATGTGCTAATCAGGGTCCAGATTCACATGTGCTAATCAGGGGCTGGATTCACATGTGCTAATTAGGGTCCAGATTCACATGAGGTAATCAGGGTCCGGATTCACATGAGCTAATCATGGTCCAGATTCACATGCGCTAATCATGGTCTGCATTCACATGAGCTAATCAGGGTCTGGATTCACCTTGCTAATCATGGTCCGGATTCACATGTGCTAATCATGATCCAGATTCACATGTGCTAATCATGGTCTGGATTCACATGTGCTAATCATGGTCTGGATTCACATGTGCTAATCAGGGTTTGGATTCAGGGTCTGGATTCATGTGCTAATCATGGTCTGGATTCACATGTGCTAATCAGGGTCTGGATTCACGTGCTAATTATGGTCTGGATTCACATGAGCTGATCAGAGTTCAGATTCACATGTGCTAATCAGGGTCCGGATTCACATGTGCGAATCATGGTCTTGATTCACATGTGCTGATCATGGTCCTGATTCACATGTGCTAATCATATTTGGGATTCACATGTGCTAATCATGATCCAGATTCACATGTGCTAATCATGGTCTGGATTCACATGTGCTAATCATGGTCTGGATTCACATGTGCTAATCAGGGTCTGGATTCACATGTGCTAATCAGGGGCTGGATTCACATGGGATAATGATTGTCTGGATTCACATATGCTAATCAGTGTCCCGATTCACATGCGCTAATCAGCGTCTGGATTCACATGTGCTAATCATGGTCCGGATTCACATGTGCTAATCATGGTTTGGATTCACATGTGCGAATCAGGGTCCGGATTCACATGTGCTAATCATGGTCTGGATTCACATGTGCTAATCAGGGGCTGGATTCACATGTGATAATGATTGTCTGGATTCACATATGCTAATCAGTGTCCCGATTCACATGCGCTAATCACGTTCCAGATTCACATGTGCTAATCAGGGTCCAGATTCACATGTGCTAATGAGGATCTGCCTTCACATGCGCTAATCATGGTCTGGAGTCACATGTGCTAATCAGGGTCCTGATTCACACGTGCTAATTAGGGTCCAGAATCACATCTGCTAATCATGGTCTGGATTCACATGGGCTAATCAGGGTCCGGATTCACATGTGCTAATCATGGTCCGGATTTACTTGTGCTAATCATGGTCTGGAATCACATGTGCTAATAAGGGTCCGGATTCACATGTGCTAATCAGCGTCTGGATTCAGATGTGCTAATCATATTCGGGATTCACATGTGCTAATCGTGATCCAGATTCACATGTGCTAATCATGATCTGGATTCACATGTGCTAATCATGGTCCAGATTCACGTGCTAATCAGCGTCTGGATTCACAAGTGCTAATCATATTCGGGATTCACATGTGCTAATCATGATCCTGATTCACATGTGCTAATGAGGATCTGCCTTCACATGTGCTAATCATGGTCTGGATTCACATGTGTTAATCAGGGTCCAGATTCACATGTGCTAATCGAGGGCTGGATTCACATGTGCTAATTAGGGTCCAGATTCACATGAGGTAATCAGGGTCTGGATTCACATGAGCTAATCATGGTCCAGATTCACATGTGCTGATCATGGTCTGGATTCACATGAGCTACTCAGGGTCTGGATTCACATGCGCTAATCATGTTCCGGATTTACATGTGCTAATCATGGTCCGGATTCACATGTGCTAATCATAGTCCTGATTCACCTTGCTAATCATGGTCCGGATTCACATTTGCTAATCATGATCCAGATTCACATGTGCTAATCATGGTCTGGATTCACATGTGCTAATCATGGTCTGGATTCACATGTGCTAATCAGGGTTTGGATTCACATGTGCTAATCAGGGTCTGGATTCACATGTGCTAATCATGGTCTGGATTCACATGTGCTAATCAGGGTCTGGATTCACATGTGCTAATTATGTTCTGGATTCACATGAGCTGATCAGAGTTCGGATTCTCATGTGCTAATCATGGCCCGGATTCACATGTGCGAATCATGGTCCTGATTCACATGTGCTGATCATGGTCCTGATTCAAATGTGCTAATCATATTTGGGATTCACATGTGCTAATCATGATCCAGATTCACATGTGCTAATCATGGTCTGGATTCACATGTTCTAATCATGGTCTGGATGCACATATGCTAATCAGTGTCCCGATTCACATGCGCTAATCAGCGTCTGGATTCACATGCGCTAATCATGTTCCGGATTCACATGTGCTAATCATAGTCCTGATTCACCTTGCTAATCATGGTCCGGATTCACATGTGCTAATCATGGTTTGGATTCACATGTGCGAATCAGGGTCCAGATTCACATGTGCTAATCATGGTCTGGATTCACATGTGCTAATCAGGGGCTGGATTCACATGTGATAATGATTGTCTGGATTCACATATGCTAATCAGTGTCCCGATTCACATGCACTAACCACGTTCCAGATTCACATATGCTAATCAGGGTCCAGATTAACATGTGCTAATCAGCGTCTGGGTTCACATGCGCTAATCATGTTCCGGATTCACATGTGCTAATCAGCGTCTGGATTCACATGTACTAATCATGGTCTGCATTCACATGTGCTAATCATGGTCTGGATTCACATGCGCTAATGAGGGTCTGGATTCACATGTGCTAATCAGGGTCTGGATTCACATGTGCTAATCATGGTCCAGATTCAGATGTGCTAATCATGGTCTGGATTCACATGTGCTAATCAGGGTCTGGATTCACATGTGCTAATCATGGTCTGGATTCATTGGGCTATTCAGGGTCCAGATTCACATGTGCTAATCATGGTCCGGATTCACATGTGCTAATCATAGTCCTGATTCACCTTGCTAATCATGGTCTGGATTCACATGTGCTAATCATGGTTTGGATTCACATGTGCGAATCAGGGTCCAGATTCACATGTGCTAATCAGGGTCTGGATTCACATGAGCTAATCAGGGTCCAGATTCACATGTGCTAATCATGGGCTGGATTCACATGTGCTAATAATGGACTGGATTCACATGTGCTAATCAGGGTCCAGATTCAGATGTGCTAATCAGCGTTGGGTTTCACATGTGCTAACCATGGTCCGGAGTCACATGTGCTAAGCATATTCTGGATTCACATGGGCTAAACATGATCCAGATTCACATGTGCTAATCATGGTCTGGATTCACATGTGCTAATCCTGGTCTGGATTCACATGTGCTAATCAGCATGTGGATTCACATGTGCTAATCATGGTCTGGATTCACATGTGCTAATCATATTCGGGATTCACATGTGCTAATCATGATCCGGATTCACATGTGTTAATGAGAATCTGCCTTCACATGTGCTAATCATGGTCTGGATTCACATGTGCTAATGAGGGTCCTGATTCACATGTGCTAATGAGGATCTGCCTTCACATGTGCTTATCATGGTCTGGAGTCACATGTGCTAATCAGGGTCCTGATTCACATGTGCTAATCATGTTCCGGATTCACATGTGCTAATTAGGGTCCAGAATCCCATCTGCTAATCATTGTCTGAATTCACATGGGCTAATCAGGGTCCGGATTCACATGTGCTAATCATGGTCCGGATTTACTTGTGCTAATCATGGTCTGGAGTCACATGTGCTAATAAGGGTCCGGATTCACATGTGCTAATCAGCGTCTGGATTCAGATGTGCTAATCATGGTCCGGAGTCACATGTGCTAATCATATTCGGGATTCACATGTGCTAATCATGATCCAGATTCACATGTGCTAATTATGATCTGGATTCACATGTGCTAATCATGGTCCAGATTCACGTGCTAATCAGCGTCTGGATTCACATGTGCTAATCATGGTCTGGATTCACATGTGCTAATCATATTTGGGATTCACATGTGCTAATCATGATCCTGATTCACATGTGCTAATGAGGATCTGCCGTCACATGTGCTAATCATGGTCTGGATTCACATGTGCTAATCAGGGTCCCAACTCACATGCGCTGATCATGTTCCGGATTCACATGTGCTAATCAGGGTCCAGATTCACATGTGCTAATCGAGGGCTGGATTCACATGTGCTAATTAGGGTCCAGATTCACATGAGGTAATCAGGGTCTGGATTCACATGAGCTAATCATGGTCCAGATTCACATGTGCTGATCATGGTCTGGATTCACATGAGCTAATCATGTTCCAGATTTACATGTGCTAATCATGGTCCGGATTCACATGTGCTAATCATAGTCCTGATTCACCTTGCTAATCATGGTCCGGATTCACATGTGCTAATCATGATCCAGATTCACATGTGCTAATCATGGTCTGGATTCACATGTGCTAATCATGGTCTGGATTCACATGTGCTAATCAGGGTTTGGATTCACATGTGCTAATCAGGGTCTGGATTCACATGTGCTAATCATGGTCTGGATTCACACGTGCTAATCAGGGTCTGGATTCACATGTGCTAATTATGTTCTGGATTCACATGAGCTGATCAGAGTTCGGATTCACATGTGCTAATCATGGTCCGGATTCACATGTGCGAATCATGGTCTTGATTCACATGTGCTGATCATGGTCCTGATTCAAATGTGCGAATCATATTTGGGATTCACATGTGCTAATCATGATCCAGATTCACATGTGCTAATCATGGTCTGGATTCACATGTTCTAATCATGGTCTGGATTCACCTTGCTAATCATGGTCCGGATTCACATGGGATAATGATTGTCTGGATTCACATATGCTAATCAGTGTCCCGATTCACATGCGCTAATCAGCGCCTGGATTCACATGCACTAATCATGTTCCGGATTCACATGTGCTAATCATAGTCCTGATTCACCTTGCTAATCATGGTCCGGATTCACATGTGCTAATCATGGTTTGGATACACATGTGCGAATCAGGGTCCAGATTCACATGTGCTAATCATGGTCTGGATTCACATGTGCTAATCAGGGGCTGGATTCACATGTGATAATGATTGTCTGGATTCACATATGCTAATCAGTGTCCCGATTCACATGCACTAACCACGTTCCAGATTCACATATGCTAATCAGGGTCCAGATTAACATGTGCTAATCAGCGTCTGGGTTCACATGCGCTAATCATGTTCCGGATTCACATGTGCTAATCAGCGTCTGGATTCACATGTACTAATCATGGTCTGCATTCACATGTGCTAATCATGGTCTGGATTCACATGCGCTAATGAGGGTCTGGATTCACATGTGCTAATCAGGGTCTGGATTCACATGTGCTAATCATGGTCCAGATTCAGATGTGCTAACCATGGTCTGGATTCACATGTGCTAATCAGGGTCTGGATTCACATGTGCTATTCAGGGTTCAGATTCACATGTGCTAATCATGGTCCGCATTCACATGTGCTAATCATAGTCCTGATTCACCTTGCTAATCATGGTCCGGATTCACATGTGCTAATCATGGTTTGGATTCACATGTGCGAATCAGGGTCCAGATTCACGTGCTAATCAGGGTCTGGATTCACATGAGCTAATCAGGGTCCAGATTCACATGTGCTAATCATGGGCTAGATTCACATGTGCTAATAATGGACTGGATTCACATGTGCTAATCAGGGTCCGGATTCAGATGTGCTAATCAGCCTCTGGTTTCACATGTGCTAATCATGGTCCGGAGTCACATGTGCTAAGCATATTCTGGATTCACATGGGCTAAGCATGATCCAGATTCACATGTGCTAATCATGGTCTGGATTCACACGTGCTAATCCTGGTCTGGATTCACATGTGCTAATCATGGTCTGGATTCACATGTGCTAATCGGGGTCTGGATTCACATGTGCTAATCATGGTCTGGATTCATTGTGCTATTCAGCGTCCAGATTCACATGTGCTAATCATGGTCCGGATTCACATGTGCTAATCATAGTCCTGATTCACCTTGCTAATCATGGTCCAGATTCACATGTGCTAATCATGGTTTGGATTCACATGTGCGAATCAGGGTCTGGATTCACATGTACTAATCATGATCTGGATTCACATGTGCTAATCAGGGTTTGGATTCACATGTGCTAATCAGGGTCTAGATTCACATGTGCTAATCATGGTCTGGATTCACAAGTGCTAATCAGGGTCTGGATTCACATGTGCTAATTATGGTCTCTATTCACATGAGCTGATCAGAGTTCGTATTCACATGTGCTAATCAGGGTCCGGATTCACATGTGCGAATCATGGTCTTGATTCACATGTGCTGATCATGGTCCTGATTCACATGTGCTAATCATATTTGGGATTCACATGTGCTAATCATGATCCAGAGTCACGTGCTAATCATGGTCTGGATTCACATGTGCTAATCATGGTCTGGATTCACATGTGCTAATCAGGGGCTGGATTCACATGTGATAATCATGGTCTGGATTCACATGCGCTAATGAGGGTCTGGATTCACACGTGCTAATCAGGGTCTGGATTCACATGTGCTAATCATGGTCCAGATTCAGATGTGCTAATCAGGGTCTGGATTCACATGTGCTAATCATGGTCTGGATTCATTGTGCTATTCAGGGTCCAGATTCACATGTGCTAATCATGGTCCGGATTCAGATGTGCTAATCAGGGTCTGGATTCACATGTGCTAATCATGGTCTGGATTCATTGTGCTATTCAGGGTCCAGATTCACATGTGCTAATCATGGTCCGGATTCACATGTGCTAATCATGGTTTGGATTCACATGTGCGAATCAGGGTCTGGATTCACATGTACTAATCATGATCTGGATTCACATGTGCTAATCAGGGTCTGGATTCACATGTGCTAATCATGGTCTGGATTCACATGTGCTAATCAGGGTCTGGAATCACATGTGCTAAGCAGGGTCTGGCTTCACGTGTTCAAATCATGGTCTGGATTCACATGTGCTAATCAGGGTCCGGATTCATATGTGCTAATCAGGGTCCAGATTCACATCTGCTAATCAGGGTCTGGATTCACATGTGCTAATCATGTTCCAGATTCACATGTACTAATCATTGTCCGGATTCACATGTGCTAATCATGTGCTGGATTTACATGTGCAAATCACGGTCCGGATTCACATGTGCAAATCAGGGTCCGGATTCACATGTGATAACCACCGCTCGTGACTATATAGATCCAAGGATGTAATTTTAGCTGGCACCTGATTGGGGAAGCTCTCATTCTGGGCAAAGACCAGGAGCACCCCTCAATGATAGATTTGGCCTCCCCAGACTTCCATGCCCTACCGTGAAACCACCCCTCCAAAACCCTTTTCCCCAAACTTGCCGAAGTTTCTCTAGTCTCTCCCTATCCAGAACTCATCCACAGGGAATTCCACTCACCTATCACTCCAATCTTTGCCAATCTCCTTGGTTCACTGTCCTTTCAGCACAGTAAGCTCAAAATCCTTATCTCTGTCTTCAACTCTTCCCCAGCTCCGTTCTTCCCCCACTTTCTCCAGCATTAGTTTACTGCACTCACCTCACAGCTCATTACTCTCCGAGCTCCTACATTACAACCTCGGAATTTAATGGGAACCTGCAACTCTACTCGATATCTCGGAGGCGTCCAGTCAGGGGTTGACACCCCCTCTCCACCCACTCCTTCATCGGATTACAGCTTTATAAATCCATTTACTCCCATTCAGTCTCCTTTATCTGGCTCTGTACACAGCCTGCCTGACTCCCTCTCCTGCTCCAAGCTCCATTCTTCTCTGGCAAACCATTTTGGCAAGAATCACGGAAAAGTCAAGTACATAGAATTACCCTGTTACCCAATGGGCCAAAAACACCAGCTGATGTAGATCTCAACTTTAGAACTTCTTGAGAATAACAACTCCTGATTTTGAGCACCTCTATTAAATCTCCCATTAACCTTCTCTGCTCTAAGGAAAACAATCCCAGCCTCTCTAGTCTCTTCACATAACACAACACGTTTCTCTCTAGGCTTATGGCTGGCAATTGTTTGAGCATTAGCTCATTTCCTAATTTTCTGGTTTCCCTAAGCGAGCAAATATTGTGTCACTGGGTGGGACTGTGGGAGTCAGCAGTCTGCCAGCGTGTGTTTGATGCGAAAATATGGGCATCTGTGAGGACACACACAGGTGTGTGGGAAAGGGCAGCGACTCACAATGCTCAGAGGATGGAATGGATTCAGGGTGGGAGGTAGATACAACACGGGAGATATCGGCTGAAGTTACGTGACAGACTTCAGGGTTTGTCTATGAAGCAAGAGTTCCTCAATGACTTAATGTTCAGACAGGAAGTGTCCCTCCAGAATGCTCTAATATGACAAACGGAGCTGGCAGAGAGAAAAAATGAGTAATGTTTGGAGTCGATGCCATTGTTTGGGCTGAGTTTTCTTCAGAAGTTAAGGTGGGAGATATCAGAGTGGTACTGTGTGGTGATGTTCTATTGTGCTAATGTATGAAGTCATGCTTGCAATTCCCAACAGGGCAAATTCACAATCCCTGAAATGCTGTTGGGGCAGTTACCCGTGTATAAAGACTTGTATTTCTAAAGCGCCTTTCACAACCTCAGGACGTCCCAAAGTGCTTTACAGCCAATGAAGTACTTTTGCAGTGTAGTCACTGTTGTAAAGTAGGAAACGTGGCAGTAAATTTGCACACAGCAAGTTTCCACAAACAGCAACGTGATAGTGACCAGATAATCTGGTTTAATGATGTTGGTTGAGGGATAAGTATTGGTCAGGACACCAGGAGAACGCCCCCTGCTCTTCTTCGCAACAATGCCATGGGATCTTTTACGTCCACCTGAGAGGGAAGGCAAGACCTTGGTTTAACATCTCATCCGTAAGGCAGCAACTCTGGCAGTGCAATGCTCCCTCAGTATTGCACTCGAGTGTCAGCCCAGATTTTGTGCTCAAGTCTCTGCAGTGGGACTTGAATCCACAAGCTTTTGACTTAAAGGCGAGAGTGCTACCAACTGAGCCACGGCTCGTACTTTCCGGAATACCCAAACAGTGGGGAAATACTGCATGACATGTGGGGATCAAGACAGGCCGATCAATCATTTAAACTGACGGAAAATTAAATGTTTTTTAACAAGCAAAACAATGGCCCAGTAACTGCACTGGGCACTGGGAACGCCATATTGGCAGAAGCAGAAAAAGAGGCATCCAGGGCCTGTGCCTGAAACGGGCCTTAGCCACTTTTTAAACGCAATTAGGGAGCCTACCGATGGTTTGAAGCCCCCATTGTAAAATTTGGCTGCATTGAACCCAGTCAAGGGGTTCCTGTCACCTTGTTCCCCATTTGCCCCGCAGTAGAAACAATCTTTCGCGGTTTACCCTCAGTAACGTCCCCAGACTTCACTCACCCCTTTACTGACTGCTCCTCTCTCAGTGCCGCTCCCACACGCCCCTTTACTGAATGCTCCTCCCTCAGTGCCGCTCCCACTCTCCCCTTTACTGACTGCTCCTCCCTCAGTGCCGCTCCCACTCTCCCCTTTACTGACTGCTCCTCCCTCAGTGCCGCTCCCACTCACCCCTTTACTGACTGCTCCTCCCTCAGTGCCGCTCCCACTCTCCCCTTTACTGACTGCTCCTCTCTCAGTGCCGCTCCCACTCTCCCCTTTACTGACTGCTCCTCTCTCAATGCCGCTCCCACTCTCCCCTTTACTGACTGCTCCTCTCTCAGTGCCGCTCCCACTCTCCCCTTTACCGACTGCTCCTCCCTCAGTGCCGCTCCCACTCTCCCCTTTACCGACTGCTCCTCCCTCAGTGCCGCTCCCACTCTCCCCTTTACCGACTGCTCCTCTCTCAGTGCCGCTCCCACTCTCCCCTTTACTGACTGCTCCTCTCTCAGTGCCGCTCCCACTCGCCCCTTTACTGACTGCTCCTCCCTCAGTGCCGCTCCCATTCGCCCGTTTACTGACTGCTCCTCTCTCAGTGCCGCCCCCACTCTCCCCTTTACTGGCTGCTCCTCTCTCAGTGCCGCTCCCACTCGCCCCTTTACTGACTGCTCCTCTCTCAGTGCCGCTCCCACTCTCCCCTTTACTGACTGCTCCTCCCTCGGTGCCGCTCCCACTCTCCCCTTTACTGACTGCTCCTCTCTCAGTGCCGCCCCCACTCTCCCCTTAACTGACTGCTCCTCTCTCAGTGCCACCCCCACTCTCCCCTTTACTGACTGCTCCTCTCTCAGTGCCGCTCCCACTCTCCCCTTTACTGACTGCTCCTCTCTCAGTGCCGCTCCCACTCTCCCCTTTACTGACTGCTCCTCCCACAGTGCCGCTCCCACTCGCCCCTTTACTGACTGCTCCTCTCTCAGTGCCGCCGCCACTCTCCCCTTTACTGACTGCTCCTCTCTCAGTGCCGCTCCCACTCTCCCGTTTACTGACTGCTCCTCCCTCAGTGCCGCTCCCACTCTCCCCTTTACTGACTGCTCCTCCCTCAGTGCCGCTCCCACTCTCCCCTTTACTGACGGCTCCTCCCTCAGTGCCGCTCCCACTCTCCCCTTTACTGACTGCTCCCCCCTCAGTGCCGCTCCCACTCTCCCCTTTACTGACTGCTCCTCCCTCAGTGCCGCTCCCACTCTCCCCTTTACTGACTGCTCCTCCCTCAGTGCCGCTCCCACTCGCCCCTTTACTGGCTGCTCCTCTCTCAGTGCCGCTCCCACTCTCCCCTTTACTGACTGCTCCTCTCTCAGTGCCTCTCCCACTCGCCCCTTTGCTGACTGCTCCTCTCTCAGTGCCACCCCCACTCGCCCCTTTACTGACTGCTCCTCTCTCAGTGCCGCTCCCACTCTCCCCTTTACTGGCTGCTCCTCTCTCAGTGCCTCTCCCACTCGCCCCTTTGCTGACTGCTCCTCTCTCAGTGCCGCTCCCACTCACCCGTTTACTGACTGCTCCTCTCTCAGTGCCGCTCCCACTCGCCCCTTTACTGACTGCTCCTCTCTCAGTGCCGCTCCCACTCGCCCCTTTACTGACTGCTCCTCCCTCAGTGCCGCTCCCACTCGCCCCTTTACTGACTGCTCCTCCCTCAGTGCTGCTCCCACTCTCCCCTTTACTGACTGCTCCTTTCTCAGTGCCGCTCCCACTCTCCCCTTTACTGACTGCTCCTCCCTCAGTGCCGCTCCCACTCTCCCCTTTACTGACTGCTCCTCTCTCAGTGCCGCTCCCACTCACCCCTTTACTGAGTGCTTCTCTCTCAGTGCAGCTCCCACTCTCCCCTTTACTGACTGCTCCTCTCTCAGTGCTGCTCCCACTCGCCCCTTTACTGACTGCTCCTCCCTCAGTGCCGCTCCTACTCTCCCCTTTACTGACTGCTCCTCCCTCAGTGCCACTCCCACTCACCCCTTTACTGACTGCTCCTCCCTCAGTGCCGCTCCCACTCGGCCCTTTACTGACTGCTCCTCCCTCAGTGCCGCTCCCACTCACCCCTTTACTGACTGCTCCTCCGTCAGTGCCGCTCCCACTCGCCCCTTTACTGACTGCTCCTGTCTCAGTGCCGCTCCCACTCACCCCTTTACTGGCTGCTCCTCCCTCATTACCGCCCCCACTCTCCCCTTTACTGGCTGCTCCTCTCTCAGTGCCGCCTCCAATCTCCCCTTTACTGGCTGCTCCTCTCTCAGTGCCGCTCCCACTCGCCCCTTTACTGACTGCTCCTCTCTCAGTGCCGCTCCCACTCGCCCCTTTACTGACTGCTCCTCCCTCAGTGCCGCTCCCACTCACCCCTTTACTGACTGCTCCTCCCTCAGTGCTGCTCCCACTCTCCCCTTTACTGACTGCTCCTTTCTCAGTGCCGCTCCCACTCGCCCCTTTACTGACTGCTCCTGTCTCAGTGCCGCTCCCACTCACCCCTTTACTGACTGCTCCTCTCTCAGTGCCGCTCCCACTCTCCCCTTTACTGACCGCTCCTCTCTCAGTGCCGCTCCCACTCTCCCCTTTACTGACTGCTCCTCCCTCAGTGCCACTCCCACTCACCCCTTTACTGACTGCTCCTCCCTCAGTGCCGCTCCCACTCGGCCCTTTACTGACTGCTCCTCCCTCAGTGCCGCTCCCACTCACCCCTTGACTGACTGCTCCTGTCTCAGTGCCGCTCCCACCCTCCCCTTTACTGACCGCTCCTCTCTCAGTGCCGCTCCCACTCACCCCTTTACTGACTGCTCCTCTCTCAGTGCCGCTCCCACTCGCCCCTTTAGTGACTGCTCCTCTCTCAGTGCTGCTCCCACTCGCCCCTTTACTGACTGCTTCTCTCTCAGTGCAGCTCCCACTCTCCCCTTTACTGACTGCTCCTCTCTCAGTGCTGCTCCCACTCGCCCCTTTACTGACTGCTCCTCTCTCAGTGCCTCTCCCACTCGCCCCTTTACTGACTGCAACACTCTCAGTGCCGCTCCCACTCGCCCCTTTACTGACTGCTCCTCTCTCAGTGCAGCTCCCACTCTCCCCTTCACTGACTGCTCCTCCCTCAGTGCCGCTCCCACTCGCCCCTTTACTGACTGCTCCTCCCTCAGTGCCGCTCCCACTCACTCCTTTACTGACTGCTCCTCCCTCAGTGCCGCTCCCACTCGGCCCTTTTCTGACTGCTCCTCCCTCAGTGCCGCTCCCACTGGCCCCTTTTCTGACTGCTCCTCCCTCAGTGCCGCTCCCACTCGGCCCTTTTCTGACTGCTCCTCCCTCAGTGCCGCTCCCACTCGCCCCTTTACTGATTGCTCCTCCGTCAGTGCCGCTCCCACTCGCCCCTTTACTGACTGCTCCTGTCTCAGTGCCGCTCCCACTCTCCCCTTTACTGACTGCTCCTCCCTCAGTGCCGTCCCACTCGGCCCTTTTCTGACTGCTCCTCCCTCAGTGCCGCTCCCACTCGCCCCTTTACTGATTGCTCCTCCGTCAGTGCCGCTCCCACTCACCCCTTTACTGACTGCTCCTCTCTCAGTGCCGCTCCCACTCTCCCCTTTGCTGACTGCTCCTCCCTCAGTGCCACTCCCACTCACCCCTTTACTGACTGCTCCTCTCTCAGTGCCGCTCCCACTCGCCCCTTTACTGACTGCTCCTCTCTCAGTGCCGCTCCCACCCGCCCCTTTACTGACTGCTCCTCCCTCAGTGCCGCTCCTACTCTCCCCTTTACTGACTGCTCCTCCCTCAGTGCCGCTCCTACTCTCCCCTTTACTGACTGCTCCTCCCTCAGTGCCGCTCCCACTCTCCCCTTTACTGACTGCTCCTCTCTCAGTGCCGCTCCCACTCGCCCCTTTACTGACTGCTTCTCTCTCAGTGCCGCTCCCACTCGCCCCTTTACTGACTGCTCCTCCCTCAGTGACGCTCCCACTCACCCCTTTACTGACTGCTCCTCTCTCAGTGCCACCCCCACTCTCCCCTTTACTGACTGCTCCTCTCTCAGTGCCGCTCCCACTTGCCCCTTTACTGACTGCTCCTCCCTCAGTGCCGCTCCCACTCTCCCCTTTACTGACTGCTCCTCCCTCAGTGCCGCTCCCACTCGCCAGTTTTCTGACTGCTCCTCTCTCTGTGCCGCTCCCACTTTCCCCTTTACTGACTGCTTCTCCCTCAGTGCCGCTCCCACTCGGCCCTTTATTGACGGCTCCTCCCTCAGTGCCGCTCCCACTCACTCCTTTACTGACTGCTCCTCCCTCAGTGCCGCTCCCACTCGCCCCTTTACTGACTGCTCCTCCCTCAGTGCCGCTCCCACTCACTCCTTTACTGACTGCTCCTCCCTCAGTGCCGCTCCCACTCGCCCCTTTACTGACTGCTCCTCTCTCAGTGCCGCTCCTTCTCGCCCCTTTACTGACTGCTCCTCTCTCAGTGCCGCTCCCACTCTCCCCTTTACTGACTGCTCCTCTCTGTGCCTCTCCCACTCGCCCCTTTACTGACTGCTCCTCCCTCAGTGCCGCCCCCACTCACTCCTTTACTGACTGCTCCTCCCTCAGTGCTGCTCCCACTCGCCCCTTTACTGACTGCTCCTCTCTCAGTGCCGCTCCCACTCGCCCCTTTACTGACTGCTCCTCTCTCAGTGCCTCTCCCACTCGCCCCTTTACTGACTGCTCCTCTCTCAGTGCCGCCCCCACTCTCCCCTTTACTGACTGCTCCTCCCTCAGTGCCGCCCCCACTCTCCCCTTTACTGACTGCTCCTCCCTCAGTGCCGCTCCCACTCGCCCCTTTACTGACTGCTCCTCTCTCAGTGCCGCCCCCACTCTCCACTTTACTGACTGCTCCTCCCTCAGTGCCGCTCCCACTCTCCCCTTTACTGACTGCTCCTCTCTCAGTGCCGCTCCCACTCGCCCCTTTACTGACTGCTCCTCTCTCAGTGCCACTCCCACTCGCCCCTTTACTGACTCTTCCTCTCTCAGTGCCGCTCCCACTCGCCCCTTTACTGACTGCTCCTCTCTCAGTGCCACTCCCACTCACCCCTTTACTGACTGCTCCTCTCTCAATGCCACTCCCACTCGCCCCTTTACTGACTGCTACTCTCTCAGTGCCGCTCCCACTCGCCCCTTTACTGACTCTTCCTCCCTCAGTGCCGCTCCCACTCGCCCCTTTACTGACTGCTCCTCTCTCAGTGCCACTCCCACTCACCCCTTTACTGACTGCTCCTCTCTCAATGCCACTCCCACTCGCCCCTTTACTGACTGCTACTCTCTCAGTGCCGCTCCCACTCGCCCCTTTACTGACTCTTCCTCCCTCAGTGCCGCTCCCACTCTCCCGTTTACTGCCTGCTCCTCTTTCAGTGCCTCTCACACTCGCCCCTTTACTGACTGCTCCTCTCTCAGTACCGGTCCCTCTCACCACTTTGCTGACTGCTCTTCCCTCAGTGCCGCTCCCACGCGCCCCTTTACTGACTCTTCCTCTCTCAGTGCCGCTCCCACTCACCCCTTTACTGACTGCTCCTCCCTCAGTGCTGCTCCCACTCACTCCTTTACTGACTGCTCCTCTCTCAGTGTCGCTCCGACTCTCCCCTTTACTGACTGCTCCTCTCTCAGCGCTGCTCCCACTCTCCCCTTTACTGACCGCTCCTCCCTCAGTGCTGCTCCCACTCGCCCCTTTACTGACTGCTCCTCTCTCAGTGCCGCTCCCACTCACCCCTTTACTGACTGCTCCTATCTCAGTGCCAGCCCCACTCTCCCCTTTACTGACTGCTCCTCTCTCAGTGCCGCTCCCACTCGCCCCTTTACTGACTGCTCCTCTCTCAGTGCCGCTCCCACTCGCCCCTTTAGTGACTGCTCCTCTCTCAGTGCTGCTCCCACTCGCCCCTTTACTGACTGCTTCTCTCTCAGTGCAGCTCCCACTCTCCCCTTTACTGACTGCTCCTCTCTCAGTGCTGCTCCCACTCGCCCCTTTACTGACTGCTCCTCTCTCAGTGCCTCTCCCACTCGCCCCTTTACTGACTGCAACACTCTCAGTGCCGCTCCCACTCGCCCCTTTACTGACTGCTCCTCTCTCAGTGCAGCTCCCACTCTCCCCTTCACTGACTGCTCCTCCCTCAGTGCCGCTCCCACTCGCCCCTTTACTGACTGCTCCTCCCTCAGTGCCGCTCCCACTCACTCCTTTACTGACTGCTCCTCCCTCAGTGCCGCTCCCACTCGGCCCTTTTCTGACTGCTCCTCCCTCAGTGCCGCTCCCACTCGGCCCTTTTCTGACTGCTCCTCCCTCAGTGCCGCTCCCACTCGCCCCTTTACTGATTGCTCCTCCGTCAGTGCCGCTCCCACTCGCCCCTTTACTGACTGCTCCTCTCTCAGTGCCGCTCCCACTCTCCCCTTTACTGACTGCTCCTCCCTCAGTGCCGCTCCCACTCGGCCCTTTTCTGACTGCTCCTCCCTCAGTGCCGCTCCCACTCGCCCCTTTACTGATTGCTCCTCCGTCAGTGCCGCTCCCACTCACCCCTTTACTGACTGCTCCTCTCTCAGTGCCGCTCCCACTCTCCCCTTTGCTGACTGCTCCTCCCTCAGTGCCACTCCCACTCACCCCTTTACTGACTGCTCCTCTCTCAGTGCCGCTCCCACTCGCCCCTTTACTGACTGCTCCTCTCTCAGTGCCGCTCCCACCCGCCCCTTTACTGACTGCTCCTCCCTCAGTGCCGCTCCTACTCTCCCCTTTACTGACTGCTCCTCCCTCAGTGCCGCTCCTACTCTCCCCTTTACTGACTGCTCCTCCCTCAGTGCCGCTCCCACTCTCCCCTTTACTGACTGCTCCTCTCTCAGTGCCGCTCCCACTCGCCCCTTTACTGACTGCTTCTCTCTCAGTGCCGCTCCCACTCGCCCCTTTACTGACTGCTCCTCCCTCAGTGACGCTCCCACTCACCCCTTTACTGACTGCTCCTCTCTCAGTGCCACCCCCACTCTCCCCTTTACTGACTGCTCCTCTCTCAGTGCCGCTCCCACTTGCCCCTTTACTGACTGCTCCTCCCTCAGTGCCGCTCCCACTCTCCCCTTTACTGACTGCTCCTCCCTCAGTGCCGCTCCCACTCGCCAGTTTTCTGACTGCTCCTCTCTCAGTGCCGCTCCCACTTTCCCCTTTACTGACTGCTTCTCCCTCAGTGCCGCTCCCACTCGGCCCTTTATTGACGGCTCCTCCCTCAGTGCCGCTCCCACTCACTCCTTTACTGACTGCTCCTCCCTCAGTGCCGCTCCCACTCGCCCCTTTACTGACTGCTCCTCCCTCAGTGCCGCTCCCACTCACTCCTTTACTGACTGCTCCTCCCTCAGTGCCGCTCCCACTCGCCCCTTTACTGACTGCTCCTCTCTCAGTGCCGCTCCTTCTCGCCCCTTTACTGACTGCTCCTCTCTCAGTGCCGCTCCCACTCTCCCCTTTACTGACTGCTCCTCTCTGTGCCTCTCCCACTCGCCCCTTTACTGACTGCTCCTCCCTCAGTGCCGCCCCCACTCACTCCTTTACTGACTGCTCCTCCCTCAGTGCTGCTCCCACTCGCCCCTTTACTGACTGCTCCTCTCTCAGTGCCGCTCCCACTCGCCCCTTTACTGACTGCTCCTCTCTCAGTGCCTCTCCCACTCGCCCCTTTCCTGACTGCTCCTCTCTCAGTGCCGCCCCCACTCTCCCCTTTACTGACTGCTCCTCCCTCAGTGCCGCCCCCACTCACTCCTTTACTGACTGCTCCTCCCTCAGTGCTGCTCCCACTCGCCCCTTTACTGACTGCTCCTCTCTCAGTGCCGCTCCCACTCGCCCCTTTACTGACTGCTCCTCTCTCAGTGCCTCTCCCACTCGCCCCTTTACTGACTGCTCCTCTCTCAGTGCCGCCCCCACTCTCCCCTTTACTGACTGCTCCTCCCTCAGTGCCGCCCCCACTCTCCCCTTTACTGACTGCTCCTCCCTCAGTGCCGCTCCCACTCGCCCCTTTACTGACTGCTCCTCTCTCAGTGCCGCCCCCACTCTCCACTTTACTGACTGCTCCTCCCTCAGTGCCGCTCCCACTCTCCCCTTTACTGACTGCTCCTCTCTCAGTGCCGCTCCCACTCGCCCCTTTACTGACTGCTCCTCTCTCAGTGCCACTCCCACTCGCCCCTTTACTGACTCTTCCTCTCTCAGTGCCGCTCCCACTCGCCCCTTTACTGACTGCTCCTCTCTCAGTGCCACTCCCACTCACCCCTTTACTGACTGCTCCTCTCTCAATGCCACTCCCACTCGCCCCTTTACTGACTGCTACTCTCTCAGTGCCGCTCCCACTCGCCCCTTTACTGACTCTTCCTCCCTCAGTGCCGCTCCCACTCGCCCCTTTACTGACTGCTCCTCTCTCAGTGCCACTCCCACTCACCCCTTTACTGACTGCTCCTCTCTCAATGCCACTCCCACTCGCCCCTTTACTGACTGCTACTCTCTCAGTGCCGCTCCCACTCGCCCCTTTACTGACTCTTCCTCCCTCAGTGCCGCTCCCACTCTCCCGTTTACTGCCTGCTCCTCTTTCAGTGCCTCTCACACTCGCCCCTTTACTGACTGCTCCTCTCTCAGTACCGGTCCCTCTCACCACTTTGCTGACTGCTCTTCCCTCAGTGCCGCTCCCACGCGCCCCTTTACTGACTCTTCCTCTCTCAGTGCCGCTCCCACTCACCCCTTTACTGACTGCTCCTCCCTCAGTGCTGCTCCCACTCACTCCTTTACTGACTGCTCCTCTCTCAGTGTCGCTCCGACTCTCCCCTTTACTGACTGCTCCTCTCTCAGCGCTGCTCCCACTCTCCCCTTTACTGACCGCTCCTCCCTCAGTGCTGCTCCCACTCGCCCCTTTACTGACTGCTCCTCTCTCAGTGCCGCTCCCACTCACCCCTTTACTGACTGCTCCTATCTCAGTGCCAGCCCCACTCTCCCCTTCACTGACTGCTCCTCTCTCAGTGCCGCTCCCACTCGCCCCTTTACTGACTGCTCCTCTCTCAGTGCCGCTCCCACTCGCCCCTTTAGTGACTGCTCCTCTCTCAGTGCTGCTCCCACTCGCCCCTTTACTGACTGCTTCTCTCTCAGTGCAGCTCCCACTCTCCCCTTTACTGACTGCTCCTCTCTCAGTGCTGCTCCCACTCGCCCCTTTACTGACTGCTCCTCTCTCAGTGCCTCTCCCACTCGCCCCTTTACTGACTGCAACACTCTCAGTGCCGCTCCCACTCGCCCCTTTACTGACTGCTCCTCTCTCAGTGCAGCTCCCACTCTCCCCTTCACTGACTGCTCCTCCCTCAGTGCCGCTCCCACTCGCCCCTTTACTGACTGCTCCTCCCTCAGTGCCGCTCCCACTCACTCCTTTACTGACTGCTCCTCCCTCAGTGCCGCTCCCACTCGGCCCTTTTCTGACTGCTCCTCCCTCAGTGCCGCTCCCACTCGGCCCTTTTCTGACTGCTCCTCCCTCAGTGCCGCTCCCACTCGCCCCTTTACTGATTGCTCCTCCGTCAGTGCCGCTCCCACTCGCCCCTTTACTGACTGCTCCTCTCTCAGTGCCGCTCCCACTCTCCCCTTTACTGACTGCTCCTCCCTCAGTGCCGCTCCCACTCGGCCCTTTTCTGACTGCTCCTCCCTCAGTGCCGCTCCCACTCGCCCCTTTACTGATTGCTCCTCCGTCAGTGCCGCTCCCACTCACCCCTTTACTGACTGCTCCTCTCTCAGTGCCGCTCCCACTCTCCCCTTTGCTGACTGCTCCTCCCTCAGTGCCACTCCCACTCACCCCTTTACTGACTGCTCCTCTCTCAGTGCCGCTCCCACTCGCCCCTTTACTGACTGCTCCTCTCTCAGTGCCGCTCCCACCCGCCCCTTTACTGACTGCTCCTCCCTCAGTGCCGCTCCTACTCTCCCCTTTACTGACTGCTCCTCCCTCAGTGCCGCTCCTACTCTCCCCTTTACTGACTGCTCCTCCCTCAGTGCCGCTCCCACTCTCCCCTTTACTGACTGCTCCTCTCTCAGTGCCGCTCCCACTCGCCCCTTTACTGACTGCTTCTCTCTCAGTGCCGCTCCCACTCGCCCCTTTACTGACTGCTCCTCCCTCAGTGACGCTCCCACTCACCCCTTTACTGACTGCTCCTCTCTCAGTGCCACCCCCACTCTCCCCTTTACTGACTGCTCCTCTCTCAGTGCCGCTCCCACTTGCCCCTTTACTGACTGCTCCTCCCTCAGTGCCGCTCCCACTCTCCCCTTTACTGACTGCTCCTCCCTCAGTGCCGCTCCCACTCGCCAGTTTTCTGACTGCTCCTCTCTCAGTGCCGCTCCCACTTTCCCCTTTACTGACTGCTTCTCCCTCAGTGCCGCTCCCACTCGGCCCTTTATTGACGGCTCCTCCCTCAGTGCCGCTCCCACTCACTCCTTTACTGACTGCTCCTCCCTCAGTGCCGCTCCCACTCGCCCCTTTACTGACTGCTCCTCCCTCAGTGCCGCTCCCACTCACTCCTTTACTGACTGCTCCTCCCTCAGTGCCGCTCCCACTCGCCCCTTTACTGACTGCTCCTCTCTCAGTGCCGCTCCTTCTCGCCCCTTTACTGACTGCTCCTCTCTCAGTGCCGCTCCCACTCTCCCCTTTACTGACTGCTCCTCTCTGTGCCTCTCCCACTCGCCCCTTTACTGACTGCTCCTCCCTCAGTGCCGCCCCCACTCACTCCTTTACTGACTGCTCCTCCCTCAGTGCTGCTCCCACTCGCCCCTTTACTGACTGCTCCTCTCTCAGTGCCGCTCCCACTCGCCCCTTTACTGACTGCTCCTCTCTCAGTGCCTCTCCCACTCGCCCCTTTCCTGACTGCTCCTCTCTCAGTGCCGCCCCCACTCTCCCCTTTACTGACTGCTCCTCCCTCAGTGCCGCTCCCACTCGCCCCTTTACTGACTGCTCCTCTCTCAGTGCCGCCCCCACTCTCCACTTTACTGACTGCTCCTCCCTCAGTGCCGCTCCCACTCTCCCCTTTACTGACTGCTCCTCTCTCAGTGCCGCTCCCACTCGCCCCTTTACTGACTGCTCCTCTCTCAGTGCCACTTCCACTCGCCCCTTTACTGACTCTTCCTCTCTCAGTGCCGCTCCCACTCGCCCCTTTACTGACTGCTCCTCTCTCAGTGCCACTCCCACTCACCCCTTTACTGACTGCTCCTCTCTCAGTGCCACTCCCACTCGCCCCTTTACTGACTGCTCCTCTCTCAGTGCCGCTCCCACTCGCCCCTTTACTGACTGCTCCTCCCTCAGTGACGCTCCCACTCACCCCTTTACTGACTGCTCCTCTCTCAGTGCCACCCCCACTCTCCCCTTTACTGACTGCTCCTCTCTCAGTGCCGCTCCCACTTGCCCCTTTACTGACTGCTCCTCCCTCAGTGCCGCTCCCACTCTCCCCTTTACTGACTGCTCCTCCCTCAGTGCCGCTCCCACTCGCCAGTTTTCTGACTGCTCCTCTCTCTGTGCCGCTCCCACTTTCCCCTTTACTGACTGCTTCTCCCTCAGTGCCGCTCCCACTCGGCCCTTTATTGACGGCTCCTCCCTCAGTGCCGCTCCCACTCACTCCTTTACTGACTGCTCCTCCCTCAGTGCCGCTCCCACTCGCCCCTTTACTGACTGCTCCTCCCTCAGTGCCGCTCCCACTCACTCCTTTACTGACTGCTCCTCCCTCAGTGCCGCTCCCACTCGCCCCTTTACTGACTGCTCCTCTCTCAGTGCCGCTCCTTCTCGCCCCTTTACTGACTGCTCCTCTCTCAGTGCCGCTCCCACTCTCCCCTTTACTGACTGCTCCTCTCTGTGCCTCTCCCACTCGCCCCTTTACTGACTGCTCCTCCCTCAGTGCCGCCCCCACTCACTCCTTTACTGACTGCTCCTCCCTCAGTGCTGCTCCCACTCGCCCCTTTACTGACTGCTCCTCTCTCAGTGCCGCTCCCACTCGCCCCTTTACTGACTGCTCCTCTCTCAGTGCCTCTCCCACTCGCCCCTTTACTGACTGCTCCTCTCTCAGTGCCGCCCCCACTCTCCCCTTTACTGACTGCTCCTCCCTCAGTGCCGCCCCCACTCTCCCCTTTACTGACTGCTCCTCCCTCAGTGCCGCTCCCACTCGCCCCTTTACTGACTGCTCCTCTCTCAGTGCCGCCCCCACTCTCCACTTTACTGACTGCTCCTCCCTCAGTGCCGCTCCCACTCTCCCCTTTACTGACTGCTCCTCTCTCAGTGCCGCTCCCACTCGCCCCTTTACTGACTGCTCCTCTCTCAGTGCCACTCCCACTCGCCCCTTTACTGACTCTTCCTCTCTCAGTGCCGCTCCCACTCGCCCCTTTACTGACTGCTCCTCTCTCAGTGCCACTCCCACTCACCCCTTTACTGACTGCTCCTCTCTCAATGCCACTCCCACTCGCCCCTTTACTGACTGCTACTCTCTCAGTGCCGCTCCCACTCGCCCCTTTACTGACTCTTCCTCCCTCAGTGCCGCTCCCACTCGCCCCTTTACTGACTGCTCCTCTCTCAGTGCCACTCCCACTCACCCCTTTACTGACTGCTCCTCTCTCAATGCCACTCCCACTCGCCCCTTTACTGACTGCTACTCTCTCAGTGCCGCTCCCACTCGCCCCTTTACTGACTCTTCCTCCCTCAGTGCCGCTCCCACTCTCCCGTTTACTGCCTGCTCCTCTTTCAGTGCCTCTCACACTCGCCCCTTTACTGACTGCTCCTCTCTCAGTACCGGTCCCTCTCACCACTTTGCTGACTGCTCTTCCCTCAGTGCCGCTCCCACGCGCCCCTTTACTGACTCTTCCTCTCTCAGTGCCGCTCCCACTCACCCCTTTACTGACTGCTCCTCCCTCAGTGCTGCTCCCACTCACTCCTTTACTGACTGCTCCTCTCTCAGTGTCGCTCCGACTCTCCCCTTTACTGACTGCTCCTCTCTCAGCGCTGCTCCCACTCTCCCCTTTACTGACCGCTCCTCCCTCAGTGCCGCTCCCACTCGCCCCTTTACTGACTGCTCCTCTCTCAGCGCTGCTCCCACTCTCCCCTTTACTGACCGCTCCTCCCTCAGTGCTGCTCCCACTCGCCCCTTTACTGACTGCTCCTCTCTCAGTGCCGCTCCCACTCACCCCTTTACTGACTGCTCCTATCTCAGTGCCAGCCCCACTCTCCCCTTTACTGACTGCTCCTCTCTCAGTGCCGCTCCCACTCGCCCCTTTACTGACTGCTCCTCTCTCAGTGCCGCTCCCACTCGCCCCTTTAGTGACTGCTCCTCTCTCAGTGCTGCTCCCACTCGCCCCTTTACTGACTGCTTCTCTCTCAGTGCAGCTCCCACTCTCCCCTTTACTGACTGCTCCTCTCTCAGTGCTGCTCCCACTCGCCCCTTTACTGACTGCTCCTCTCTCAGTGCCTCTCCCACTCGCCCCTTTACTGACTGCAACACTCTCAGTGCCGCTCCCACTCGCCCCTTTACTGACTGCTCCTCTCTCAGTGCAGCTCCCACTCTCCCCTTCACTGACTGCTCCTCCCTCAGTGCCGCTCCCACTCGCCCCTTTACTGACTGCTCCTCCCTCAGTGCCGCTCCCACTCACTCCTTTACTGACTGCTCCTCCCTCAGTGCCGCTCCCACTCGGCCCTTTTCTGACTGCTCCTCCCTCAGTGCCGCTCCCACTCGGCCCTTTTCTGACTGCTCCTCCCTCAGTGCCGCTCCCACTCGCCCCTTTACTGATTGCTCCTCCGTCAGTGCCGCTCCCACTCGCCCCTTTACTGACTGCTCCTCTCTCAGTGCCGCTCCCACTCTCCCCTTTACTGACTGCTCCTCCCTCAGTGCCGCTCCCACTCGGCCCTTTTCTGACTGCTCCTCCCTCAGTGCCGCTCCCACTCGCCCCTTTACTGATTGCTCCTCCGTCAGTGCCGCTCCCACTCACCCCTTTACTGACTGCTCCTCTCTCAGTGCCGCTCCCACTCTCCCCTTTGCTGACTGCTCCTCCCTCAGTGCCACTCCCACTCACCCCTTTACTGACTGCTCCTCTCTCAGTGCCGCTCCCACTCGCCCCTTTACTGACTGCTCCTCTCTCAGTGCCGCTCCCACCCGCCCCTTTACTGACTGCTCCTCCCTCAGTGCCGCTCCTACTCTCCCCTTTACTGACTGCTCCTCCCTCAGTGCCGCTCCTACTCTCCCCTTTACTGACTGCTCCTCCCTCAGTGCCGCTCCCACTCTCCCCTTTACTGACTGCTCCTCTCTCAGTGCCGCTCCCACTCGCCCCTTTACTGACTGCTTCTCTCTCAGTGCCGCTCCCACTCGCCCCTTTACTGACTGCTCCTCCCTCAGTGACGCTCCCACTCACCCCTTTACTGACTGCTCCTCTCTCAGTGCCACCCCCACTCTCCCCTTTACTGACTGCTCCTCTCTCAGTGCCGCTCCCACTTGCCCCTTTACTGACTGCTCCTCCCTCAGTGCCGCTCCCACTCTCCCCTTTACTGACTGCTCCTCCCTCAGTGCCGCTCCCACTCGCCAGTTTTCTGACTGCTCCTCTCTCAGTGCCGCTCCCACTTTCCCCTTTACTGACTGCTTCTCCCTCAGTGCCGCTCCCACTCGGCCCTTTATTGACGGCTCCTCCCTCAGTGCCGCTCCCACTCACTCCTTTACTGACTGCTCCTCCCTCAGTGCCGCTCCCACTCGCCCCTTTACTGACTGCTCCTCCCTCAGTGCCGCTCCCACTCACTCCTTTACTGACTGCTCCTCCCTCAGTGCCGCTCCCACTCGCCCCTTTACTGACTGCTCCTCTCTCAGTGCCGCTCCTTCTCGCCCCTTTACTGACTGCTCCTCTCTCAGTGCCGCTCCCACTCTCCCCTTTACTGACTGCTCCTCTCTGTGCCTCTCCCACTCGCCCCTTTACTGACTGCTCCTCCCTCAGTGCCGCCCCCACTCACTCCTTTACTGACTGCTCCTCCCTCAGTGCTGCTCCCACTCGCCCCTTTACTGACTGCTCCTCTCTCAGTGCCGCTCCCACTCGCCCCTTTACTGACTGCTCCTCTCTCAGTGCCTCTCCCACTCGCCCCTTTCCTGACTGCTCCTCTCTCAGTGCCGCCCCCACTCTCCCCTTTACTGACTGCTCCTCCCTCAGTGCCGCTCCCACTCGCCCCTTTACTGACTGCTCCTCTCTCAGTGCCGCCCCCACTCTCCACTTTACTGACTGCTCCTCCCTCAGTGCCGCTCCCACTCTCCCCTTTACTGACTGCTCCTCTCTCAGTGCCGCTCCCACTCGCCCCTTTACTGACTGCTCCTCTCTCAGTGCCACTTCCACTCGCCCCTTTACTGACTCTTCCTCTCTCAGTGCCGCTCCCACTCGCCCCTTTACTGACTGCTCCTCTCTCAGTGCCACTCCCACTCACCCCTTTACTGACTGCTCCTCTCTCAGTGCCACTCCCACTCGCCCCTTTACTGACTGCTCCTCTCTCAGTGCCGCTCCCACTCTCCCGTTTACTGCCTGCTCCTCTTTCAGTGCCTCTCACACTCGCCCCTTTACTGACTGCTCCTCTCTCAGTACCGGTCCCTCTCACCACTTTGCTGACTGCTCTTCCCTCAGTGCCGCTCCCACGCGCCCCTTTACTGACTCTTCCTCTCTCAGTGCCGCTCCCACTCACCCCTTTACTGACTGCTCCTCCCTCAGTGCTGCTCCCACTCACTCCTTTACTGACTGCTCCTCTCTCAGTGTCGCTCCGACTCTCCCCTTTACTGACTGCTCCTCTCTCAGCGCTGCTCCCACTCTCCCCTTTACTGACCGCTCCTCCCTCAGTGCCGCTCCCACTCGCCCCTTTACTGACTGCTCCTCTCTCAGCGCTGCTCCCACTCTCCCCTTTACTGACCGCTCCTCCCTCAGTGCTGCTCCCACTCGCCCCTTTACTGACTGCTCCTCTCTCAGTGCCGCTCCCACTCACCCCTTTACTGACTGCTCCTATCTCAGTGCCAGCCCCACTCTCCCCTTTACTGACTGCTCCTCTCTCAGTGCCGCTCCCACTCACTCCTTAACTGACTGCTCCTCCCTCAGTGCCGCTCCCACTCACCCCTTTACTGACTGCTCCTCTCTCAGTTCCACCCCGACTCTCCCCTTTACTGACTGCTCCTCTCTCAGTGCCGCTCCCACTTGCCCCTTTACTGACTGCTCCTCCCTCAGCGCCGCTCCCAATCGCCAGTTTTCTGACTGCTCCTCTCTCAGTGCCGCTCCCACTCACTACTTTACTGACTGCTCCTCTCTCAGTGCCGCTCCCACTCACTCATTTACTGACTGCTCCTCCCTCAGTGCCACTCCCACTCGCCCCTTTACTGACTGCTCCTCCCTCAGTGCCGCTCCTACTCTCCCCTTTACTGACTGCTCCTCTCTCAGTGCCGCTCCCACTCTCCCCTTTACTGACTGCTCCTCTCTCAGTGCCGCTCCCACTCTCCCCTTTACTGACTGCTCCTCTCTCAGTGCCGCTCCCACTCGCCCCTTTACTGACTGCTCCTCCCTCAGTGCCGCTCCCACTCTCCCCTTTACTGACTGCTCCTCTCTCAGTGCCGCTCCCACTCGCCCCTTTACTGACTGCTCCTCTCTCAGTGCCGCTCCCACTCTCCCCTTTACTGACTGCTCCTCTCTCAGTGCCGCTCCCACTCGCCCCTTTACTGACTGCTCCTCCCTCAGTGCCGCTCCCACTCGCCCCTTTACTGACTGCTCCTCCCTCAGTGCTGCTCCCACTCTCCCTTTTACTGACTGCTCCTCCCTCAGTGCCGCTCCCACTCGCCCCTTTACTGACTGCTCCTCCCTCAGTGCCGCTCCCACTCTCCCCTTTACTGACTGCTCCTCTCTCAGTGCCGCTCCCACTCTCCCCTTTACTGACTGCTCCTCTCTCAGTGCCGCTCCCACTCGCCCCTTTACTGACTGCTCCTCCCCCAGTGCCGCTCCCACTCGCCGCTTTACTGACTGCTCCTCTCTCAGTGCCGCTCCCACTCTCCCCTTTACTGACTGCTCCTCTCTCAGTGCCGCTCCCACTCGGCCCTTTACTGACTGCTCCTCCCTCAGTGCCGCTCCCACTCTCCCCTTTACTGACTGCTCCTCTCTCAGTGCCGCTCCCACTCTCCCCTTTACTGACTGCTCCTCTCTCAGTGCCGCTCCCACTCGCCCCTTTACTGACTGCTCCTCTCTCAGTGCCACTCCCACTCACCCCTTTACTGACTGCTCCTCTCTCAGTGCCACTCCCACTCGCCCCTTTACTGACTGCTCCTCTCTCAGTGCCGCTCCCACTCGCCCCTTTACTGACTGCTCCTCTCTCAGTGCCGCTCCCACTCGCCCCTTTACTGACTGCTCCTCTCTCAGTGCCGCTCCCACTCGCCCCTTTACTGACTGCTCCTCTCTCAGTGCCGCTCCCACTCGCCCCTTTACTGACTGTTCCTCTCTCAGTGCCGCTCCCACTCACTCCTTTACTGGCTGCTCCTCTCTCAGTGTCGCTCCGACTCTCCCCTTTACTGACTGCTCCTCCCTCAGTGCCGCTCCCACTCTCCCGTTTACTGCCTGCTCCTCTTTCAGTGCCGCTCCCACTAGCCCCTTTACTGACTGCTCCTCTCTCAGTACCGGTCCCTCTCACCACTTTACTGACTGCTCTTCCCTCAGTGCCGCTCCCACTCGCCCCTTTACTGACTGCTCCTCTCTCAGTGCTGCTCCCACTCTCCCCTTTACTGACTGCTCCTCCCTCAGTGCTGCTCCCACTCTCCCCTTTACTGACTGCTCCTCTCTCAGTGCCGCTCCCACTCACTCCTTAACTGTCTGCTCCTCTCTCAGGGCTGCTCCCACTCTCCCCTTTACTGACTGCTCCTCCCTCAGTGCTGCCCCCACTCTATTTTCAATTCAATTCAATTCAAATCGCTTTATTGGCATGACAAGGTACATCTTATGTTGCCAAAGCATCGAAAAACATTCATGGTTGCACACAAAAATACAGATCTATCCATACAGTGTATAAACAGATATATCCCTGAGTTTATAAATATATATTCATATAATTTGTATATACTCTTTTCTTATATTTAGTGGTTGTCCCTCTGTTTATGGCAAGCTGTAACATAGTGTGCCGCTGAGGTTACACAATTTCTCTCTTCCCCTAGTAGGTATGGGAGTTTTTGGTCGTCATTCAAATTTCTGAATTCCGGGCATATTTTTGTGAATTTTCGGTAGAAATTCTCCCTTATGCCCTGATATTTTCTGCAAGCTGTGAGGAAGTGCATCTCTGTCTCCACCACTCCCTGACTGCAGTGAGAGCATATCCTGTCCTCTCTGGGTAGCCGGGTCTGCCTGTGTCTACCTTTTTCGATCGCCAGGCTATGTTCACTCAGTCTGTACATTGTCAAGGTTTTTCTCAGTTTGCTACCCTTTACCATGGTCAGGTAATCAGCCATGTTGTATTGTCTGTTTAGAGCCAAGTAGTAGTTGAGTTTGCTTTGGGTTTTTGTTGTTTCTGTCCAATATGACAGATATTTTTCCTTTTGCTTAGCGACGATTGTGTTGGGTCGAATTCTTTGTGTTACGCTGTCACTGTCCTGGGGCTGGTTATTGTTAGTAGTGTTAGTAGTTACTTCACTGAGTCCCAGGACTAGTTGACTGAGGGTATTCTTCTTTATGGTCCTCTCTTGGCATTTCAGGGCTTCGTAATGATAGCATTGGGGGTTGCTCATTTCTAGGTGTTTCCAAAATTTGGTGGCTCTTTTTTGGATAGTGATTATTAATGGATATTGGCCTAGTTCTGCCCTGCATGCATTGTTTACAGTTTTCCTTTGAGTCCGGAGGATACTTTTACAGAATTCTGCATGTAGGATCTCAATTGGGTGTTTGTCCCATTTTGCAAATTCTTGTTGTGTTAGCGGTCCTCATACCTCACTGCCCTAGAGCGCAATTGGTTCAATTACTGATTCAAAAATTTTGAGCCAAATGCCAATTGGGATTTCTATTTGGATTGATTTTTTAATGGCATAGAAAGCCTTTCTTGCTTTCTCTTTCAGTTCATTCACAGCCAGATGAAAATTTCCCTTAGAACTAATTTTTAAGCCCAAGTATGTGTGTGGTAAACCACTGTTTGTATACTGTTTGCATTCCATTGTGTACATGCCTGGACATGCCTCGGCTGACTCCTCCCACAAGTCCTAGTATAAAGGTGACTGCTCCCCAGCCCTTTGTATTTCTGGACCGGTCGACCACTCGAGGCAGACCTCCATTCTTTTGTTAATAAAAGCCTTTAGTTACTCTTCTAACTCTCAGTCTTTTATGAGTAATTGATAGCGCATCAATTTTATTAACAAAATTTTTATAATGGAAAAGATCCTCACACCAGCATGCCTGGACTTAGGTCATCGGGAGGTGGACTCATCCACCAAGTTTACTCACTGGCTTAAGTGTTTCGAAAAATTCCTGACCGCCTCCGAAGCAATCAAATCGGAAGAGGACAAACTGGATGTCCTGACCTCCAAAGTGAACCACCGAGTGTACTCGGTCATCCAAGACGCGACCTCGTACGCGGATGCTATCAAGCTCCTCAAGGACCAGTACACGCGCCCAGTGAACGAAGTGTACGCCAGGCACCTTCTGGGGAGTCGTAAGCAACAACCTGGGGAATCGACCGTGGAATATCTTCAGGCACTGTCCGTGCTTGGCCGGGCCTGTGGGTGTAAGGATGTAAAGGCCGCTGTGTACACAGAGGAACTTATCCGGGACGCTTTTGTAGCGGGCCACAGATCCAATTACACCCGACAGCGACTGTTGGAGCAGAGTGACCTCAACCTCAACAAGGCCTCTGAACTCGCACTATCATTGGATGCAGCCTACCAGGGCATGGATGCCTACTCCTCTGCACCGTGGACGCCGCGGGGAACGACAGCCTGGGACACGGTAGGACCGCCTCATAGCGCCGTGCCACCCCAGCCACACCCCAACAACGGCCCAACTACCGCAGCAGTGTCCCAAGGCCAGACAGCAGTGCCCCAAGGCCAGAAATGCTACTTCTGTGGCCAGGCAAAACACCCCAGAGCGCGCTGCCCGGCGAAAAACGCGATCTGCTCGGGCTGCGGGAAGAAGGGACACTACGCTAGCGTCTGCAGGGCCAAAGCCACCCCGAACCCCAGCAGCGCCGCGTGTGGGCCATGCGGGCCGCCATCTTGGGCCTCCTCAGCCATGTTCGAATCACCGGTACAGCAGCCATTTTGGACACCTCCAGCCACATGGGGATCATGGACGCCGCCATCTTGGACGACAGCCGGGACGCAGCAGGCCCCCGACACCGCCTCATCTGATACCCGCAGCGACACACCGACCCCTACGCTGGCATCCGTTACACTGGACCAAGCGAGACCGCACCAACTGGCCAGTTCCACAATGGACATTAAGGTAAATGGTCACGATACAATCTGCCTTTTTGACTCTGGGAGCACGGAGAGCTTCATCCACCCTGACACGGTGCGGCGTTGCTCTCTCCCAGTCCTGCCTGCGCACCAGCGGATTTCTATGGCCTCCGAGTCCCAGTCAGCGGACATTGGCGGCTACTGCGTGGTGACACTCATAGTAGACGGGACTGTGTACGATAATTTTAAACTTCTGGTCCTGCCCGACCTCTGCGCTGCCGTTCTACTGGGGTTAGATTTTCAGTGCCACCTTAAAAGTGTTACGATGGCGTACGGTGGACCCCTCCCCCCACTCACAGTCCGCAGCCAGCAGCTTCCAAATTGCCCGCCGCGCACCAGGTGCAACCTCTCCACACTCCGAGTCACCCCCCCCCACTGTTTGCTAACCTCACCCCCGACTGTAAGCCCATTGCCACAAAGAGCAGGCGATACAGCGCCGGGGACAGGGTTTTCATTAAAACCGAAGTGGAGCGGCTCCTGAAGGAAGGGATTATTGAGGGCAGCACCAGCCCCTGGCGAGCCCAGGTTGTGGTCGTTAAGACCGGCGAGAAGCAGCGCCTGGTCATCGACTACAGCCAGACAATAAATCGCTACACCCTACTGGACGCTTACCCACTCCCCCGCATAGCTGATATGGTTAATCAGATCGCGCAGTACCGCGTCTTCTCGACCATTGACCTGAAATCAGCGTACCACCAACTCCCTATCTGCCCTGAGGACCGCCAGTATACTGCCTTTGAGGCAAACGGCCGCCTCTATCACTTCCTTAGGGTTCGCTTTGGCGTCACCAACGGGGTCTCCGTCTTCCAAAGGGAGATGGACCGGATGGTAGATCAAAATGCGTTGCAGGCCACTTTCCCATACCTGGACAATGTGACCATCTGCGGCCGTGACTTGCAGGACCATGACGCAAACCTCGAAGAATTCCTCCGCACCGCCCAACTCCTGAACCTGACATATAACAAGGAGAAGTGCATATTCCGCACAAACCGCCTCGCCATCCTTGGCTGTGTTGTGGAACACGGAGTCATCGGTCCCGACCCCGACCGGATGCGTCCCCTTATGGAACTCCCACTGCCCCACTGCCTCAAGGCCCTGAAGAGGTGCCTAGGGTTTTTCTCCTATTACGCCCAGTGGGTCCCCTACTATGCGGACAAGGCCCGTCCGCTGATCAAGTCCACCTCTTTTCCCTTGACGGCAGAGGCCCGCTTAGCCTTCCACCGTATCAAGGAGGACATCGCCAAAGCCACCATGCACGCAGTGGACGAATCCATCCCCTTCCAGGTGGAAAGCGACGCGTCCGACTTTGCCCTGGCCGCTACCCTCAATCAGGCGGGGAGACCCGTGGCCTTCTTTTCATGAACCCTCCAGGGCCCGGAGACCAGACACTCCGCTGTTGAGAAGGAGGCCCAGGCTATTGTGGAGGCTGTGCGTCATTGGAGGCACTACCTGGCCGGAAAACGATTTACCCTGCTCACTGACCAGCGTTCAGTCGCTTTCATGTTTAACAACAAGCAGAGGGGCAAAATCAAAAATGACAAGATCTTGAGGTGGAGAATCGAACTTTCCACCTACAATTACGAGATCTTGTACCGGCCCGGGAAGCTCAACGAACCCCCGGATGCTCTATCACGTGGCACCTGCGCCAGCGCGCAGATCGATAGACTGCGGGCCCTCCACAATGACCTCTGCCACCCGGGGGTCACCAGGTTCTTCCACTTCGTCAAGGCCCGCAACCTACCTTACTCCATTGAGGAGGTCAGGACCATGACCAGGAACTGCCAAGTCTGCGCTGAGTGCAAACCGCACTTTTATAAACCAGACAGGGCTCACCTGATAAAAGCCACTCGCCCCTTCGAGCGCCTGAGCGTCGATTTTAAAGGGCCTCTCCCCTCCTCCGACCGCAACGTGTACTTCCTCAATATTATTGATGAGTACTCCCGTTTCCCGTTCGCCATCCCCTGCCCGGACATGACCAGTGCCACGGTCATTAAATGCCTAAATGACCTCTTCACCCTGTTCGGTTTCCCCAGCTATATCCATAGCGACCGGGGCTCATCGTTTATGAGCGACGAACTCCGTCAGTACCTGCTAACTAGGGGTATTGCCACAAGCAGGACCACTAGTTACAACCCCCGGGGGAACGGACAGGTGGAAAGAGAAAATGCGACAGTTTGGAAGGCCGCCCTGCTAGCCTTAAAGTCTAGGGGCCTTCCAACCTCCCGCTGGCAGGATGTGCTACCCGATGCGCTCCACTCTATTCGGTCACTGCTCTGCACTGCCACTAACGCCACCCCTCATGAGAAAATGTTTGTCTTCCCAAGGAAGTCCACATCGGGGACATCGCTACCGCCATGGCTGACGTCCCCAGGGCCGGTCCTACTGAGAAGACACGTAAGGACCCATAAAACGGACCCCCTGGTCGAGAGGGTCGACCTCCTCCACGCCAACCCCCAGTACGCTTACATTGCGTACCCGGACGGGCGGGAGGACACAGTCTCCATAAGAGACCTTGCACCCTCGGGGGCTGCAGTAACCCACTACCCACTACCACCCCCCCCCCACGATCCGATATCCAGCCCCAGCAGACGGCAGGCCTGGGTCCCGCGACCCGCTCAACATCTACGAGGACGACACGCCAGCGCCACAGCCTACGCGGGACTTGATGCCGGAAGCTTCACTACCCCTGCCGTCGCCACGCCGATCACAGCGGCAGACAAGACCTCTGGAGAGGCTCCAATACACTAACTTTTAATACACTTCACCCCGCCGGACTCAATTTTAAACAAGGGGTGAATGTGGTAAACCACTGTTTGTATACTGTTTGCATTCCATTGTGTACATGCCTGGACATGCCTCGGCTGACTCCTCCCACAAGTCCTAGTATAAAGGTGACTGCTCCCCAGCCCTTTGTATTTCTGGACCGGTCGACCACTCGAGGCAGACCTCCATTCTTTTGTTAATAAAAGCCTTTAGTTACTCTTCTAACTCTCAGTCTTTTATGAGTAATTGATAGCGCATCAATGTGTAGTTAGTGGTTTGTTCAATTTTGGTTGTTCCTAGTGTGAAATTTATTTTGGGTCCCTGATGTCTGGATCTTTGCTGGAACACAAGGACTTTGGTTTTTTGGGGATTTATTGTCAGGGCCCAGGTCTGGCAGAACGACTCCAGCAGATCCAGGTTCTGCTGAAGACCCTCCTTAGTTGGTGACAGCAGAACCAGGTCATCTGCATAGAGGAGGAATTTAACCTTGGATTCATATAGGGTGAGGCCGGGTGCTGTAGATTGTTCAAGTAGTTTTGCCAATTCATTTATGTAAATATTAAAGAGTGTCGGTGAGATGGGCGAGCCCTGCGTCACCCCCCGCCCCTGTGGGAAGTATTTTGTTTGTTTGTCTCCAATTTTAACTGCACATTTGTTGTTTGTATACATTGATTTAATTACATCATATGTTTTTCCCCCTACCCCGCTTTCGATAAGTTTCAGGAACAAACCGTCGTGCCAGATGGAATCGAAAGCCTTCTGGAAATCTATAAAGCATGCGTAGATTTTGCTTTTGTTTTGATGAACGTGTTTGTCAATTAGGGTCTGTAGGGTGAAGATGTGATCTGATGTTCTATAGTTTGGCCGGAATCCAATTTGGCTTTTACTCAAGACATTGTGCTCATCAAGGAAGTTTATAAGTCTTTTGTTTATGATACTACAGAATACCTTCCCCAGGTTACTGTTTACACAGATGCCTCGATAGTTATTTGGGTCGACTTTGTCCCCACTTTTGTATATGGGCGTTATGAGTCCTTTGTTCCAGATATCAGGGAAGTAACCGACACTCAGAACCAAGTTGAAGAGTTTTAGGATAGCCAGTTTCATTTTATCGTCTGTGTGTTTAATCATCTCGCTTAGTATGCCGTCTGCACCGCAAGCTTTTCCTGGTCGCAGGTCCTTGAGTTTTTCAACTAGTTCTTTTTCTGTTAATATGGAGTCTAGCGGGTTTTGGTTATCTTTTATGGCCATTTCGAGCTTTTCCAGTTTTTTGCATATTTGGTGTTGCTCTGGCCTTAGTGTGTTTTTCTGGTATAATTTTTCAAAGTGGTTTTCCCATGTGTCTCCATTTTGAATGGCCAATTCGTCGTGTTGTTTTTTGTGTAATGTATTCCAGTTGTCCCAGAAACAATTGGAATCAATGGATTCCTCAATGGAGCTGAGTGTATTCTTAATATACTGCTCTTTTTTGGTTCTGAGTGTGTTTCTGTATTGTGTTAGTGTCTGACAATAAGTAAGGCGTAATTCCTCGTTTTCTGGCTGTCTGTGTTTTTGGTTTGATATTTTTCTAAGTTTTTTCCTCATGTTATGGCAATCTGGGTCAAACCATTTTTCATAGTTTTTTGTTTTGGGTTTGTTCTTGCGAGCTTTCAAGTTTGACCTTGTTGCCAAATTATCAAAAATATTGTTTAGGTTATTCACTGCCCGGTTTATGCCTTCTTTATTGTGAGTGTATATGTTATCCAGAAAGGTGTCCAATAGAGCTTGAGTTGATTCATTGCTAATTGCTTTCTGGTATTTTTCTGTGCTGTTTTTGGCCCATCTGTACGATTTTTTGGTGTTGTACAGCTTACTGGGTTGTGTTTCTGTGTTGGTTGTTTCTGTCTTTTTAAGATACATAGTAATTTGACTGTGGACTGACAGTGTTGTTTGTGGTTTGACTGTGAATGCTCTGAAAGAGGATGGGTCCAAATCCGTAATCATATAGTCTACGGTGCTACAGCCAAGAGGTGAGCAATAGGCCGATCTTCCTAGGAGGTCTCCCATGAACCTACCATTGACAATGTACAGACCCAGGCTTCGACAGAGCTGCAGGAGCTGTTTTCCGTTGGTATTTGTCTGCTTGTCGCAGTTATGCCTGTATGGATGGGAAGGGATATCGAAGTGGTTATTCCCGAATATGTAATTGTTTCCCTGATTATTGGTGAAGTCTGGTTCTTCACCAGTTCTTGAATTGAGGTCACCACAGATCAACACGTTCCCCTGGGCCTGGAATTGGATAATCTCCCTCTCCATGTTGGAGAAGGTGTCCTCTTTAAAGTACGGGGATTCCATTGGGGGGATATAGAGTGCGCAAATGAAAACATCTTGGGGGTTAGAGATAATCCCCCTCTCAATTTTGAGCCACATGTGGTTTTCGCCCTTTTTTATAAATTTGATGCAATTCTTAAGCTCTGTTTTAAACCAAATCAGTATGCTTCCGGAGTCTCTGCCTTGGGTTACTCCTGGCAATTTATTGGAGGGGACCACCAGCTCTGTGTACCCTTGGGGACGGCCAGTGTGTCCTTCTCCTCTATACCAAGTTTCCTGTAAAATGATGATATCCAGATCTTTAGTTTCATCTATGAACTCTGGGGTCCTACTCTTCAAGTCAAGCACCGAAGAGCGTAGACCTTGGATATCCCAGGTCGAAATATATAAGGATTTCATGTTAAGTTTGATCTTTTACTATGACAGGTTAAAGAATGATATGTGTTTGTCGTGTCTAAATGGGGGAAAAAAAGATCATCTCAATTGTCTATAAAATGCTAATACTAATTGGTTACAATTCATTCTAGTAATTAGTCCTTGATTTTTTTTTTTTCATTTTCTGATCCATAAGGCGGAAGTAGATGCTACTGCACGTCTGCTTAGTGTCTCTTAATGGATTGTCTCTGCCTGAGGTATTGCGTACGCCCTGTGCATCTCTCCCTCTGTCTGGCTGGGGGCGGTCCTGTTCCCCTGTAGGACAGGAGTGGTGCAGGTCTGATATTGTTGTTGTGCATGGGGATCCTCTCTGGTCCCGGTTGGTGTGGTGGTGGTCTCTGTAGTAGTCCCGGTATGTACCCCGCTGATCTCTGGTGGTCCCCTTTACTGACTGCTCCTCCCTCAGTGCTGCTCCCACTCACCCCTTTACTGAATGCTCCTCCCTCAGTGCCGCTCCCACTCGCCCCTTTACTGACTGCCCCTCTCTCAGTGCCGCTCCCACTCGCCCCTTTACTGACTGCTCCTCCCTCAGTGCCGCTCCCACTCACCCCTTTACTGACTGCTCCTCCCTCAGTGCCGCTCCCACTCGCCCCTTTACTGACTGCTCCTCTCTCAGTGCCGCTCCCACTCGCCCCTGTACTGACTGCTCCGCCCTCAGTGCCGCGCCCACTCACCCCTTTACTGACTGCTCCTCTCTCAGTGCCACTCCCACTCGCCCCTTTACTGACTGCTCCTCTCGCACTGCCGCTCCCACTCTCCCCTTTACTGACTGCTCCTCTCTCAGTGCCGCTCCCACTCGCCCCTTTACTGACTGCTCCTCTCTCAGTGCCGCCCCCACTCTCCCCTTTACTGACTGCTCCGCTCTCAGTGCCGCTCCTACTCTCCCCTTTACTGACTGCTCCTCCCTCAGTGCCGCACCCACTCACCCCTTTACTGACTGCTCCGCTCTCAGTGCCGCTCCCACTCGCCCCTTTACTGACTGCTCCTCCCTCAGTGCCGCTCCCACTCCCCCTTTACTGACTGCTCCTCTCTCAGTGCTGCTCCCACTCGCCTCTTTACTGACTGCTCCTCTCTCGGTGCCGCTCCCACTCTCCCCTTTACTGACTCCTCCTCCCTCAGTGCCTCTCCCAGTCGCCCCTTTACTGACTGCTCCTCCCTCAGTGCCGCTCCCACTCTCCCCTTTACTGACTGCTCCTCCCTCAGTGCCGCTCCCACTCGCCCCTTTACTGACTGCTCCTCTCTCAGTGCCGCCCCCACTCTCCCCTTTACTGACTGCTCCTCCCTCAGTGCCGCTCCCACTCTCCCCTTTACTGACTGCTCCTCCCTCAGTGCCGCTCCCACTCGCCCCTTTACTGACTGCTCCTCTCTCAGTGCCACTCCCACTCACCCCTTTACTGACTGCTCCTCTCTCAGTGCCACTCCCACTCGCCCGTTTACTGACTGCTCCTCCCTCAGTGCCGCTCCCACTCGCCCCTTTACTGACTGCTCCTCTCTCAGTGCCGCTCCCACTCTCCCCTTTACTGACTGCTCCTCTCTCAGTGCCGCACCCACTCACTCCTTTACTGACTGCTCCTCTCTCAGTGCCGCTCCCACTCGCCCCTTTACTGACTGCTCCTCTCTCAGTGCCGCTCCCACTCGCCCCTTTACTGACTGCTCCTCTCTCAGTGCCGCTCCCACTCGCCCCTTTACTGACTGTTCCTCTCTCAGTGCCGCTCCCACTCACCCCTTTACTGTCTGCTCCTCCCTCAGTGCTGCTCCCACTCACTCCTTTACTGGCTGCTCCTCTCTCAGTGTCGCTCCGACTCTCCCCTTTACTGACTGCTCCTCCCTCAGTGCCGCTCCCACTCTCCCGTTTACTGCCTGCTCCTCTTTCAGTGCCGCTCCCACTCTCCCCTTTACTGACTGCTCCTCCCTCAGTGCTGCTCCCACTCTCCCCTTCACTGACTGCTCCTCTCTCAGTGCCGCTCCCACTCACTCCTTAACTGTCTGCTCCTCTCTCAGGGCTGCTCCCCCTCTCCCCTTTACTGACTGCTCCTCCCTCAGTGCCCATCCCACTCACCCCTTTACTGACTGCTCCTCCCTCAGTGCCGCTCCCACTCACCCCTTTACTGACTGCTCCTCCCTCAGTGCTGCTCCCACTCTATTTTCAATTCAATTCAATTCAAATCGCTTTATTGGCATGACAAGGTACATCTTATGTTGCCGAAGCATCGAAAAACATTCATGGTTGCACACAAAAATACAGATCTATCCATACAGTGTATAAACAGATATATCCCTGAGTTTATAAATATATATTCATATAATTTGTATATACTCTTTTCTTATATTTAGTGGTTGTCCCTCTGTTTATGGCAAGCTGTAACATAGTGTGCCGCTAAGGTTACACAATTTCTCTCTTCCCCTAGTAGGTATGGGAGTTTTTGGTCGTCATTCAAATTTCTGAATTCCGGGCATATTTTTGTGAATTTTGGGTAGAAATTCTCCCTTATGCCCTGATATTTTCTACAAGCTGTGAGGAAGTGCATCTCTGTCTCCACCACTCCCTGACTGCAGTGAGAGCATATCCTGTCCTCTCTTGGTAGCCGGGTCTGCCTGTGTCTACCTTTTTCGATCGCCAGGCTATGTTCACTCAGTCTGTACATTGTCAAGGTTTTTCTCAGTTTGCTATCCTTTACCATGGTCAGGTAATCAGCCATGTTGTATTGTCTGTTTAGGGCCAAGTAGCAATTGAGTTTGCTTTGGGTTTTTGTTGTTTCTGTCCAATATGACAGATATTTTTCCTTTTGCTTAGCGACGATTGTGTTGGGTCGAATTCTTTGTGTTACGCTGTCACTGTCCTGGGGCTGGTTATTGTTAGTAGTGTTAGTAGTTACTTCACTGCGTCCCAGGACTAGTTGACTGAGGGTATTCTTCTTCATGGTCCTCTCTTGGCATTTCAGGGCTTCGTAATGATAGCATTGGGGGTTGCTCATTTCTAGGTGTTTCCAAAATTTGGTGGCTCTTTTTTGGATAGTAATTATTAATGGATATTGGCCTAGTTCTGCCCTGCATGCATTGTTTACGGTTTTCCTTTGAGTCCGGAGGATACTTTTACAGAATTCTGCATGTAGGATCTCAATTGGGTGTTTGTCCCATTTTGCAAATTCTTGTTGTGTTAGCGGTCCTCATACCTCACTGCCCTAGAGTGCAATTGGTTCAATTACTGATTCAAAAATTTTGAGCCAAATGCTAATTGGGATTTCTATTTGGATTGATTTTTTAATGGCATAGAAAGCCTTTCTTGCTTTCTCTTTCAGTTCATTCACAGCCAGATGAAAATTTCCCTTAGAACTGATTTTTAAGCCCAAGTATGTGTAGTTAGTGGTTTGTTCAATTTTGGTTGTTCCTAGTGTGAAATTTATTTTGGGTCCCTGATGTCTGGATCTTTGCTGGAACACAAGGACTTTGGTTTTTTGGGGATTTATTGTCAGGGCCCAGGTCTGGCAGAACGACTCCAGCAGATCCAGGTTCTGCTGAAGACCCTCCTTAGTTGGTGACAGCAGAACCAGGTCATCTGCATAGAGGAGGAATTTAACCTTGGATTCATATAGGGTGAGGCCGGGTGCTGTAGATTGTTCAAGTAGTTTTGCCAATTCATTTATGTAAATATTAAAGAGTGTCGGTGAGATGGGCGAGCCCTGCGTCACCCCCCGCCCCTGTGGGAAGTATTTTGTTTGTTTGTCTCCAATTTTAACTGCACATTTGTTGTTTGTATACATTGATTTAATTACATCATATGTTTTTCCCCCTACCCCGCTTTCGATAAGTTTCAGGAACAAACCGTCGTGCCAGATGGAATCGAAAGCCTTCTGGAAATCTATAAAGCATGCGTAGATTTTGCTTTTGTTTTGATGAACGTGTTTGTCAATTAGGGTCTGTAGGGTGAAGATGTGATCTGATGTTCTATAGTTTGGCCGGAATCCAATTTGGCTTTTACTCAAGACATTGTGCTCATCAAGGAAGTTTATAAGTCTTTTGTTTATGATACTACAGAATACCTTCCCCAGGTTACTGTTTACACAGATGCCTCGATAGTTATTTGGGTCGACTTTGTCCCCACTTTTGTATATGGGCGTTATGAGTCCTTTGTTCCAGATATCAGGGAAGTAACCGACACTCAGAACCAAGTTGAAGAGTTTTAGGATAGCCAGTTTCATTTTATCGTCTGTGTGTTTAATCATCTCGCTTAGTATGCCGTCTGCACCGCAAGCTTTTCCTGGTCGCAGGTCCTTGAGTTTTTCAACTAGTTCTTTTTCTGTTAATATGGAGTCTAGCGGGTTTTGGTTATCTTTTATGGCCATTTCGAGCTTTTCCAGTTTTTTGCATATTTGGTGTTGCTCTGGCCTTAGTGTGTTTTTCTGGTATAATTTTTCAAAGTGGTTTTCCCATGTGTCTCCATTTTGAATGGCCAATTCGTCGTGTTGTTTTTTGTGTAATGTATTCCAGTTGTCCCAGAAACAATTGGAATCAATGGATTCCTCAATGGAGCTGAGTGTATTAATATACTGCTCTTTTTTGGTTCTGAGTGTGTTTCTGTATTGTGTTAGTGTCTGACAATAAGTAAGGCGTAATTCCTCGTTTTCTGGCTGTCTGTGTTTTTGGTTTGATATTTTTCTAAGTTTTTTCCTCATGTTATGGCAATCTGGGTCAAACCATTTTTCATAGTTTTTTGTTTTGGGTTTGTTCTTGCGAGCTTTCAAGTTTGACCTTGTTGCCAAATTATCAAAAATATTGTTTAGGTTATTCACTGCCCGGTTTATGCCTTCTTTATTGTGAGTGTATATGTTATCCAGAAAGGTGTCCAATAGAGCTTGAGTTGATTCATTGCTAATTGCTTTCTGGTATTTTTCTGTGCTGTTTTTGGCCCATCTGTACGATTTTTTGGTGTTGTACAGCTTACTGGGTTGTGTTTCTGTGTTGGTTGTTTCTGTCTTTTTAAGATACATAGTAATTTGACTGTGGTCTGACAGTGTTGTTTGTGGTTTGACTGTGAATGCTCTGAAAGAGGATGGGTCCAAATCCGTAATCATATAGTCTACGGTGCTACAGCCAAGAGGTGAGCAATAGGTCGATCTTCCTAGGAGGTCTCCCATGAACCTACCATTGACAATGTACAGACCCAGGCTTCGACAGAGCTGCAGGAGCTGTTTTCCGTTGGTATTTGTCTGCTTGTCGCAGTTATGCCTGTATGGATGGGAAGGGGTATCGAAGTGGTTATTCCCGAATATGTAATTGTTTCCCTGATTATTGGTGAAGTCTGGTTCTTCACCAGTTCTTGAATTGAGGTCACCACAGATCAACACGTTCCCCTGGGCCTGGAATTGGATAATCTCCCTCTCCATGTTGGAGAAGGTGTCCTCTTTAAAGTACGGGGATTCCATTGGGGGGATATAGAGTGCGCAAATGAAAACATCTTGGGGGTTAGAGATAATCCCCCTCTCAATTTTGAGCCACATGTGGTTTTCGCCCTTTTTTATAAATTTGATGCAATTCTTAAGCTCTGTTTTAAACCAAATCAGTATGCCTCCGGAGTCTCTGCCTTGGGTTACTCCTGGCAATTTATTGGAGGGGACCACCAGCTCTGTGTACCCTTGGGGACGGCCAGTGTGTCCTTCTCCTCCATACCAAGTTTCCTGTAAAATGATGATATCCAGATCTTTAGTTTCATCTATGAACTCTGGGGTCCTACTCTTCACGTCGAGCACCGAAGAGCGTAGACCTTGGATATCCCAGGTCGAAATATATAAGGATTTCATGTTAAGTTTGATCTTTTACTATGATAGGTTAAAGAATGATATGTGTTTGTCGTGTCTAAATGGGGGAAAAAAAGATCATCTCAATTGTCTATAAATGCTAATACTACTTGGTTACAATTCATTCCAGTAATTAGTCCTTGATTTTTTTTTTTTCATTTTCTGATCCATAAGGCGGAAGTAGATGCTGCTGCACGTCTGCTTAGTGTCTCTTAATGGATTGTCTCTGCCTGAGGTATTGCGTACGCCCTGTGCATCTCTCCCACTGTCTGGCTGGGGGCGGTGCTGTTGCCCTGTAGGACAGGAGTGGTGCAGGTCTGATATTGTTGTTGTGCATGGGGATCCTCTCTGGTCCCGGTTGGTGTGGTGGTGGTCTCTGTAGTAGTCCCGGTATGTACCCCGCTGATCTCTGGTGGTCCCCTTTACTGACTGCTCCTCCCTCAGTGCTGCTCCCACTCACCCCTTTACTGAATGCTCCTCCCTCAGTGCCGCTCCCACTCGCCCCTTTACTGACTGCCCCTCTCTCAGTGCCGCTCCCACTCGCCCCTTTACTGACTGCTCCTCCCTCAGTGCCGCTCCCACTCGCCCCTTTACTGACTGCTCCTCTCTCAGTGCCGTTCCCACTCGACCCTTTACTGGCTGCTCCTCTCTCAGTGCTGCTCCCACTCGCCCCTTTACTGACTGCTCCTCTCTCAGTGCCGCTCCCACTCTCCCCTTTACTGACTGCTCCTCTCTCAGTGCCGCTCCCACTCTCCCCTTTACTGTCTGCTCCTCTCTCAGTGCCGCACCCACTCTCCCCTTTACTGACTGCTCCACTCTCAGTGCCGCTCCCACTCGCCCCTTTGCTGACTGCTCCTCCCTCAGTGCTGCTCCCACTCGCCCCTTTACTGACTGCTCCTCCCTCAGTGCCTCTCCCACTCACCCCTTTACTGACTGCTCCTCCCTCAGTGCCGCTCCCACTCGCCCCGTTACTGACTGCTAATCTCTCAGTGCCTCTCCCACTCACTCCTTTACTGACTGCTCCTCTCTCAGTGCCGCTCCCACTCTCCCCGTTACTGACTGCTCCTCCCTCAGTGCCGCTCCCACTCACCCCTTTACTGACAGCTCCTCCCTCAGTGCCTCTCCCACTCACCCCTTTATTGACTGCTCCTCCCTCAGTACCGCTCCCACTCGCCCCTTTACTGACTGCTCCTCCCTCAGTGCCGCTCCCACTCGCCCCTTTACTGACTGCTCCTCTCTCAGTGCCGCTCCCACTCTCCCCTTCACTGACTGCTCCTCCCTCAGTGCCGCTCCCACTCGCCCCTTTACTGACTGCTGCTCTCTCAGTGCCGCTCCCACTCTCCCCTTTGCTGACTGCTCCTCCCTCAGTGCCGCTCCCACTCTCCCCTTTACTGACTGCTCCTCTCTCAGTGCCGCTCCCACTCTCCCCTTTACTGACTGCTCCTCTCTCAGTGCCGCTCCCACTCTCCCCTTTACTGACTGCTCCTCCCTCAGTGCCGCTCCCACTCGCCCCTTTACTGACTGCTCCGCTCCCAGTGCCGCTCCCACTCGCCCCTTTACTGACTGCTCCTCTCTGTGCCGCTCCCACTCTCCCCTTTACTGACTGCTCCTCTCTCAGTGCCGCTCCCACTCTCCCCTTTACTATCTGCTCCTCTCTCAGTGCCACTCCCACTCTCCCCTTTACTGACTGCTCCTCTCGCAGTGCCGCTCCCACTCGCCCCTTTACTGACTGCTCCTCTCTCAGTGCCGCTCCCACTCGCCCCGTTACTGACTGCTCCACCCTCAGTGCCGCTCCCACTCACCCCTTTACTGACTGCTCCTCTCTCAGTGCCGCTCCCACTCACCCCTTTACTGACTGCTCCTCTCTCAGTGCCACTCCCACTCTCCCCTTTACTGACTGCTCCTCTCTCAGTGCCGCTCCCACTCACCCCTTTACTGACTGCTCCTCTCTCAGTGCCGCTCCCCTCGGCGCTTTACTGACTGCTCCTCTCTCAGTGCCACTCCCACTCTCCCCTTTACTGACTGCTCCTCTCTCAGTGCCACTCCCACTCTCCCCTTTACTGACTGCTCCTCTCTCAGTGCCGCTCCCACTCACCCCTTTACTGACTGCTCCTCTCTCAGTGCCGCTCCCACTCGGCCCTTTACTGACTGCTCCTCCCTCAGTGCTGCTCCCACTCTCCCCTTCGCTGACTGCTCCTCCCTCAGTGCCGCTCCCACTCGCCCCTTTACTGACTGCTCCTCTCTCAGTGCCGCTCCCACTCTCCCCTTTACTGACTGCTCCTCTCTCAGTGCCGCACCCACTCTCCCTTTTACTGGCTGCTCCTCTGTCAGTGCCGCTCCCACTCTCCCCTTCACTGACTGCTCCTCTCTCTGTGCCGCTCCCACTCGCCCCTTTACTGACTGCTCCTCCCTCAGTGCCGCTCCCACTTGCCCCTTTACTGACTGCTCCTCTCTCAGTGCTGCTCCCACTCGCCCCTTTACTGACTGCTCCTCCCTCAGTGCCTCTCCCACTCTCCTCTTTACTGACTGCTCCTCTCTCAGTGCCGCTCCCACTCACCCCTTTACTGACTGCTCCTCCCTCAGTGCCGCTCCCACTCGGCCCTTTACTGACTGCTCCTCTCTCAGTGCCTCTCCCACTCGCCCCTTTACTGACTGCTCCTCTCTCAGTGCCGCTCCCACTCACCCCTTGACTGACTGCTCCTCTCTCAGTGCCGCTCACACTCGTCCCTTTACTGACTGCTCCTCCCTCAGTGCCGCTCCCACTCACCCCTTTACTGACTGCTCCTCTCTCAGTGCCGCTCCCACTCTCCCCTTTACTGACTGCTCCTCTCTCAGTGCCGCTCCCACTCTCCCCTTTACTGACTGCTCCTCTCTCAGTGCCGCTCCCACTCGTCCCTTTACTGAATGCTCCTCTCTCAGTGCCGCTCCCGCTCTCCCCTTTACTGACTGCTACTCCCTCAGTGCCGCTCCCACTCGCCCCTTTACTGACTGCTCCGCTCCCAGTGCCGCTCCCACTCGCCCCTTTACTGACTGATCCTCCCTCAGTGCTGCTCCCACTCTCCCCTTTACTGACTGCTCCTCCCTCAGTGCCGCTCCCACTCACCCCTTTACTGAATGCTCCTCTCTCAGTGCCGCTCCCGCTCACCCCTTTACTGACTGCTCCTCTCTCAGTGCCGCTCCCACTCGGCCCTTTACTGACTGCTCCTCCCTCAGTGCCGCTCCCACTCTCCCCTTTACTGACTGCTCCTCTCTCAGTGCCGCTCCCACTCGGCCCTTTACTGACTGCTCCTCTCTCAGTGCCGCTCCCACTCTCCCCTTTACTGACTGCTCCTCCCTCAGTGCCGCTCCCACTCGCCTCTTTGCTCACTGCTCCTCCCTCCGTGCCGCTCCCACTCACCCCTTTACTGACTGCTCCTCTCTCAGTGCCGCTCCCACTCTCCCCTTTACTGACTGCTCCTCTCTCAGTGCCGCTTCCACGCTCCCCTTTACTGATTGCTCCACCCTCAGTGCCGCTCCCACTCTCCCCTTTACTGACTGCTCCTCTCTCAGTGCCACTCCCACTCGCCCCTTTACTGACTGCTCCTCTCTCAGTGCCGCTCCCACTCACCCCTTTACTGACTGCTCCTCTCTCAGTGCCACTCCCACTCTCCCCTTTACTGACTGCTGCTCTCTCAGTGCCGCTCCCACTCGCCCCTTTACTGACTGCTCCTCTCTCAGTGCCGCTCCCACTCGCCCCTTTACTGACTGCTCCTCTCTCAGTGCCGCTCCCACTCTCCCCTTTACTGACTGCTCCTCTCTCAGTGCCGCTTCCACGCTCCCCTTTACTGATTGCTCCACCCTCAGTGCCGCTCCCACTCTCCCCTTTACTGACTGCCCCTCTCTCGGTGCCACTCCCACTCTCCCATTTACTGACTGCCCCTCTATCGTTGCCGCTCCCACTCTCCCCTTTACTGACTGCTCCTCTATCGTTGCCGCTCCCACTCTCCCCTTTACTATCTGCTCCTCTCTCAGTGCCGCTCCCACTCACCCCCTTACTGACTGCTCCTCTCTCAGTGCCACTCCCACTCTCCCCTTTACTGACTGCTGCTCTCTCAGTGCCGCTCCCACTCACCCCTTTACTGACTGCTCCTCTCTCAGTGCCGCTCCCACTCGGCCCTTTACTGACTGCTCCTCTCTCAGTGCCACTCCCACACTCCCCTTTACTGACTGCTCCTCTCTCAGTGCCGCTCCCACTCACCCCTTTACTGACTGCTCCTCTCTCAGTGCCGCTCCCACTCGGCCCTTTACTGACTGCTCCTCCCTCAGTGCTGCTCCCACTCGCCCCTTTACTGACTGCTCTTCCCTCAGTGCCGCTCCCACTCACTCCTTTACTGACTGCTCCTCTCTCAGTGCCGCTCCCACTCACTCCTTTACTGACTGCTCCTCTCTCAGTGCCGCTCCCACTCTCCCCTTCACTGACTGCTCCTCCCTCAGTGCCGCTCCCACTCGCCCCTTTACTGACTGCTCCTCTCTCAGTGCCGCTCCCACTCTCCCCTTCACTGGCTGCTCCTCTCTCAGTGCCGCACCCACTCTCCCTTTTACTGACTGCTCCTCTGTCAGTGCCGCTCCCACTCTCCCCTTCACTGACTGCTCCTCTCTCAGTGCCGCTCCCACTCGCCCCTTTACTGACTGCTCCTCCCTCAGTGCCGCTCCCACTTGCCCCTTTACTGACTGCTCCTCTCTCAGTGCTGCTCCCACTCGCCCCTTTATTGACTGCTCCTCCCTCAGTGCCTCTCCCACTCTCCTCTTTACTGACTGCTCCTCTCTCAGTGCTGCTCCCACTCACCCATTTACTGACTGCTCCTCCCTCAGTGCCGCTCCCACTCGGCCCTTTACTGACTGCTCTTCTCTCAGTGCCTCTCCCACTCGCCCCTTTACTGACTGCTCCTCTCTCAGTGCCGCTCCCACTCACCCCTTGACTGACTGCTCCTCTCTCAGTGCCGCTCACACTCGTCCCTTTACTGACTGCTCCTCCCTCAGTGCCGCTCCCACTCACCCCTTTACTGACTGCTCCTCTCTCAGTGCCGCTCCCACTCACCCTTTACTGACTGCTCCTCCCTCAGTGCCGCTCCCGCTCACCCCTTTACTGACTGCTCCTGCCTCAGTGCCGCTCCCACTCACCCCTTTACTGACTGCTCCGCTCCCAGTGCCGCTCCCACTCGCCCCTTTACTGACTGATCCTCCCTCAGTGCTGCTCCCACTCGGCCCTTTACTGACTGCTCCTCCCTCAGTGCCGCTCCCGCTCCCCCCTTTACTGAATGCTCCTCTCTCAGTGCCGCTCCCGCTCACCCCTTTACTGACTGCTCCTCCCTCAGTGCCGCTCCCACTCACCCCTTTACTGAATGCTCCTCCCTCAGTGCCGCTCCCACTCTCCCCTTTACTGACTGCTCCTCCCTCAGTGCCACTCCCACTCGCCTCTTTGCTCACTGCTCCTCCCTCCGTGCCGCTCCCACTCACCCCTTTACTGACTGCTCCTCTCTCAGTGCCGCTCCCACTCTCCCCTTTACTGACTGCTCCTCTCTCAGTGCCGCTTCCACGCTCCCCTTTACTGATTGCTCCACCCTCAGTGCCGCTCCCACTCTCCCCTTTACTGACTGCTCCTCTCTCAGTGCCGCTCCCACTCTCCCCTTTACTGACTGCTGCTCTCTCAGTGCCACTCCCACTCGCCCCTTTACTGACTGCTCCTCTCTCAGTGTCGCTCCCACTCACCCCTTTACTGACTTCTCCTCTCTGTGCCGCTCCCACTCTCCCCTTTACTGACTGCTCCTCTCTCAGTGCCGCCCCCACTCGCCCCTTTACTGACTGCTCCTCCCTCAGTGCTGCTCCCACTTGCCCCTTTACTGACTGCTCCACTCTCAGTGCCGCTCCCACTCACCCCTTTACTGACTGCTCCTCCCTCAGTGCCGCTCCCACTCGCCCCTTTACTGACTGCTCCTCTCTCAGTGCCGCTCCCACTCGCCCCTTTACTGACTGCTCCTCACTCAGTGCCGCTCCCACTCGCCCCTTTACTGACTGCTCCTCCCTCAGTGCAGCTCCCACTCGCCCCTTTACTGACTGCTCCTCCCTCAGTGCCGCTCGCACTCGCCCCTTTACTGACTGCTCCTCCCTCAGTGCCGCTCCCACTCTCCCCTTTACTGACTGCTCCTCTCTCAGTGCCGCTCCCACTCACCCCTTTACTGACTGCTCCTCTCTCAGTGCCGCTCCCACTCACCCCTTTACTGACTGCTCCTCTCTCAGTGCCGCTCCCACTCACCCCTTTAATGACTGCTCCTCCCTCAGTGCCGCTCCCGCTCACCCCTTTACTGACAGCTCCTCCCTCAGTGCCGCTCCCACTCTCCCCTTTACTGACTGCTCCTCTATCGTTGCCGCTCCCACTCTCCCCTTTACTGACTGCTCCTCTCTCGGTGCCGCTCACACTCGGCCCTTTACTGACTGCTCCTCCCTCAGTGCCACTCCCACTCACCCCTTTACTGACTGCTCCTCCCTCAGTGCCGCTCCCACTCACTCCTTTACTGACTGCTCCTCTCTCAGTGCCGCTCCCACTCACTCCTTTACTGACTGCTCCTCTCTCAGTGCCGCTCCCACTCTCCCCTTTACTGACTGCTCCTCTCTCAGTGCCGCTCCTACTCTCCCCTTTACTGACTGCTCCTCTCTCAGTGCCGCTCCCACTCGACCCTTTACTGGCTGCTCCTCTCTCAGTGCTGCTCCCACTCGCCCCTTTACTGACTGCTCCTCTCTCAGTGCCGCTCGCACTCTCCCCTTTACTGACTGCTCCTCTCTCAGTGCCGCTCCCACTCTCCCCTTTACTGACTGCTCCACTCTCAGTGCCGCCCCCACTCGCCCCTTTACTGACTGCTCCACTCTCAGTGCCGCTCCCACTCGCCCCTTTACCGACTGCTCCTCCCTCAGTGCTGCTCCCACTTGCCCCTTTACTGACTGCTCCACTCTCAGTGCCGCTCCCACTCGCCCCTTTACTGACTGCTCCTCCCTCAGTGCTGCTCCCACTCGCCCCTTTACTGACTGCTCCTCCCTCAGTGCCACTCCCACTCACCCCTTTACTGACTGCTCCTCCTTCAGTGTCGCTCCCACTCGCCCCTTTACTGACTGCACCTCTCTCAGTGCCGCTCCCACTCGCCGCTTTACTGACTGCTCCTCTTTGTGTCGCTCCCACTCGCCCCTTTACTGACTACTCCTCCCTCAGTGCCGCTCCCACTCTCCCCTTTACTGACTGCTCCTCCCTCAGTGCCGCTCCCACTCTCCCCTTTACTGACTGCTCCTCCCTCAGTGCCGCTCCCACTCGCCCCTTTACTGACTGCTCCTCTCTCAGTGCCGCTCCCACTCGCCCCTTTACTGACTGCTCCTCCCTCAGTGCGGCTCCCACTCTCCCCTTTACTGACTGCTCCTCTCTCAGTGCCGCTCCCACTCTCCCCTTTACTGACTGCTCCTCTCTCAGTGCCGCTCCCACTCTCCCCTTTACTGACTGCTCCTCCCTCAGTGCGGCTCCCACTCTCCCCTTTACTGACTGCTCCTCCCTCAGTGCCGCTCCCACTCGCCCCTTTACTGACTGCTCCTCTCTCAGTGCCGCTCCCACTCGCCCCTTTACTGACTGCTCCTCTCTCAGTGCCACTCCCACTCGCCCCTTTACTGACTGCTCCTCCCTCAGTGCGGCTCCCACTCTCCCCTTTACTGACTGCTCCTCTCTCAGTGCCGCTCCCACTCGCCCCGTTACTGACTGCTAATCTCTCAGTGCCGCTCCCACTCACTCCTTCACTGACTGCTCCTCTCTCAGTGCCGCTCCCACTCTCCCCGTTACTGACTGCTCCTCCCTCAGTGCCGCTCCCACTCACCCCTTTACTGACAGCTCCTCCCTCAGTGCCTCTCCCACTCACCCCTTTACTGACTGCTCCTCCCTCAGTGCCGCTCCCACTCGCCCCTTTACTGACTGCTCCTCCCTCAGTGCCGCTCCCACTCGCCCCTTTACTGACTGCTCCTCTCTCAGTGCCTCTGCCACTCGCCCCTTTACTGACTGCTCCTCCCTCAGTGCCGCTCCCACTCGCCCATTTACTGACTGCTCCTCCTTCAGTGCCGCTCCCACTCGCCCCTTTACTGACTGCTCCTCCCTCAGTGCCGCTCCCACTCACCCCTTTACTGCCAGCTCCTCCCTCAGTGCCTCTCCCACTCACCCCTTTACTGACTGCTCCTCCCTCAGTGTCGCTCCCACTCTCCCCTTCACTGACAGCTCCTCCCTCAGTGCCGATCCCAGTCGCCCCTTTACTGACTGCTCCTCTCTCAGTGCCGCTCCCACTCTCCCCTTTACTGACTGCTCCTCCCTCAGTGCCTCTCCCACACACCCCTTTACTGACTGCTCCTCCCTCAGTGTCGCTCCCACTCTCCCCTTCACTGACAGCTCCTCCCTCAGTGCCGATCCCAGTCGCCCCTTTACTGACAGCTCCTCCCTCAGTGCCGATCCCAGTCGCCCCTTTACTGACTGCTCCTCTCTCAGTGCCGCTCCCACTCTCCCCTTTACTGACTGCTCCTCCCTCAGTGCCGCTCCCACTCTCCCCTTTGCTGACTGCTCCTCTCTCAGTGCCGCCCCCACTCTCCCCTTTACTGACTGCTCCTCTCTCAGTGCCGCTCCCACTCTCCCCTTTACTGACTGCTCCTCTCTCAGTGCCGCCCCCACTCTCCCCTTTACTGACTGCTCCTCCCTCAGTGCCGCTCCCACTCGCCCCTTTACTGACTGCTCCGCTCCCAGTGCCGCTCCCACTCGCCCCTTTACTGACTGCTCCTCTCTCAGTGCCGCTCCCACTCTCCCCTTTACTGACTGCTCCACCCTCAGTGCCACTCCCACTCTCCCCTTTACTGACTGCTCCTCTCTCAGTGGCGCTCCCACTCACCCCTTTACTGACTGCTCCTCTCTCAGTGCCGCTCCCACTCGGCCCTTTACTGACTGCTCCTCTCTCACTGGCGCTCCCACTCTCCCCTTTACTGACTGCTCCTCTCTCAGTGCCGCTCCCACTCACCCCTTTACTGACTGCTCCTCTCTCAGTGCCGCTCCCACTCGGCCCTTTACTGACTGCTCCTCCCTCAGTGCTGCTCCCACTCGCCCCTTTACTGACTGCTCCTCCCTCAGTGCCGCTCCCACTCTCCCCTTTACTGACTGCTCCTCCCTCAGTGCCGCTCCCACTCTCCCCTTTACTGACTGCTCCTCTCTCAGTGCCGCTCCCACTCGCCCCTTTACTCACTGCTACTCTCTCAGGGTCACTCCCACTCTCCCCTTTACTGACTGCCCCTCTCTCAGTGCCGCTCCCACTCACCCCTTTACTGACTGCTCCTCTCTCAGTGCCGCCCCCACTCGCCCCTTTACTGACTGCTCCTCTCTCAGTGCTGCTCCCACTCGCCCCTTTACTGACTGCTCCTCTCTCAGTGCCGCTCCCACTCTCCCCTTTACTGACTGCTCCTCTCTCAGTGCCGCCCCCACTCGCCCCTTTACTGACTGCTCCTCTCTCAGTGCTGCTCCCACTTGCCCCTTTACTGACTGCTCCTCCCTCAGTGCTGCTCCCACTCGCCCCTTTACTGACTGCTCCTCCCTCAGTGCCGCTCCCACTCGCCCCTTTACTGACTGCTCCTCCCTCAGTGCCGCTCCCACTCTCCCCGTTACTGACTGCTCCTCACTCAGTGCCGCTCCCACTCGCCCCTTTACTGACTGCTCCTCCCTCAGTGCCGCTCCCACTCGCCCCTTTACTGACTGCTCCTCCCTCAGTGCCGCTCCCACTCTCCCCTTTACTGACTGCTCCTCTCTCAGTGCCGCTCCCACTCACCCCTTTACTGACTGCTCCTCTCTCAGTGCCTCTCCCACTCACCCCTTTACTGACTGCTCCTCCCTCAGTGTCGCTCCCACTCTCCCCTTCACTGACAGCTCCTCCCTCAGTGCCGCTCCCACTCGCCCCTTTACTGACTGCTCCTCTCTCAGTGCCGCTCCCACTCTCCCCTTTACTGACTGCTCCTCTCTCAGTGCCGCTCCCACTCGCCCCTTTACTGACTGCTCCTCCCTCAGTGCCGCTCCCACTCTCCCCTTTACTGACTGCTCCTCTCTCAGTGCCGCTCCCACTCTCCCCTTTGCTGACTGCTCCTCCCTCAGTGCCGCTCCCACTCTCCCCTTTGCTGACTGCTCCTCTCTCAGTGCCGCCCCCACTCTCCCCTTTACTGACTGCTCCTCTCTCAGTGCCGCTCCTACTCTCCCCTTTACTGACTGCTCCTCTCTCAGTGCCGCCCCCACTCTCCCCTTTACTGACTGCTCCTCCCTCAGTGCCGCTCCCACTCGCCCCTTTACTGACTGCTCCGCTCCCAGTGCCGCTCCCACTCGCCCCTTTACTGACTGCTCCTCTCTCAGTGCCGCTCCCACTCTCCCCTTTACTGACTGCTCCACCCTCAGTGCCACTCCCACTCTCCCCTTTACTGACTGCTCCTCTCTCAGTGCCGCTCCCACTCGGCCCTTTGCTGACTGCTCCTCTCTCACTGGCGCTCCCACTCTCCCCTTTACTGACTGCTCCTCTCTCAGTGCCGCTCCCACTCACCCCTTTACTGACTGCTCCTCTCTCAGTGCCGCTCCCACTCGGCCCTTTACTGACTGCTCCTCCCTCAGTGCTGCTCCCACTCGCCCCTTTACTGACTGCTCCTCCCTCAGTGCCGCTCCCACTCTCCCCTTTACTGACTGCTCCTCCCTCAGTGCCGCTCCCACTCTCCCCTTTACTGACTGCTCCTCTCTCAGTGCCGCTCCCACTCGCCCCTTTACTCACTGCTACTCTCTCAGTGTCACTCCCACTCTCCCCTTTACTGACTGCCCCTCTCTCAGTGCCGCTCCCACTCACCCCTTTACTGACTGCTCCTCTCTCAGTGCCGCCCCCACTCGCCGCTTTACTGACTGCTCCTCTCTCAGTGCTGCTCCCACTCGCCCCTTTACTGACTGCTCCTCTCTCAGTGCCGCTCCCACTCTACCCTTTACTGACTGCTCCTCTCTCAGTGCCGCCCCCACTCGCCCCTTTACTGACTGCTCCTCTCTCAGTGCTGCTCCCACTCGCCCCTTTACTGACTGCTCCTCCCTCAGTGCTGCTCCCACTCGCCCCTTTACTGACTGCTCCTCCCTCAGTGCCGCTCCCACTCGCCCCTTTACTGACTGCTCCTCCCTCAGTGCCGCTCCCACTCTCCCCGTTACTGACTGCTCCTCACTCAGTGCCGCTCCCACTCGCCCCTTTACTGACTGCTCCTCCCTCAGTGCCGCTCCTACTCGCCCCTTTACTGACTGCTCCTCCCTCAGTGCCGCTCCCACTCGCCCCTTTACTGACTGCTCCTCCCTCAGTGCCGCTCCCACTCTCCCCTTTACTGACTGCTCCTCTCTCAGTGCCGCTCCCACTCACCCCTTTACTGACTGCTCCTCTCTCAGTGCCGCTCCCACTCACCCCTTCACTGACTGCTCCTCTCTCAGTGCCGCTCCCACTCGCCCCGTTAATGACTGCTCCTCCCTCAGTGCCGCTCCCACTCGCCCCTTTACTGACTGCTCCTCTCTCAGTGCCGCTCCCACTCACCCCTTTAATGACTGCTCCTCCCTCAGTGCCGCTCCCGCTCGCCCCTTTACTGACTGCTCCTCCCTCAGTGCCGCTCCCACTCTCCCCTTTACTGACTGCCCCTCTCTCGGTGCCACTCCCACTCTCCCCTTTACTGACTGCCCCTCTATCGTTGCCGCTCCCACTCTCCCCTTTACTGACTGCTCCTCTCTCGGTGCCACTCCCACTCTCCCCTTTACTGACTGCTCCTCTCTCAGTGCCGCTCCCACTCTCCCCTTTACTGACTGCTCCTCTCTCAGTGCCGCCCCCACTCTCCCCTTTACTGACTGCTCCTCCCTCAGTGCCGCTCCCGCTCGCCCCTTTACTGACTGCTCCGCTCCCAGTGCCGCTCCCACTCGCCCCTTTACTGACTGCTCCTCTCTCAGTGCCGCTCCCACTCTCCCCTTTACTGACTGCTCCACCCTCAGTGCCACTCCCACTCTCCCCTTTACTGACTGCTCCTCTCTCAGTGGCGCTCCCACTCACCCCTTTACTGACTGCTCCTCTCTCAGTGCCGCTCCCACTCGGCCCTTTCCTGACTGCTCCTCTCTCAGTGGCGCTCCCACTCTCCCCTTTACTGACTTCTCCTCTCTCAGTGCCGCTCCCACTCACCCCTTTACTGACTGCTCCTCTCTCAGTGCCGCTCCCACTCGGCCCTTTACTGACTGCTCCTCCCTCAGTGCTGCTCCCACTCGCCCCTTTACTGACTGCTCCTCCCTCAGTACCGCTCCCACTCTGCCCTTTACTGACTGCTCCTCCCTCAGTGCCGCTCCCACTCTCCCCTTTACTGACTGCTCCTCTCTCAGTGCCGCTCCCACTCGCCCCTTTACTCACTGCTACTCTCTCAGTGTCACTCCCACTCTCCCCTTTACTGACTGCCCCTCTCTCAGTGCCGCTCCCACTCACCCCTTTACTGACTGCTCCTCTCTCAGTGCCACCCCCACTCGCCCCTTTACTGACTGCTCCTCTCTCAGTGCTGCTCCCACTCGCCCCTTTACTGACTGCTCCTCTCTCAGTGCCGCTCCCACTCTCCCCTTTACTGACTGCTCCTCTCTCAGTGCCGCCCCCACTCGCCCCTTTACTGACTGCTCCTCTCTCAGTGCTGCTCCCACTCGCCCCTTTACTGACTGCTCCTCCCTCAGTGCTGCTCCCACTCGCCCCTTTACTGACTGCTCCTCCCTCAGTGCCGCTCCCACTCGCCCCTTTACTGACTGCTCCTCCCTCAGTGCCGCTCCCACTCTCCCCGTTACTGACTGCTCCTCACTCAGTGCCGCTCCCACTCGCCCCTTTACTGACTGCTCCTCCCTCAGTGCCGCTCCCACTCGCCCCTTTACTGACTGCTCCTCCCTCAGTGCCGCTCCCCCTCTCCCCTTTACTGACTGCTCCTCTCTCAGTGCCGCTCCCACTCACCCCTTTACTGACTGCTCCTCTCTCAGTGCCGCTCCCACTCACCCCTTCACTGACTGCTCCTCTCTCAGTGCCGCTCCCACTCGCCCCGTTAATGACTGCTCCTCCCTCAGTGCCGCTCCCACTCGCCCCTTTACTGACTGCTCCTCTCTCAGTGCCGCTCCCACTCACCCCTTTAATGACTGCTCCTCCCTCAGTGCCGCTCCCGCTCGCCCCTTTACTGACTGTTCCTCCCTCAGTGCCGCTCCCACTCTCCCCTTTACTGACTGCCCCTCTCTCGGTGCCACTCCCACTCTCCCCTTTACTGACTGCCCCTCTATCGTTGCCGCTCCCACTCTCCCCTTTACTGACTGCTCCTCTCTCGGTGCCACTCCCACTCTCCCCTTTACTGACTGCTCCTCTCTCGGTGCCGCTCCCACTCTCCCCTTTACTGACTGCTCCTCTCTCGGTGCCGCTCACACTCGGCCCTTTACTGACTGCTCCTCTCTCAGTGCCACACCCACTCACCCCTTTACTGACTGCTCCTCCCTCAGTGCCGCTCCCACTCACTCCTTTACTGACTGCTCCTCTCTCAGTGCCGCTCCCACTCACTCCTTTCCTGACTGCTCCTCTCTCAGTGCCGCTCCTACTCTCCCCTTTGCTGACTGCTCCTCTCACAGTGCCGCTCCTACTCGACCCTTTACTGACTGCTCCTCCCTCAGTGCTGCTCCCACTCGCCCCTTTACTGACTGCTCCTCTCTCAGTGCCGCTCCCACTCTCCCCTTTACTGCCTGCTCCTCTCTCAGTGCCGCACCCACTCTAGCCTTTACTGACTGCTCCACTCTCAGTGCCGCTCCCACTCGCCCCTTTGCTGACTGCTCCTCCCTCAGTGCTGCTCCCACTCGCCCCTTTACTGACTGCTCCTCCCTCAGTGCCGCTCCCACTCACCCCTTTACTGACTGCTCCTCCCTCAGTGCCTCTCCCACTCACCCCTTTACTGACTGCTCCTCCCTCAGTGCCGCTCCCACTCGCCCCGTTACTGACTGCTAATCTCTCAGTGCTGCTCCCACTCACTCCTTCACTGACTGCTCCTCTCTCAGTGCCGCTCCCACTCTCCCCGTTACTGACTGCTCCTCCCTCAGTGCCGCTCCCACTCACCCCTTTACTGACAGCTCCTCCCTCAGTGCCTCTCCCACTCACCCCTTTACTGACTGCTCCTCCCTCAGTGCCGCTCCCACTCACCCCTTTACTGACTGCTCCTCCCTCAGTGCCGCTCCCACTCGCCCCTTTACTGACTGCTCCTCTCTCAGTGCCTCTGCCACTCGCCCCTTTACTGACTGCTCCTCCCTCAGTGCCGCTCCCACTCGCCCCTTTACTGACTGCTCCTCCCTCAGTGCCGCTCCCACTCGCCCCTTTACTGACTGCTCCTCCCTCAGTGCCGCACCCACTCACCCCTTTACTGACAGCTCCTCCCTCAGTGCCGCTCCCACTCGCCCCTTTACTGACTGCTCCTCTCTCAGTGCCGCTCCCACTCTCCCCTTTACTGACTGCTCCTCTCTCAGTGCCGCTCCCACTCGCCCCTTTACTGACTGCTCCTCCCTCAGTGCCGCTCCCACTCTCCCCTTTACTGACTGCTCCTCTCTCAGTGCCGCTCCCACTCTCCCCTTTGCTGACTGCTCCTCCCTCAGTGCCGCTCCCACTCTCCCCTTTGCTGACTGCTCCTCTCTCAGTGCCGCCCCCACTCTCCCCTTTACTGACTGCTCCTCTCTCAGTGCCGCTCCCACTCTCCCCTTTACTGACTGCTCCTCTCTCAGTGCCGCCCCCACTCTCCCCTTTACTGACTGCTCCTCCCTCAGTGCCGCTCCCACTCGCCCCTTTACTGACTGCTCCGCTCCCAGTGCCGCTCCCACTCGCCCCTTTACTGACTGCTCCTCTCTCAGTGCCGCTCCCACTCTCCCCTTTACTGACTGCTCCACCCTCAGTGCCACTCCCACTCTCCCCTTTACTGACTGCTCCTCTCTCAGTGGCGCTCCCACTCACCCCTTTACTGACTGCTCCTCTCTCAGTGCCGCTCCCACTCGGCCCTTTACTGACTGCTCCTCTCTCAGTGGCGCTCCCACTCTCCCCTTTACTGACTGCTCCTCTCTCAGTGCCGCTCCCACTCACCCCTTTACTGACTGCTCCTCTCTCAGTGCCGCTCCCACTCGGCCCTTTACTGACTGCTCCTCCCTCAGTGCTGCTCCCACTCGCCCCTTTACTGACTGCTCCTCCCTCAGTGCCGCTCCCACTCTCCACTTTACTGACTGCTCCTCTCTCAGTGCCGCTCCCACTCTCCCCTTTACTGACCGCTCCTCCCTCAGTGCCGCTCCCACTCACCCCTTTACTGACTGCTCCTCCCTCAGTGCCTCTCCCACTCACCCCTTTACTGACTGCTCCTCCCTCAGTGCCGCTCCCACTTGCCCCTTTACTGACTGCTCCTCTCTCAGTGCCGCTCCCACTCTCCCCTTCACTGACTGCTCCTCCCTCAGTGCCGCTCCCACTCGCCCCTTTCCTGACTGCTCCCCTCTCAGTGCCGCTCCCACTCGCCCCTTTACTGACTGCTCCTCCCTCAGTGCCGCTCCCACTTGCCCCTTTACTGACTGCTCCTCTCTCAGTGCTGCTCCCGCTCGCCCCTTTACTGACTGCTCCTCCCTCAGTGCCTCTCCCACTCTCCTCTTTACTGACTGCTCCTCTCTCAGTGCCGCTCCCACTCACCCCTTTACTGACTGCTCCTCCCTCAGTGCCGCTCCCACTCGGCCCATTACTGACTGCTCCTCTCTCAGTGCCGCTCCCACTCACCCCTTTACTGACTGCTCCTCCCTCAGTGCCGCTCCCACTTGGCCCTTTACTGACTGCTCCTCTCTCAGTGCCTCTCCCACTCGCCCCTTTACTGACTGCTACTCCCTCAGTGCCGCTCCCACTCGCCCCTTTACTGAATGCTCCTCTCTCAGTGCCGCTCCTACTCCCCCCTTTACTGACTGCTCCTCCCTCAGTGCCGCTCCCACTCTCCCCTTTACTGACTGCTCCTCCCTCAGTGCCGCTCCCACTCGCCCCTTTACTGACTGCTCCTCCCTCAGTGCCGCTCCCACTCGCCCCTTTACTGACTGCTCCGCTCCCAGTGCCGCTCCCACACGCCCCTTTACTGACTGATCCTCCCTCAGTGCTGCTCCCACTCTCCCCTTTACTGACTGCTCCTCCCTCAGTGCCGCTCCCGCTCACCCCTTTACTGACTGCTCCTCTCTCAGTGCCGCTCCCACTCGCCCCTTTACTGACTGATCCTCCCTCAGTGCTGCTCCCTCTCTCCCCTTTACTGACTGCTCCTCCCTCAGTGCCGCTCCCGCTCACCCCTTTACTGACTGCTCCTCTCTCAGTGCCGCTCCCACTCGCCCCTTTACTGACTGCTCCTCCCTCAGTGCCGCTCCCACTCACCCCTTTACTGAATGCTCCTCTCTCAGTGCCGCTCCCACTCTCCCCTTTACTGACTGCTCCTCCCTCCGTGCCGCTCCCACTCACCCCTTTCCTGACTGCTCCTCTCTCAGTGCCGCTCCCACTCTCCCCTTTACTGACTGCTCCTCTCTCAGTGCCGCTTCCACTCTCCCCTTTACTGACTGCTCCTCTCTCAGTGCCGCTCCCACTCTCCCCTTTACTGACTGCTCCTCCCTCAGTGCCGCTCCCACTCTCCCCTTTACTGACTTCTCCTCTCTCAGTTCCGCTCCCACTCTCCCCTTTACTGACTGCTCCTCTCTCAGTGCCACTCCCACTCTCCCCTTTACTGACTGCTCCTCTCTCAGTGCCGCTCCCACTCACCCCTTTACTGACTGCTCCTCTCTCAGTGCCGCTCCCACTCGCCCCTTTCCTGACTGCTCCTCTCTGTGTCGCTCCCACTCACCCCTTTACTGACTTCTCCTCTCTCAGTGCCGCTCCCACTCGCCCCTTTACTGACTGCTCCTCTCTCAGTGCCGCTCCCACTCACCCCTTTACTGACTGCTCCTCTCTCAGTGCCGCTCCCACTCGCCCCTTTACTGACTGCTCCTCCCTCAGTGCCGCTCCCACTCACCCCTTCACTGACTACTCCTCCCTCAGTGCCGCTCCCACTCGCCCCTTTACTGACTGCTCCTCTCTCAGTGCCGCTCCCACTCGCCCCTTTACTGACTGCTCCTCTCTCAGTGCCGCTCCCACTCTCCCCTTTCCTGACTGCTCCTCCCTCAGAGCCTCTCCCACTCTCCCCTTTACTGGCTGCTCCTCTCTCAGTGCCTCTCCCACTCTCCCCTTTACTGGCTGCTCCTCTCTCAGTGCCGCTCCCACTCTCCCCTTTACTGACTGCTCCTCCCTCATTGCCGCTTCCACTCTTCCCTTTCCTGACTGCTCCTCCCTCAGTGCCGCTCCCACTCGCCCATTTACTGACTGCTCCTCCCTCGGTGCCGCCCCCACTCCCCCTTTACTGACTGCTCCTCTCTCAGTGCCGCTCCCACTCGGCCCTTTACTGACTGCTCCTCCCTCAGTGCCGCTCCCACTCTCCCCTGTCCCGGCTGCTCCTCCCTCAGTGCCGCTCCCACTCGGCCCTTTACTGACTGCTCCTCCCTCAGTGCCGCTCCCACTCTCCCCTTTACTGACTGCTCCTCTCTCAGTGCCGCTCCCACTCGCCCCTTTACTGACTGCTCCTCTCTCAGTGCCGCTCCCACTCGCCCCTTTACTGACTGCTCCTCCCTCAGTGCCGCTCCCACTCTCCCCTTTACTGACTGCTCCTCTCTCAGTGCCGCTCCCACTCGCCCCTTTACTGACTGCTCCTCCCTCAGTGCCGCTCCCACTCGCCCCTTTACTGACTGCTCCGCTCCCAGTGCCGCTCCCACTCGCCCCTTTACTGACTGATCCTCCCTCAGTGCTGCTCCCACTCACTCCTTTACTGACTGCTCCTCCCTCAGTGCCGCTCCCGCTCACCCCTTTACTGACTGCTCCTCCCTCAGTGCCGCTCCCACTCTCCCCTTTACTGACTGCTCCTCCCTCAGTGCCGCTCCCACTCGCCCCTTTACTGACTGCTCCTCCCTCAGTGCCGCTCCCGCTCACCCCTTTACTGACTGCTCCTCCCTCAGTGCCGCTCCCACTCTCCCCTTTACTGACTGCTCCTCCCTCAGTGCCGCTCCCACTCTCCCCTTTACTGACTGCTCCTCCCTCAGTGCCGCTCCCACTCACCCCTTTACTGAATGCTCCTCTCTCAGTGCCGCTCCCACTCTCCCCTTTACTGACTGCTCCTCCCTCCGTGCCGCTCCCACTCACCCCTTTACTGACTGCTCCTCTCTCAGTGCCGCTCCCACTCCCCCTTTACTGACTGCTCCTCTCTCAGTGCCGCTTCCACGCTCCCCTTTACTGATTGCTCCACCCTCAGTGCCGCTCCCACTCTCCCCTTTACTGACTGCTCGTCCCTCAGTGCCGCTCCCACTCTCCCCTTTACTGACTGCTCGTCCCTCAGTGCCGCTCCCACTCTCCCCTTTACTGACTGCTCCTCTCTCAGTGCCGCTCCCACTCTCCCCTTTACTGACTGCTCGTCCCTCAGTGCCGCTCCCACTCTCCCCTTTACTGACTGCTCGTCCCTCAGTGCCGCTCCCACGCTCCCCTTTACTGACTGCTCCTCTCTCAGTGCCGCTCCCACTCTCCCCTTTACTGACTGCTCGTCCCTCAGTGCCGCTCCCACTCTCCCCTTTACTGACTGCTCCTCCCTCAGTGCCGCTCCCACTTGCCCCTTTACTGACTGCTCCTCTCTCAGTGCTGCTCCCGCTCGCCCCTTTACTGACTGCTCCTCCCTCAGTGCCTCTCCCACTCTCCTCTTTACTGACTGCTCCTCTCTCAGTGCCGCTCCCACTCACCCCTTTACTGACTGCTCCTCCCTCAGTGCCGCTCCCACTCTCCCCTTTACTGACTGCTCGTCCCTCAGTGCCGCTCCCACTCTCCCCTTTACTGACTGCTCCTCTCTCAGTGCCGCTCCCACTCTCCCCTTTACTGACTGCTCGTCCCTCAGTGCCGCTCCCACTCTCCCCTTTACTGACTGCTCGTCCCTCAGTGCCGCTCCCACTCTCCCCTTTACTGACTGCTCCTCTCTCAGTGCCGCTCCCACTCGCCCCTTTCCTGACTGCTCCCCTCTCAGTGCCGCTCCCACTCGCCCCTTTACTGACTGCTCCTCCCTCAGTGGCGCTCCCACTTGCCCCTTTACTGACTGCTCCTCTCTCAGTGCTGCTCCCGCTCGCCCCTTTACTGACTGCTCCTCCCTCAGTGCCTCTCCCACTCTCCTCTTTACTGACTGCTCCTCTCTCAGTGCCGCTCCCACTCACCCCTTTACTGACTGCTCCTCCCTCAGTGCCGCTCCCACTCGGCCCATTACTGACTGCTCCTCTCTCAGTGCCGCTCCCACTCACCCCTTTACTGACTGCTCCTCCCTCAGTGCCGCTCCCACTTGGCCCTTTACTGACTGCTCCTCTCTCAGTGCCTCTCCCACTCGCCCCTTTACTGACTGCTACTCCCTCAGTGCCGCTCCCACTCGCCCCTTTACTGAATGCTCCTCTCTCAGTGCCGCTCCTACTCCCCCCTTTACTGACTGCTCCTCCCTCAGTGCCGCTCCCACTCTCCCCTTTACTGACTGCTCCTCCCTCAGTGCCGCTCCCACTCGCCCCTTTACTGACTGCTCCTCCCTCAGTGCCGCTCCCACTCGCCCCTTTACTGACTGCTCCGCTCCCAGTGCCGCTCCCACTCGCCCCTTTACTGACTGATCCTCCCTCAGTGCTGCTCCCACTCTCCCCTTTACTGACTGCTCCTCCCTCAGTGCCGCTCCCGCTCACCCCTTTACTGACTGCTCCTCTCTCAGTGCCGCTCCCACTCGCCCCTTTACTGACTGATCCTCCCTCAGTGCTGCTCCCTCTCTCCCCTTTACTGACTGCTCCTCCCTCAGTGCCGCTCCCGCTCACCCCTTTACTGACTGCTCCTCTCTCAGTGCCGCTCCCACTCGCCCCTTTACTGACTGCTCCTCCCTCAGTGCCGCTCCCACTCACCCCTTTACTGAATGCTCCTCTCTCAGTGCCGCTCCCACTCTCCCCTTTACTGACTGCTCCTCCCTCCGTGCCGCTCCCACTCCTCCCTTTCCTGACTGCTCCTCTCTCAGTGCCGCTCCCACTCTCCCCTTTACTGACTGCTCCTCTCTCAGTGCCGCTTCCACTCTCCCCTTTACTGACTGCTCCTCTCTCAGTGCCGCTCCCACTCTCCCCTTTACTGACTGCTCCTCCCTCAGTGCCGCTCCCACTCTCCCCTTTACTGACTTCTCCTCTCTCAGTTCCGCTCCCACTCTCCCCTTTACTGACTGCTCCTCTCTCAGTGCCACTCCCACTCTCCCCTTTACTGACTGCTCCTCTCTCAGTGCCACTCCCACTCACCCCTTTACTGACTGCTCCTCTCTCAGTGCCGCTCCCACTCGCCCCTTTCCTGACTGCTCCTCTCTCAGTGTCGCTCCCACTCACCCCTTTACTGACTTCTCCTCTCTCAGTGCCGCTCCCACTCGCCCCTTTACTGACTGCTCCTCTCTCAGTGCCGCTCCCACTCACCCCTTTACTGACTGCTCCTCTCTCAGTGCCGCTCCCACTCGCCCCTTTACTGACTGCTCCTCCCTCAGTGCCGCTCCCACTCACCCCTTCACTGACTACTCCTCCCTCAGTGCCGCTCCCACTCGCCCCTTTACTGACTGCTCCTCTCTCAGTGCCGCTCCCACTCGCCCCTTTACTGACTGCTCCTCTCTCAGTGCCGCTCCCACTCTCCCCTTTCCTGACTGCTCCTCCCTCAGAGCCTCTCCCACTCTCCCCTTTACTGGCTGCTCCTCTCTCAGTGCCTCTCCCACTCTCCCCTTTACTGACTGCTCCTCTCTCAGTGCCGCTCCCACTCTCCCCTTTACTGACTGCTCGTCCCTCAGTGCCGCTCCCACTCGCCCCTTTACTGACCGCTCCGCTCCCAGTGCCGCTCCCACTCGCCCCTTTACTGACTGCTCCTCTCTGTGCCGCTCCCACTCTCCCCTTTACTGACTGCTCCTCTCTCAGTGCCGCTCCCACTCTCCCCTTTACTATCTGCTCCTCTCTCAGTGCCACTCCCACTCTCCCCTTTACTGACTGCTCCTCTCGCAGTGCCGCTCCCACTCGCCCCTTTACTGACTGCTCCTCTCTCAGTGCCGCTCCCACTCGCCCCGTTACTGACTGCTCCACCCTCAGTGCCGCTCCCACTCACCCCTTTACTGACTGCTCCTCTCTCAGTGCCGCTCCCACTCACCCCTTTACTGACTGCTCCTCTCTCAGTGCCACTCCCACTCTCCCCTTTACTGACTGCTCCTCTCTCAGTGCCGCTCCCACTCACCCCTTTACTGACTGCTCCTCTCTCAGTGCCGCTCCCCTCGGCGCTTTACTGACTGCTCCTCTCTCAGTGCCACTCCCACTCTCCCCTTTACTGACTGCTCCTCTCTCAGTGCCACTCCCACTCTCCCCTTTACTGACTGCTCCTCTCTCAGTGCCGCTCCCACTCACCCCTTTACTGACTGCTCCTCTCTCAGTGCCGCTCCCACTCGGCCCTTTACTGACTGCTCCTCCCTCAGTGCTGCTCCCACTCTCCCCTTCGCTGACTGCTCCTCCCTCAGTGCCGCTCCCACTCGCCCCTTTACTGACTGCTCCTCTCTCAGTGCCGCTCCCACTCTCCCCTTTACTGACTGCTCCTCTCTCAGTGCCGCACCCACTCTCCCTTTTACTGGCTGCTCCTCTGTCAGTGCCGCTCCCACTCTCCCCTTCACTGACTGCTCCTCTCTCTGTGCCGCTCCCACTCGCCCCTTTACTGACTGCTCCTCCCTCAGTGCCGCTCCCACTTGCCCCTTTACTGACTGCTCCTCTCTCAGTGCTGCTCCCACTCGCCCCTTTACTGACTGCTCCTCCCTCAGTGCCTCTCCCACTCTCCTCTTTACTGACTGCTCCTCTCTCAGTGCCGCTCCCACTCACCCCTTTACTGACTGCTCCTCCCTCAGTGCCGCTCCCACTCGGCCCTTTACTGACTGCTCCTCTCTCAGTGCCTCTCCCACTCGCCCCTTTACTGACTGCTCCTCTCTCAGTGCCGCTCCCACTCACCCCTTGACTGACTGCTCCTCTCTCAGTGCCGCTCACACTCGTCCCTTTACTGACTGCTCCTCCCTCAGTGCCGCTCCCACTCACCCCTTTACTGACTGCTCCTCTCTCAGTGCCGCTCCCACTCACCCTTTACTGACTGCTCCTGCCTCAGTGCCACTCCCACTCACCCCTTTACTGACTGCTCCTCTCTCAGTGCCGCTCCCGCTCTCCCCTTGACTGACTGCTCCTCTCTCAGTGCCGCTCCCACTCTCCCCTTTACTGACTGCTCCTCTCTCAGTGCCGCTCCCACTCTCCCCTTTACTGACTGCTCCTCTCTCAGTGCCGCTCCCACTCGTCCCTTTACTGAATGCTCCTCTCTCAGTGCCGCTCCCGCTCTCCCCTTTACTGACTGCTACTCCCTCAGTGCCGCTCCCACTCGCCCCTTTACTGACTGCTCCGCTCCCAGTGCCGCTCCCACTCGCCCCTTTACTGACTGATCCTCCCTCAGTGCTGCTCCCACTCTCCCCTTTACTGACTGCTCCTCCCTCAGTGCCGCTCCCACTCACCCCTTTACTGAATGCTCCTCTCTCAGTGCCGCTCCCGCTCACCCCTTTACTGACTGCTCCTCTCTCAGTGCCGCTCCCACTCGGCCCTTTACTGACTGCTCCTCCCTCAGTGCCGCTCCCACTCTCCCCTTTACTGACTGCTCCTCTCTCAGTGCCGCTCCCACTCGGCCCTTTACTGACTGCTCCTCTCTCAGTGCCGCTCCCACTCTCCCCTTTACTGACTGCTCCTCCCTCAGTGCCGCTCCCACTCGCCTCTTTGCTCACTGCTCCTCCCTCCGTGCCGCTCCCACTCACCCCTTTACTGACTGCTCCTCTCTCAGTGCCGCTCCCACTCTCCCCTTTACTGACTGCTCCTCTCTCAGTGCCGCTTCCACGCTCCCCTTTACTGATTGCTCCACCCTCAGTGCCGCTCCCACTCTCCCCTTTACTGACTGCTCCTCTCTCAGTGCCACTCCCACTCGCCCCTTTACTGACTGCTCCTCTCTCAGTGCCGCTCCCACTCACCCCTTTACTGACTGCTCCTCTCTCAGTGCACTCCCACTCTCCCCTTTACTGACTGCTGCTCTCTCAGTGCCGCTCCCACTCGCCCCTTTACTGACTGCTCCTCTCTCAGTGCCGCTCCCACTCGCCCCTTTACTGACTGCTCCTCTCTCAGTGCCGCTCCCACTCTCCCCTTTACTGACTGCTCCTCTCTCAGTGCCGCTTCCACGCTCCCCTTTACTGATTGCTCCACCCTCAGTGCCGCTCCCACTCTCCCCTTTACTACTGACTGCCCCTCTCTCGGTGCTACTCCCACTCTCCCATTTACTGACTGCCCCTCTATCGTTGCCGCTCCCACTCTCCCCTTTACTGACTGCTCCTCTATCGTTGCCGCTCCCACTCTCCCCTTTACTATCTGCTCCTCTCTCAGTGCCGCTCCCACTCACCCCCTTACTGACTGCTCCTCTCTCAGTGCCACTCCCACTCTCCCCTTTACTGACTGCTGCTCTCTCAGTGCCGCTCCCACTCACCCCTTTACTGACTGCTCCTCTCTCAGTGCCGCTCCCACTCGGCCCTTTACTGACTGCTCCTCTCTCAGTGCCACTCCCACACTCCCCTTTACTGACTGCTCCTCTCTCAGTGCCGCTCCCACTCATCCCTTTACTGACTGCTCCTCTCTCAGTGCCGCTCCCACTCGGCCCTTTACTGACTGCTCCTCCCTCAGTGCTGCTCCCACTCGCCCCTTTACTGACTGCTCTTCCCTCAGTGCCGCTCCCACTCACTCCTTTACTGACTGCTCCTCTCTCAGTGCCGCTCCCACTCACTCCTTTACTGACTGCTCCTCTCTCAGTGCCGCTCCCACTCTCCCCTTCACTGACTGCTCCTCCCTCAGTGCCGCTCCCCTCGCCCCTTTACTGACTGCTCCTCTCTCAGTGCCGCTCCCACTCTCCCTTTACTGGCTGCTCCTCTCTCAGTGCCGCACCCACTCTCCCTTTTACTGACTCTCTGTCAGTGCCGCTCCCACTCTCCCCTTCACTGACTGCTCCTCTCTCAGTGCCGCTCCCACTCGCCCCTTTACTGACTGCTCCTCCCTCAGTGCCGCTCCCACTTGCCCCTTTACTGACTGCTCCTCTCTCAGTGCTGCTCCCACTCGCCCCTTTATTGACTGCTCCTCCCTCAGTGCCTCTCCCACTCTCCTCTTTACTGACTGCTCCTCTCTCAGTGCCGCTCCCACTCACCCATTTACTGACTGCTCCTCCCTCAGTGCCGCTCCCACTCGGCCCTTTACTGACTGCTCTTCTCTCAGTGCCTCTCCCACTCGCCCCTTTACTGACTGCTCCTCTCTCAGTGCCGCTCCCACTCACCCCTTGACTGACTGCTCCTCTCTCAGTGCCGCTCACACTCGTCCCTTTACTGACTGCTCCTCCCTCAGTGCCGCTCCCACTCACCCCTTTACTGACTGCTCCTCTCTCAGTGCCGCTCCCACTCACCCTTTACTGACTGCTCCTCCCTCAGTGCCGCTCCCGCTCACCCCTTTACTGACTGCTCCTGCCTCAGTGCCGCTCCCACTCACCCCTTTACTGACTGCTCCGCTCCCAGTGCCGCTCCCACTCGCCCCTTTACTGACTGATCCTCCCTCAGTGCTGCTCCCACTCGGCCCTTTACTGACTGCTCCTCCCTCAGTGCCGCTCCCGCTCCCCCCTTTACTGACTGCTCCTCCCTCAGTGCCGCTCCCACTCACCCCTTTACTGAATGCTCCTCCCTCAGTGCCGCTCCCACTCTCCCCTTTACTGACTGCTCCTCCCTCAGTGCCACTCCCACTCGCCTCTTTGCTCACTGCTCCTCCCTCCGTGCCGCTCCCACTCACCCCTTTACTGACTGCTCCTCTCTCAGTGCCGCTCCCACTCTCCCCTTTACTGACTGCTCCTCTCTCAGTGCCGCTTCCACGCTCCCCTTTACTGATTGCTCCACCCTCAGTGCCGCTCCCACTCTCCCCTTTACTGACTGCTCCTCTCTCAGTGCCGCTCCCACTCTCCCCTTTACTGACTGCTGCTCTCTCAGTGCCACTCCCACTCGCCCCTTTACTGACTGCTCCTCTCTCAGTGTCGCTCCCACTCACCCCTTTACTGACTTCTCCTCTCTGTGCCGCTCCCACTCTCCCCTTTACTGACTGCTCCTCTCTCAGTGCCGCCCCCACTCGCCCCTTTACTGACTGCTCCTCCCTCAGTGCTGCTCCCACTTGCCCCTTTACTGACTGCTCCACTCTCAGTGCCGCTCCCACTCACCCCTTTACTGACTGCTCCTCCCTCAGTGCCGCTCCCACTCGCCCCTTTACTGACTGCTCCTCTCTCAGTGCCGCTCCCACTCGCCCCTTTACTGACTGCTCCTCACTCAGTGCCGCTCCCACTCGCCCCTTTACTGACTGCTCCTCCCTCAGTGCCGCTCCCACTCGCCCCTTTACTGACTGCTCCTCCCTCAGTGCCGCTCGCACTCGCCCCTTTACTGACTGCTCCTCCCTCAGTGCCGCTCCCACTCTCCCCTTTACTGACTGCTCCTCTCTCAGTGCCGCTCCCACTCACCCCTTTACTGACTGCTCCTCTCTCAGTGCCGCTCCCACTCACCCCTTTACTGACTGCTCCTCTCTCAGTGCCGCTCCCACTCACCCCTTTAATGACTGCTCCTCCCTCAGTGCCGCTCCCGCTCACCCCTTTACTGACTGCTCCTCCCTCAGTGCCGCTCCCACTCTCCCCTTTACTGACTGCTCCTCTATCGTTGCCGCTCCCACTCTCCCCTTTACTGACTGCTCCTCTCTCGGTGCCGCTCACACTCGGCCCTTTACTGACTGCTCCTCCCTCAGTGCCACTCCCACACACCCCTTTACTGACTGCTCCTCCCTCAGTGCCGCTCCCACTCACTCCTTTACTGACTGCTCCTCTCTCAGTGCCGCTCCCACTCACTCCTTTACTGACTGCTCCTCTCTCAGTGCCGCTCCCACTCTCCCCTTTACTGACTGCTCCTCTCTCAGTGCCGCTCCTACTCTCCCCTTTACTGACTGCTCCTCTCTCAGTGCCGCTCCCACTCGACCCTTTACTGGCTGCTCCTCTCTCAGTGCTGCTCCCACTCGCCCCTTTACTGACTGCTCCTCTCTCAGTGCCGCTCGCACTCTCCCCTTTACTGACTGCTCCTCTCTCAGTGCCGCTCCCACTCTCCCCTTTACTGACTGCTCCACTCTCAGTGCCGCCCCCACTCGCCCCTTTACTGACTGCTCCACTCTCAGTGCCGCTCCCACTCGCCCCTTTACCGACTGCTCCTCCCTCAGTGCTGCTCCCACTTGCCCCTTTACTGACTGCTCCACTCTCAGTGCCGCTCCCACTCGCCCCTTTACTGACTGCTCCTCCCTCAGTGCTGCTCCCACTCGCCCCTTTACTGACTGCTCCTCCCTCAGTGCCACTCCACTCACCCCTTTACTGACTGCTCCTCCTTCAGTGTCGCTCCCACTCGCCCCTTTACTGACTGCTCCTCTCTCAGTGCCGCTCCCACTCGCCGCTTTACTGACTGCTCCTCTTTGTGTCGCTCCCACTCGCCCCTTTACTGACTACTCCTCCCTCAGTGCCGCTCCCACTCTCCCCTTTACTGACTGCTCCTCCCTCAGTGCCGCTCCCACTCTCCCCTTTACTGACTGCTCCTCCCTCAGTGCCGCTCCCACTCGCCCCTTTACTGACTGCTCCTCTCTCAGTGCCGCTCCCACTCGCCCCTTTACTGACTGCTCCTCCCTCAGTGCGGCTCCCACTCTCCCCTTTACTGACTGCTCCTCTCTCAGTGCCGCTCCCACTCTCCCCTTTACTGACTGCTCCTCTCTCAGTGCCGCTCCCACTCTCCCCTTTACTGACTGCTCCTCCCTCAGTGCGGCTCCCACTCTCCCCTTTACTGACTGCTCCTCCCTCAGTGCCGCTCCCACTCGCCCCTTTACTGACTGCTCCTCTCTCAGTGCCGCTCCCACTCGCCCCTTTACTGACTGCTCCTCTCTCAGTGCCACTCCCACTCGCCCCTTTACTGACTGCTCCTCCCTCAGTGCGGCTCCCACTCTCCCCTTTACTGACTGCTCCTCTCTCAGTGCCGCTCCCACTCTCCCCTTTACTGACTGCTCCTCTCTCAGTGCCGCTCCCACTTTCCCCTTTACTGACTGCTCCTCCCTCAGTGCGGCTCCCACTCTCCCCTTTACTGACTGCTCCTCCCTCAGTGCCACTCCCACTCTCCCCTTTACTGACTGCTCCTCTCTCAGTGCCGCTCCCACTCGCCCCGTTACTGACTGCTAATCTCTCAGTGCCGCTCCCACTCACTCCTTCACTGACTGCTCCTCTCTCAGTGCCGCTCCCACTCTCCCCGTTACTGACTGCTCCTCCCTCAGTGCCGCTCCCACTCACCCCTTTACTGACAGCTCCTCCCTCAGTGCCTCTCCCACTCACCCCTTTACTGACTGCTCCTCCCTCAGTGCCGCTCCCACTCGCCCCTTTACTGACTGCTCCTCCCTCAGTGCCGCTCCCACTCGCCCCTTTACTGACTGCTCCTCTCTCAGTGCCTCTGCCACTCGCCCCTTTACTGACTGCTCCTCCCTCAGTGCCGCTCCCACTCGCCCATTTACTGACTGCTCCTCCCTCAGTGCCGCTCCCACTCGCCCCTTTACTGACTGCTCCTCCCTCAGTGCCGCTCCCACTCACCCCTTTACTGCCAGCTCCTCCCTCAGTGCCTCTCCCACTCACCCCTTTACTGACTGCTCCTCCCTCAGTGTCGCTCCCACTCTCCCCTTCACTGACAGCTCCTCCCTCAGTGCCGATCCCAGTCGCCCCTTTACTGACTGCTCCTCTCTCAGTGCCGCTCCCACTCTCCCCTTTACTGACTGCTCCTCTCTCAGTGCCGCTCCCACTCGCCCCTTTACTGACTGCTCCTCCCTCAGTGCCGCTCCCACTCTCCCCTTTGCTGACTGCTCCTCTCTCAGTGCCGCCCCCACTCTCCCCTTTACTGACTGCTCCTCTCTCAGTGCCGCTCCCACTCTCCCCTTTACTGACTGCTCCTCTCTCAGTGCCGCCCCCACTCTCCCCTTTACTGACTGCTCCTCCCTCAGTGCCGCTCCCACTCGCCCCTTTACTGACTGCTCCGCTCCCAGTGCCGCTCCCACTCGCCCCTTTACTGACTGCTCCTCTCTCAGTGCCGCTCCCACTCTCCCCTTTACTGACTGCTCCACCCTCAGTGCCACTCCCACTCTCCCCTTTACTGACTGCTCCTCTCTCAGTGGCGCTCCCACTCACCCCTTTACTGACTGCTCCTCTCTCAGTGCCGCTCCCACTCGGCCCTTTACTGACTGCTCCTCTCTCACTGGCGCTCCCACTCTCCCCTTTACTGACTGCTCCTCTCTCAGTGCCGCTCCCACTCACCCCTTTACTGACTGCTCCTCTCTCAGTGCCGCTCCCACTCGGCCCTTTACTGACTGCTCCTCCCTCAGTGCTGCTCCCACTCGCCCCTTTACTGACTGCTCCTCCCTCAGTGCCGCTCCCACTCTCCCCTTTACTGACTGCTCCTCCCTCAGTGCCGCTCCCACTCTCCCCTTTACTGACTGCTCCTCTCTCAGTGCCGCTCCCACTCGCCCCTTTACTCACTGCTACTCTCTCAGGGTCACTCCCACTCTCCCCTTTACTGACTGCCCCTCTCTCAGTGCCGCTCCCACTCACCCCTTTACTGACTGCTCCTCTCTCAGTGCCGCCCCCACTCGCCCCTTTACTGACTGCTCCTCTCTCAGTGCTGCTCCCACTCGCCCCTTTACTGACTGCTCCTCTCTCAGTGCCGCTCCCACTCTCCCCTTTACTGACTGCTCCTCTCTCAGTGCCGCCCCCACTCGCCCCTTTACTGACTGCTCCTCTCTCAGTGCTGCTCCCACTTGCCCCTTTACTGACTGCTCCTCCCTCAGTGCTGCTCCCACTCGCCCCTTTACTGACTGCTCCTCCCTCAGTGCCGCTCCCACTCGCCCCTTTACTGACTGCTCCTCCCTCAGTGCCGCTCCCACTCTCCCCGTTACTGACTGCTCCTCACTCAGTGCCGCTCCCACTCGCCCCTTTACTGACTGCTCCTCCCTCAGTGCCGCTCCCACTCGCCCCTTTACTGACTGCTCCTCCCTCAGTGCCGCTCCCACTCTCCCCTTTACTGACTGCTCCTCTCTCAGTGCCGCTCCCACTCACCCCTTTACTGACTGCTCCTCTCTCAGTGCCTCTCCCACTCACCCCTTTACTGACTGCTCCTCCCTCAGTGTCGCTCCCACTCTCCCCTTCACTGACAGCTCCTCCCTCAGTGCCGCTCCCACTCGCCCCTTTACTGACTGCTCCTCTCTCAGTGCCGCTCCCACTCTCCCCTTTACTGACTGCTCCTCTCTCAGTGCCGCTCCCACTCGCCCCTTTACTGACTGCTCCTCCCTCAGTGCCGCTCCCACTCTCCCCTTTACTGACTGCTCCTCTCTCAGTGCCGCTCCCACTCTCCCCTTTGCTGACTGCTCCTCCCTCAGTGCCGCTCCCACTCTCCCCTTTGCTGACTGCTCCTCTCTCAGTGCCGCCCCCACTCTCCCCTTTACTGACTGCTCCTCTCTCAGTGCCGCTCCTACTCTCCCCTTTACTGACTGCTCCTCTCTCAGTGCCGCCCCCACTCTCCCCTTTACTGACTGCTCCTCCCTCAGTGCCGCTCCCACTCGCCCCTTTACTGACTGCTCCGCTCCCAGTGCCGCTCCCACTCGCCCCTTTACTGACTGCTCCTCTCTCAGTGCCGCTCCCACTCTCCCCTTTACTGACTGCTCCACCCTCAGTGCCACTCCCACTCTCCCCTTTACTGACTGCTCCTCTCTCAGTGCCGCTCCCACTCGGCCCTTTGCTGACTGCTCCTCTCTCACTGGCGCTCCCACTCTCCCCTTTACTGACTGCTCCTCTCTCAGTGCCGCTCCCACTCACCCCTTTACTGACTGCTCCTCTCTCAGTGCCGCTCCCACTCGGCCCTTTACTGACTGCTCCTCCCTCAGTGCTGCTCCCACTCGCCCCTTTACTGACTGCTCCTCCCTCAGTGCCGCTCCCACTCTCCCCTTTACTGACTGCTCCTCCCTCAGTGCCGCTCCCACTCTCCCCTTTACTGACTGCTCCTCTCTCAGTGCCGCTCCCACTCGCCCCTTTACTCACTGCTACTCTCTCAGTGTCACTCCCACTCTCCCCTTTACTGACTGCCCCTCTCTCAGTGCCGCTCCCACTCACCCCTTTACTGACTGCTCCTCTCTCAGTGCCGCCCCCACTCGCCCCTTTACTGACTGCTCCTCTCTCAGTGCCGCTCCCACTCTACCCTTTACTGACTGCTCCTCTCTCAGTGCCGCCCCCACTCGCCCCTTTACTGACTGCTCCTCTCTCAGTGCTGCTCCCACTCGCCCCTTTACTGACTGCTCCTCCCTCAGTGCTGCTCCCACTCGCCCCTTTACTGACTGCTCCTCCCTCAGTGCCGCTCCCACTCGCCCCTTTACTGACTGCTCCTCCCTCAGTGCCGCTCCCACTCTCCCCGTTACTGACTGCTCCTCACTCAGTGCCGCTCCCACTCGCCCCTTTACTGACTGCTCCTCCCTCAGTGCCGCTCCTACTCGCCCCTTTACTGACTGCTCCTCCCTCAGTGCCGCTCCCACTCGCCCCTTTACTGACTGCTCCTCCCTCAGCGCCGCTCCCACTCTCCCCTTTACTGACTGCTCCTCTCTCAGTGCCGCTCCCACTCACCCCTTTACTGACTGCTCCTCTCTCAGTGCCGCTCCCACTCACCCCTTCACTGACTGCTCCTCTCTCAGTGCCGCTCCCACTCGCCCCGTTAATGACTGCTCCTCCCTCAGTGCCGCTCCCACTCGCCCCTTTACTGACTGCTCCTCTCTCAGTGCCGCTCCCACTCACCCCTTTAATGACTGCTCCTCCCTCAGTGCCGCTCCCGCTCGCCCCTTTACTGACTGCTCCTCCCTCAGTGCCGCTCCCACTCTCCCCTTTACTGACTGCCCCTCTCTCGGTGCCACTCCCACTCTCCCCTTTACTGACTGCCCCTCTATCGTTGCCGCTCCCACTCTCCCCTTTACTGACTGCTCCTCTCTCGGTGCCACTCCCACTCTCCCCTTTACTGACTGCTCCTCTCTCAGTGCCGCTCCCACTCTCCCCTTTACTGACTGCTCCTCTCTCAGTGCCGCCCCCACTCTCCCCTTTACTGACTGCTCCTCCCTCAGTGCCGCTCCCGCTCGCCCCTTTACTGACTGCTCCGCTCCCAGTGCCGCTCCCACTCGCCCCTTTACTGACTGCTCCTCTCTCAGTGCCGCTCCCACTCTCCCCTTTACTGACTGCTCCACCCTCAGTGCCACTCCCACTCTCCCCTTTACTGACTGCTCCTCTCTCAGTGGGGCTCCCACTCACCCCTTTACTGACTGCTCCTCTCTCAGTGCCGCTCCCACTCGGCCCTTTCCTGACTGCTCCTCTCTCAGTGGCGCTCCCACTCTCCCCTTTACTGACTTCTCCTCTCTCAGTGCCGCTCCCACTCACCCCTTTACTGACTGCTCCTCTCTCAGTGCCGCTCCCACTCGGCCCTTTACTGACTGCTCCTCCCTCAGTGCTGCTCCCACTCGCCCCTTTACTGACTGCTCCTCCCTCAGTACCGCTCCCACTCTCCCCTTTACTGACTGCTCCTCCCTCAGTGCCGCTCCCACTCTCCCCTTTACTGACTGCTCCTCTCTCAGTGCCGCTCCCACTCGCCCCTTTACTCACTGCTACTCTCTCAGTGTCACTCCCACTCTCCCCTTTACTGACTGCCCCTCTCTCAGTGCCGCTCCCACTCACCCCTTTACTGACTGCTCCTCTCTCAGTGCCACCCCCACTCGCCCCTTTACTGACTGCTCCTCTCTCAGTGCTGCTCCCACTCGCCCCTTTACTGACTGCTCCTCTCTCAGTGCCGCTCCCACTCTCCCCTTTACTGACTGCTCCTCTCTCAGTGCCGCCCCCACTCGCCCCTTTACTGACTGCTCCTCTCTCAGTGCTGCTCCCACTCGCCCCTTTACTGACTGCTCCTCCCTCAGTGCTGCTCCCACTCGCCCCTTTACTGACTGCTCCTCCCTCAGTGCCGCTCCCACTCGCCCCTTTACTGACTGCTCCTCCCTCAGTGCCGCTCCCACTCTCCCCGTTACTGACTGCTCCTCACTCAGTGCCGCTCCCACTCGCCCCTTTACTGACTGCTCCTCCCTCAGTGCCGCTCCCACTCGCCCCTTTACTGACTGCTCCTCCCTCAGTGCCGCTCCCCCTCTCCCCTTTACTGACTGCTCCTCTCTCAGTGCCGCTCCCACTCACCCCTTTACTGACTGCTCCTCTCTCAGTGCCGCTCCCACTCACCCCTTCACTGACTGCTCCTCTCTCAGTGCCGCTCCCACTCGCCCCGTTAATGACTGCTCCTCCCTCAGTGCCGCTCCCACTCGCCCCTTTACTGACTGCTCCTCTCTCAGTGCCGCTCCCACTCACCCCTTTAATGACTGCTCCTCCCTCAGTGCCGCTCCCGCTCGCCCCTTTACTGACTGTTCCTCCCTCAGTGCCGCTCCCACTCTCCCCTTTACTGACTGCCCCTCTCTCGGTGCCACTCCCACTCTCCCCTTTACTGACTGCCCCTCTATCGTTGCCGCTCCCACTCTCCCCTTTACTGACTGCTCCTCTCTCGGTGCCACTCCCACTCTCCCCTTTACTGACTGCTCCTCTCTCGGTGCCGCTCCCACTCTCCCCTTTACTGACTGCTCCTCTCTCGGTGCCGCTCACACTCGGCCCTTTACTGACTGCTCCTCTCTCAGTGCCACACCCACTCACCCCTTTACTGACTGCTCCTCCCTCAGTGCCGCTCCCACTCACTCCTTTACTGACTGCTCCTCTCTCAGTGCCGCTCCCACTCACTCCTTTCCTGACTGCTCCTCTCTCAGTGCCGCTCCTACTCTCCCCTTTGCTGACTGCTCCTCTCACAGTGCCGCTCCTACTCGACCCTTTACTGACTGCTCCTCCCTCAGTGCTGCTCCCACTCGCCCCTTTACTGACTGCTCCTCTCTCAGTGCCGCTCCCACTCTCCCCTTTACTGCCTGCTCCTCTCTCAGTGCCGCACCCACTCTAGCCTTTACTGACTGCTCCACTCTCAGTGCCGCTCCCACTCGCCCCTTTGCTGACTGCTCCTCCCTCAGTGCTGCTCCCACTCGCCCCTTTACTGACTGCTCCTCCCTCAGTGCCGCTCCCACTCACCCCTTTACTGACTGCTCCTCCCTCAGTGCCTCTCCCACTCACCCCTTTACTGACTGCTCCTCCCTCAGTGCCGCTCCCACTCGCCCCGTTACTGACTGCTAATCTCTCAGTGCCGCTCCCACTCACTCCTTCACTGACTGCTCCTCTCTCAGTGCCGCTCCCACTCTCCCCGTTACTGACTGCTCCTCCCTCAGTGCCGCTCCCACTCACCCCTTTACTGACAGCTCCTCCCTCAGTGCCTCTCCCACTCACCCCTTTACTGACTGCTCCTCCCTCAGTGCCGCTCCCACTCACCCCTTTACTGACTGCTCCTCCCTCAGTGCCGCTCCCACTCGCCCCTTTACTGACTGCTCCTCTCTCAGTGCCTCTGCCACTCGCCCCTTTACTGACTGCTCCTCCCTCAGTGCCGCTCCCACTCGCCCCTTTACTGACTGCTCCTCCCTCAGTGCCGCTCCCACTCGCCCCTTTACTGACTGCTCCTCCCTCAGTGCCGCACCCACTCACCCCTTTACTGACAGCTCCTCCCTCAGTGCCGCTCCCACTCGCCCCTTTACTGACTGCTCCTCTCTCAGTGCCGCTCCCACTCTCCCCTTTACTGACTGCTCCTCTCTCAGTGCCGCTCCCACTCGCCCCTTTACTGACTGCTCCTCCCTCAGTGCCGCTCCCACTCTCCCCTTTACTGACTGCTCCTCTCTCAGTGCCGCTCCCACTCTCCCCTTTGCTGACTGCTCCTCCCTCAGTGCCGCTCCCACTCTCCCCTTTGCTGACTGCTCCTCTCTCAGTGCCGCCCCCACTCTCCCCTTTACTGACTGCTCCTCTCTCAGTGCCGCTCCCACTCTCCCCTTTACTGACTGCTCCTCTCTCAGTGCCGCCCCCACTCTCCCCTTTACTGACTGCTCCTCCCTCAGTGCCGCTCCCACTCGCCCCTTTACTGACTGCTCCGCTCCCAGTGCCGCTCCCACTCGCCCCTTTACTGACTGCTCCTCTCTCAGTGCCGCTCCCACTCTCCCCTTTACTGACTGCTCCACCCTCAGTGCCACTCCCACTCTCCCCTTTACTGACTGCTCCTCTCTCAGTGGCGCTCCCACTCACCCCTTTACTGACTGCTCCTCTCTCAGTGCCGCTCCCACTCGGCCCTTTACTGACTGCTCCTCTCTCAGTGGCGCTCCCACTCTCCCCTTTACTGACTGCTCCTCTCTCAGTGCCGCTCCCACTCACCCCTTTACTGACTGCTCCTCTCTCAGTGCCGCTCCCACTCGGCCCTTTACTGACTGCTCCTCCCTCAGTGCTGCTCCCACTCGCCCCTTTACTGACTGCTCCTCCCTCAGTGCCGCTCCCACTCTCCACTTTACTGACTGCTCCTCTCTCAGTGCCGCTCCCACTCTCCCCTTTACTGACCGCTCCTCCCTCAGTGCCGCTCCCACTCACCCCTTTACTGACTGCTCCTCCCTCAGTGCCTCTCCCACTCACCCCTTTACTGACTGCTCCTCCCTCAGTGCCGCTCCCACTTGCCCCTTTACTGACTGCTCCTCTCTCAGTGCCGCTCCGACTCTCCCCTTCACTGACTGCTCCTCCCTCAGTGCCGCTCCCACTCGCCCCTTTCCTGACTGCTCCCCTCTCAGTGCCGCTCCCACTCGCCCCTTTACTGACTGCTCCTCCCTCAGTGCCGCTCCCACTTGCCCCTTTACTGACTGCTCCTCTCTCAGTGCTGCTCCCGCTCGCCCCTTTACTGACTGCTCCTCCCTCAGTGCCTCTCCCACTCTCCTCTTTACTGACTGCTCCTCTCTCAGTGCCGCTCCCACTCACCCCTTTACTGACTGCTCCTCCCTCAGTGCCGCTCCCACTCGGCCCATTACTGACTGCTCCTCTCTCAGTGCCGCTCCCACTCACCCCTTTACTGACTGCTCCTCCCTCAGTGCCGCTCCCACTTGGCCCTTTACTGACTGCTCCTCTCTCAGTGCCTCTCCCACTCGCCCCTTTACTGACTGCTACTCCCTCAGTGCCGCTCCCACTCGCCCCTTTACTGAATGCTCCTCTCTCAGTGCCGCTCCTACTCCCCCCTTTACTGACTGCTCCTCCCTCAGTGCCGCTCCCACTCTCCCCTTTACTGACTGCTCCTCCCTCAGTGCCGCTCCCACTCGCCCCTTTACTGACTGCTCCTCCCTCAGTGCCGCTCCCACTCGCCCCTTTACTGACTGCTCCGCTCCCAGTGCCGCTCCCACTCGCCCCTTTACTGACTGATCCTCCCTCAGTGCTGCTCCCACTCTCCCCTTTACTGACTGCTCCTCCCTCAGTGCCTCTCCCGCTCACCCCTTTACTGACTGCTCCTCTCTCAGTGCCGCTCCCACTCGCCCCTTTACTGACTGATCCTCCCTCAGTGCTGCTCCCTCTCTCCCCTTTACTGACTGCTCCTCCCTCAGTGCCGCTCCCGCTCACCCCTTTACTGACTGCTCCTCTCTCAGTGCCGCTCCCACTCGCCCCTTTACTGACTGCTCCTCCCTCAGTGCCGCTCCCACTCACCCCTTTACTGAATGCTCCTCTCTCAGTGCCGCTCCCACTCTCCCCTTTACTGACTGCTCCTCCCTCCGTGCCGCTCCCACTCACCCCTTTCCTGACTGCTCCTCTCTCAGTGCCGCTCCCACTCTCCCCTTTACTGACTGCTCCTCTCTCAGTGCCGCTTCCACTCTCCCCTTTACTGACTGCTCCTCTCTCAGTGCCGCTCCCACTCTCCCCTTTACTGACTGCTCCTCCCTCAGTGCCGCTCCCACTCTCCCCTTTACTGACTTCTCCTCTCTCAGTTCCGCTCCCACTCTCCCCTTTACTGACTGCTCCTCTCTCAGTGCCACTCCCACTCTCCCCTTTACTGACTGCTCCTCTCTCAGTGCCGCTCCCACTCAACCCTTTACTGACTGCTCCTCTCTCAGTGCCGCTCCCACTCGCCCCTTTCCTGACTGCTCCTCTCTGTGTCGCTCCCACTCACCCCTTTACTGACTTCTCCTCTCTCAGTGCCGCTCCCACTCGCCCCTTTACTGACTGCTCCTCTCTCAGTGCCGCTCCCACTCACCCCTTTACTGACTGCTCCTCTCTCAGTGCCGCTCCCACTCGCCCCTTTACTGACTGCTCCTCCCTCAGTGCCGCTCCCACTCACCCCTTCACTGACTACTCCTCCCTCAGTGCCGCTCCCACTCGCCCCTTTACTGACTGCTCCTCTCTCAGTGCCGCTCCCACTCGCCCCTTTACTGACTGCTCCTCTCTCAGTGCCGCTCCCACTCTCCCCTTTCCTGACTGCTCCTCCCTCAGAGCCTCTCCCACTCTCCCCTTTACTGGCTGCTCCTCTCTCAGTGCCTCTCCCACTCTCCCCTTTACTGGCTGCTCCTCTCTCAGTGCCGCTCCCACTCTCCCCTTTACTGACTGCTCCTCCCTCAGTGCCGCTTCCACTCTTCCCTTTCCTGACTGCTCCTCCCTCAGTGCCGCTCCCACTCGCCCATTTACTGACTGCTCCTCCCTCGGTGCCGCCCCCACTCCCCCTTTACTGACTGCTCCTCTCTCAGTGCCGCTCCCACTCGGCCCTTTACTGACTGCTCCTCCCTCAGTGCCGCTCCCACTCTCCCCTGTCCCGGCTGCTCCTCCCTCAGTGCCGCTCCCACTCGGCCCTTTACTGACTGCTCCTCCCTCAGTGCCGCTCCCACTCTCCCCTTTACTGACTGCTCCTCTCTCAGTGCCGCTCCCACTCGCCCCTTTACTGACTGCTCCTCTCTCAGTGCCGCTCCCACTCGCCCCTTTACTGACTGCTCCTCCCTCAGTGCCGCTCCCACTCTCCCCTTTACTGACTGCTCCTCTCTCAGTGCCGCTCCCACTCGCCCCTTTACTGACTGCTCCTCCCTCAGTGCCGCTCCCACTCGCCCCTTTACTGACTGCTCCGCTCCCAGTGCCGCTCCCACTCGCCCCTTTACTGACTGATCCTCCCTCAGTGCTGCTCCCACTCACTCCTTTACTGACTGCTCCTCCCTCAGTGCCGCTCCCGCTCACCCCTTTACTGACTGCTCCTCCCTCAGTGCCGCTCCCACTCTCCCCTTTACTGACTGCTCCTCCCTCAGTGCCGCTCCCACTCGCCCCTTTACTGACTGCTCCTCCCTCAGTGCCGCTCCCGCTCACCCCTTTACTGACTGCTCCTCCCTCAGTGCCGCTCCCACTCTCCCCTTTACTGACTGCTCCTCCCTCAGTGCCGCTCCCACTCTCCCCTTTACTGACTGCTCCTCCCTCAGTGCCGCTCCCACTCACCCCTTTACTGAATGCTCCTCTCTCAGTGCCGCTCCCACTCTCCCCTTTACTGACTGCTCCTCCCTCCGTGCCGCTCCCACTCACCCCTTTACTGACTGCTCCTCTCTCAGTGCCGCTCCCACTCCCCCTTTACTGACTGCTCCTCTCTCAGTGCCGCTTCCACGCTCCCCTTTACTGATTGCTCCACCCTCAGTGCCGCTCCCACTCTCCCCTTTACTGACTGCTCGTCCCTCAGTGCCGCTCCCACTCTCCCCTTTACTGACTGCTCGTCCCTCAGTGCCGCTCCCACTCTCCCCTTTACTGACTGCTCCTCTCTCAGTGCCGCTCCCACTCTCCCCTTTACTGACTGCTCGTCCCTCAGTGCCGCTCCCACTCTCCCCTTTACTGACTGCTCGTCCCTCAGTGCCGCTCCCACGCTCCCCTTTACTGACTGCTCCTCTCTCAGTGCCGCTCCCACTCTCCCCTTTACTGACTGCTCGTCCCTCAGTGCCGCTCCCACTCTCCCCTTTACTGACTGCTCCTCCCTCAGTGCCGCTCCCACTTGCCCCTTTACTGACTGCTCCTCTCTCAGTGCTGCTCCCGCTCGCCCCTTTACTGACTGCTCCTCCCTCAGTGCCTCTCCCACTCTCCTCTTTACTGACTGCTCCTCTCTCAGTGCCGCTCCCACTCACCCCTTTACTGACTGCTCCTCCCTCAGTGCCGCTCCCACTCTCCCCTTTACTGACTGCTCGTCCCTCAGTGCCGCTCCCACTCTCCCCTTTACTGACTGCTCCTCTCTCAGTGCCGCTCCCACTCTCCCCTTTACTGACTGCTCGTCCCTCAGTGCCGCTCCCACTCTCCCCTTTACTGACTGCTCGTCCCTCAGTGCCGCTCCCACTCTCCCCTTTACTGACTGCTCCTCTCTCAGTGCCGCTCCCACTCGCCCCTTTCCTGACTGCTCCCCTCTCAGTGCCGCTCCCACTCGCCCCTTTACTGACTGCTCCTCCCTCAGTGGCGCTCCCACTTGCCCCTTTACTGACTGCTCCTCTCTCAGTGCTGCTCCCGCTCGCCCCTTTACTGACTGCTCCTCCCTCAGTGCCTCTCCCACTCTCCTCTTTACTGACTGCTCCTCTCTCAGTGCCGCTCCCACTCACCCCTTTACTGACTGCTCCTCCCTCAGTGCCGCTCCCACTCGGCCCATTACTGACTGCTCCTCTCTCAGTGCCGCTCCCACTCACCCCTTTACTGACTGCTCCTCCCTCAGTGCCGCTCCCACTTGGCCCTTTACTGACTGCTCCTCTCTCAGTGCCTCTCCCACTCGCCCCTTTACTGACTGCTACTCCCTCAGTGCCGCTCCCACTCGCCCCTTTACTGAATGCTCCTCTCTCAGTGCCGCTCCTACTCCCCCCTTTACTGACTGCTCCTCCCTCAGTGCCGCTCCCACTCTCCCCTTTACTGACTGCTCCTCCCTCAGTGCCGCTCCCACTCGCCCCTTTACTGACTGCTCCTCCCTCAGTGCCGCTCCCACTCGCCCCTTTACTGACTGCTCCGCTCCCAGTGCCGCTCCCACTCGCCCCTTTACTGACTGATCCTCCCTCAGTGCTGCTCCCACTCTCCCCTTTACTGACTGCTCCTCCCTCAGTGCCGCTCCCGCTCACCCCTTTACTGACTGCTCCTCTCTCAGTGCCGCTCCCACTCGCCCCTTTACTGACTGATCCTCCCTCAGTGCTGCTCCCTCTCTCCCCTTTACTGACTGCTCCTCCCTCAGTGCCGCTCCCGCTCACCCCTTTACTGACTGCTCCTCTCTCAGTGCCGCTCCCACTCGCCCCTTTACTGACTGCTCCTCCCTCAGTGCCGCTCCCACTCACCCCTTTACTGAATGCTCCTCTCTCAGTGCCGCTCCCACTCTCCCCTTTACTGACTGCTCCTCCCTCCGTGCCGCTCCCACTCCTCCCTTTCCTGACTGCTCCTCTCTCAGTGCCGCTCCCACTCTCCCCTTTACTGACTGCTCCTCTCTCAGTGCCGCTTCCACTCTCCCCTTTACTGACTGCTCCTCTCTCAGTGCCGCTCCCACTCTCCCCTTTACTGACTGCTCCTCCCTCAGTGCCGCTCCCACTCTCCCCTTTACTGACTTCTCCTCTCTCAGTTCCGCTCCCACTCTCCCCTTTACTGACTGCTCCTCTCTCAGTGCCACTCCCACTCTCCCCTTTACTGACTGCTCCTCTCTCAGTGCCACTCCCACTCACCCCTTTACTGACTGCTCCTCTCTCAGTGCCGCTCCCACTCGCCCCTTTCCTGACTGCTCCTCTCTCAGTGTCGCTCCCACTCACCCCTTTACTGACTTCTCCTCTCTCAGTGCCGCTCCCACTCGCCCCTTTACTGACTGCTCCTCTCTCAGTGCCGCTCCCACTCACCCCTTTACTGACTGCTCCTCTCTCAGTGCCGCTCCCACTCGCCCCTTTACTGACTGCTCCTCCCTCAGTGCCGCTCCCACTCACCCCTTCACTGACTACTCCTCCCTCAGTGCCGCTCCCACTCGCCCCTTTACTGACTGCTCCTCTCTCAGTGCCGCTCCCACTCGCCCCTTTACTGACTGCTCCTCTCTCAGTGCCGCTCCCACTCTCCCCTTTCCTGACTGCTCCTCCCTCAGAGCCTCTCCCACTCTCCCCTTTACTGGCTGCTCCTCTCTCAGTGCCTCTCCCACTCTCCCCTTTACTGGCTGCTCCTCTCTCAGTGCCGCTCCCACTCTCCCCTTTACTGACTGCTCCTCCCTCAGTGCCGCTTCCACTCTTCCCTTTCCTGACTGCTCCTCCCTCAGTGCCGCTCCCACTCGCCCATTTACTGACTGCTCCTCCCTCGGTGCCGCCCCCACTCCCCCTTTACTGACTGCTCCTCTCTCAGTGCCGCTCCCACTCGGCCCTTTACTGACTGCTCCTCCCTCAGTGCCGCTCCCACTCTCCCCTGTCCCGGCTGCTCCTCCCTCAGTGCCGCTCCCACTCGGCCCTTTACTGACTGCTCCTCCCTCAGTGCCGCTCCCACTCTCCCCTTTACTGACTGCTCCTCTCTCAGTGCCGCTCCCACTCGCCCCTTTACTGACTGCTCCTCTCTCAGTGCCGCTCCCACTCGCCCCTTTACTGACTGCTCCTCCCTCAGTGCCGCTCCCACTCTCCCCTTTACTGACTGCTCCTCTCTCAGTGCCGCTCCCACTCGCCCCTTTACTGACTGCTCCTCCCTCAGTGCCGCTCCCACTCGCCCCTTTACTGACTGCTCCGCTCCCAGTGCCGCTCCCACTCGCCCCTTTACTGACTGATCCTCCCTCAGTGCTGCTCCCACTCACTCCTTTACTGACTGCTCCTCCCTCAGTGCCGCTCCCGCTCACCCCTTTACTGACTGCTCCTCCCTCAGTGCCGCTCCCACTCTCCCCTTTACTGACTGCTCCTCCCTCAGTGCCGCTCCCACTCGCCCCTTTACTGACTGCTCCTCCCTCAGTGCCGCTCCCGCTCACCCCTTTACTGACTGCTCCTCCCTCAGTGCCGCTCCCACTCTCCCCTTTACTGACTGCTCCTCCCTCAGTGCCGCTCCCACTCTCCCCTTTACTGACTGCTCCTCCCTCAGTGCCGCTCCCACTCACCCCTTTACTGAATGCTCCTCTCTCAGTGCCGCTCCCACTCTCCCCTTTACTGACTGCTCCTCCCTCCGTGCCGCTCCCACTCACCCCTTTACTGACTGCTCCTCTCTCAGTGCCGCTCCCACTCCCCCTTTACTGACTGCTCCTCTCTCAGTGCCGCTTCCACGCTCCCCTTTACTGATTGCTCCACCCTCAGTGCCGCTCCCACTCTCCCCTTTACTGACTGCTCGTCCCTCAGTGCCGCTCCCACTCTCCCCTTTACTGACTGCTCGTCCCTCAGTGCCGCTCCCACTCTCCCCTTTACTGACTGCTCCTCTCTCAGTGCCGCTCCCACTCTCCCCTTTACTGACTGCTCGTCCCTCAGTGCCGCTCCCACTCTCCCCTTTACTGACTGCTCGTCCCTCAGTGCCGCTCCCACTCTCCCCTTTACTGACTGCTCCTCTCTCAGTGCCGCTCTCACTCTCCCCTTTACTGACTGCTCGTCCCTCAGTGCCGCTCCCACTCTCCCCTTTACTGACTGCTCCTCTCTCAGTGCCGCTCCCACTCGCCCCTTTACTGATTGCTCCTCTCTCAGTGCCACTCCCACTCTCCCCTTTACTGACTGCCCCTCCCTCAGTGCCGCTCCCACTCGGCCCTTTACTGACTGCTCCTCCCTCAGTGCCGCTCCCACTCGGCCATTTACTGACTGCTCCTCTCTCAGTGCCGCTCCCACTCGCCCCTTTACTGACTGCTCCTCTCTCAGTGCCACTCCCACTCTCCCCTTTACTGACTGCCCCTCCCTTAGTGCCGCTCCCACTCGGCCCTTTACTGACTGCTCCTCTCTCAGTGCCGCTCCCACTCGCCCCTTTACTGACTGCTCCTCTCTCAGTGCCGCTCCCACTCGCCCCTTTACTGACTGCTCCTCCCGCAGTGCCGCTCCCCCTCGCCCCTTTACTGACTGCTCCTCCCTCAGTGCCGCTCCCACTCGCCCCTTTACTGACTGCTCCTCCCCCCTCGCCCCTTTACTGACTGCTCCTCCCTCAGTGCCGCTCCCACTCGCCCCTTTACTGACTGCTCCTCTGTCAGTGTCGCTCCCACTCACTCCTTTACTGACTGCTCCTCCCTCAGTGCCGCTCTCCCTCGTTCCTTTACTGACTGCTCCTCCCTCAGTGCCGCTCCCACTCGGCCCTTTACTGACTGCTCCTCCCTCAGTGCCGCTCCCACTCGGCCCTTTACTGACTGCTCCTCCCTCAGTGCCGCTCCCACTCTCCCCTTTACTGACTGCTCCTCCCTCAGTGCCGCTCCCACTCACCCCTTTACTGACTGCTACTCCCTCAGTGCCGCTCCCACTCGCCCCTTTACTGAATGCTCCTCTCTCAGTGCCGCTCCTACTCCCCCCTTTACTGACTGCTCCTCCCTCAGTGCCGCTCCCACTCTCCCCTTTACTGACTGCTCCTCCCTCAGTGCCGCTCCCACTCGCCCCTTTACTGACTGCTCCTCCCTCAGTGCCGCTCCCACTCGCCCCTTTACTGACTGCTCCGCTCCCAGTGCCGCTCCCACTCGCCCCTTTACTGACTGATCCTCCCTCAGTGCTGCTCCCACTCTCCCCTTTACTGACTGCTCCTCCCTCAGTGCCGCTCCCGCTCACCCCTTTACTGACTGCTCCTCTCTCAGTGCCGCTCCCACTCGCCCCTTTACTGACTGATCCTCCCTCAGTGCTGCTCCCTCTCTCCCCTTTACTGACTGCTCCTCCCTCAGTGCCGCTCCCGCTCACCCCTTTACTGACTGCTCCTCTCTCAGTGCCGCTCCCACTCGCCCCTTTACTGACTGCTCCTCCCTCAGTGCCGCTCCCACTCACCCCTTTACTGAATGCTCCTCTCTCAGTGCCGCTCCCACTCTCCCCTTTACTGACTGCTCCTCCCTCCGTGCCGCTCCCACTCCTCCCTTTCCTGACTGCTCCTCTCTCAGTGCCGCTCCCACTCTCCCCTTTACTGACTGCTCCTCTCTCAGTGCCGCTTCCACTCTCCCCTTTACTGACTGCTCCTCTCTCAGTGCCGCTCCCACTCTCCCCTTTACTGACTGCTCCTCCCTCAGTGCCGCTCCCACTCTCCCCTTTACTGACTTCTCCTCTCTCAGTTCCGCTCCCACTCTCCCCTTTACTGACTGCTCCTCTCTCAGTGCCACTCCCACTCTCCCCTTTACTGACTGCTCCTCTCTCAGTGCCACTCCCACTCACCCCTTTACTGACTGCTCCTCTCTCAGTGCCGCTCCCACTCGCCCCTTTCCTGACTGCTCCTCTCTCAGTGTCGCTCCCACTCACCCCTTTACTGACTTCTCCTCTCTCAGTGCCGCTCCCACTCGCCCCTTTACTGACTGCTCCTCTCTCAGTGCCGCTCCCACTCACCCCTTTACTGACTGCTCCTCTCTCAGTGCCGCTCCCACTCGCCCCTTTACTGACTGCTCCTCCCTCAGTGCCGCTCCCACTCACCCCTTCACTGACTACTCCTCCCTCAGTGCCGCTCCCAATCGCCCCTTTACTGACTGCTCCTCTCTCAGTGCCGCTCCCACTCGCCCCTTTACTGACTGCTCCTCTCTCAGTGCCGCTCCCACTCTCCCCTTTCCTGACTGCTCCTCCCTCAGAGCCTCTCCCACTCTCCCCTTTACTGGCTGCTCCTCTCTCAGTGCCTCTCCCACTCTCCCCTTTACTGGCTGCTCCTCTCTCAGTGCCGCTCCCACTCTCCCCTTTACTGACTGCTCCTCCCTCAGTGCCGCTTCCACTCTTCCCTTTCCTGACTGCTCCTCCCTCAGTGCCGCTCCCACTCGCCCATTTACTGACTGCTCCTCCCTCGGTGCCGCCCCCACTCCCCCTTTACTGACTGCTCCTCTCTCAGTGCCGCTCCCACTCGGCCCTTTACTGACTGCTCCTCCCTCAGTGCCGCTCCCACTCTCCCCTGTCCCGGCTGCTCCTCCCTCAGTGCCGCTCCCACTCGGCCCTTTACTGACTGCTCCTCCCTCAGTGCCGCTCCCACTCTCCCCTTTACTGACTGCTCCTCTCTCAGTGCCGCTCCCACTCGCCCCTTTACTGACTGCTCCTCTCTCAGTGCCGCTCCCACTCGCCCCTTTACTGACTGCTCCTCCCTCAGTGCCGCTCCCACTCTCCCCTTTACTGACTGCTCCTCTCTCAGTGCCGCTCCCACTCGCCCCTTTACTGACTGCTCCTCCCTCAGTGCCGCTCCCACTCGCCCCTTTACTGACTGCTCCGCTCCCAGTGCCGCTCCCACTCGCCCCTTTACTGACTGATCCTCCCTCAGTGCTGCTCCCACTCACTCCTTTACTGACTGCTCCTCCCTCAGTGCCGCTCCCGCTCACCCCTTTACTGACTGCTCCTCCCTCAGTGCCGCTCCCACTCTCCCCTTTACTGACTGCTCCTCCCTCAGTGCCGCTCCCACTCGCCCCTTTACTGACTGCTCCTCCCTCAGTGCCGCTCCCGCTCACCCCTTTACTGACTGCTCCTCCCTCAGTGCCGCTCCCACTCTCCCCTTTACTGACTGCTCCTCCCTCAGTGCCGCTCCCACTCTCCCCTTTACTGACTGCTCCTCCCTCAGTGCCGCTCCCACTCACCCCTTTACTGAATGCTCCTCTCTCAGTGCCGCTCCCACTCTCCCCTTTACTGACTGCTCCTCCCTCCGTGCCGCTCCCACTCACCCCTTTACTGACTGCTCCTCTCTCAGTGCCGCTCCCACTCCCCCTTTACTGACTGCTCCTCTCTCAGTGCCGCTTCCACGCTCCCCTTTACTGATTGCTCCACCCTCAGTGCCGCTCCCACTCTCCCCTTTACTGACTGCTCGTCCCTCAGTGCCGCTCCCACTCTCCCCTTTACTGACTGCTCGTCCCTCAGTGCCGCTCCCACTCTCCCCTTTACTGACTGCTCCTCTCTCAGTGCCGCTCCCACTCTCCCCTTTACTGACTGCTCGTCCCTCAGTGCCGCTCCCACTCTCCCCTTTACTGACTGCTCGTCCCTCAGTGCCGCTCCCACTCTCCCCTTTACTGACTGCTCCTCTCTCAGTGCCGCTCTCACTCTCCCCTTTACTGACTGCTCGTCCCTCAGTGCCGCTCCCACTCTCCCCTTTACTGACTGCTCCTCTCTCAGTGCCGCTCCCACTCGCCCCTTTACTGATTGCTCCTCTCTCAGTGCCACTCCCACTCTCCCCTTTACTGACTGCCCCTCCCTCAGTGCCGCTCCCACTCGGCCCTTTACTGACTGCTCCTCCCTCAGTGCCGCTCCCACTCGGCCATTTACTGACTGCTCCTCTCTCAGTGCCGCTCCCACTCGCCCCTTTACTGACTGCTCCTCTCTCAGTGCCACTCCCACTCTCCCCTTTACTGACTGCCCCTCCCTTAGTGCCGCTCCCACTCGGCCCTTTACTGACTGCTCCTCTCTCAGTGCCGCTCCCACTCGCCCCTTTACTGACTGCTCCTCTCTCAGTGCCGCTCCCACTCGCCCCTTTACTGACTGCTCCTCCCGCAGTGCCGCTCCCCCTCGCCCCTTTACTGACTGCTCCTCCCTCAGTGCCGCTCCCACTCGCCCCTTTACTGACTGCTCCTCCCCCCTCGCCCCTTTACTGACTGCTCCTCCCTCAGTGCCGCTCCCACTCGCCCCTTTACTGACTGCTCCTCTGTCAGTGTCGCTCCCACTCACTCCTTTACTGACTGCTCCTCCCTCAGTGCCGCTCTCCCTCGTTCCTTTACTGACTGCTCCTCCCTCAGTGCCGCTCCCACTCGGCCCTTTACTGACTGCTCCTCCCTCAGTGCCGCTCCCACTCGGCCCTTTACTGACTGCTCCTCCCTCAGTGCCGCTCCCACTCTCCCCTTTACTGACTGCTCCTCTCTCAGTGCCGATCCCACTCTCCCCTTCACTGACTGCTCCTCCCTCAGTGCCGCTCCCACTCGGCCCTTTACTGACTGCTCCTCCCTCAGTGCGGCTCCCACTCGCCCCTTTACTGACTGCTCCTCCCTCAGTGCCGCTCCCACTCACCCCTTTACTGACTGCTCCTCTCTCAGTGCCGCTCCCACTCACCCCTTTACTGACTGCTCCTCTCTCAGTGCCGATCCCACTCTCCCCTTCACTGACTGCTCCTCCCTCAGTGCCGCTCCCACTCGGCCCTTTACTGACTGCTCCTCCCTCAGTGCGGCTCCCACTCGCCCCTTTACTGACTGCTCCTCTCTCAGTGACTCTCCCACTCGCCCCTTTACTGACTGCTCCTCTCTCAGTGTCGCTCCCACTCGCCCCTTTACTGACTGCTCCTCCCTCAGTGCCGCCCCCACTCGGCCCTTTACTGACTGCTCCTCCCTCAGTGCCGCCCCCACTCGGCCCTTTACTGACTGCTCCTCCCTCAGTGCCGCTCCCACTCGGCCCTTTACTGACTGCTCCTCTCTCAGTGCCGCCCCCACTCGCCCCTTTACTGACTGCTCCTCTCTCAGTGTCGCTCCCACTCGCCCCTTTACTGACTGCTCCTCCCTCAGTGCCGCTCCCACTCGGCCCTTTACTGACTGCTCCTCTCTCAGTGCCGCCCCCACTCGCCCCTTTACTGACTGCTCCTGTCTCAGTGCCGCCCCCACTCACCACCTCGCTTCTGCAGAAAATGCTGGTTCCCACATCCACCCCATTCCCCCATCTCCCAATCTCAATCCCATCTGAACCCAAATTTCTCAACCCCCAGTCCCCCTCTCTCCCCTCCACCAAAGCCCCAATCCCCTGAACTCTAGTATCCCTCTTCCCCTGAAGTCCCATCCCTGCAACCCAAACCTCATTCCCAGACTCCCTCTCTCCATTTTCCGGCCCCCCATTCTCCCTGTCTTTTTGACCCCCCGTCCCCCAATCTCCCCCATCCCCGACCCACCCGACTGTACTTTATTAAGGGATATGGAACTAAGGTGGGTAACTGGAGTTGTGGTGCAGATCAGCCATGATATAACTGAATGGTAGAACAGCCCCGAGGTGCTGAATGGCCTCCTCTTGTTCCTCATGTCCCTAATTTCATTGCTCGCGCTTGCGTCATTGCCATCCATTGGAATTTCAAAAAAATTCCAAACTATCAAAGGGGTCAGAAGTTTGTCTGGGGGAGTATTTTCTATTTTTAACTCAGCTCCACGATCTTTAGTTCCAGTGTTCTAACATGATGCAGAAGCATTTTGCAGCATCAAGAGAAGAAAAAAAGCATCCATCACTTCCGGCGCCCAAACCATTCAATCACACTCAGCTCTCCAAAGGTCTGGACCAGCTCCATTGGTAGCTAATAATAATAAAGCATTTCTGTCCGATTCTCAGAAATGTGGAGTGGAATATTCCACTGTTCAACAGAATAATCCAGCTCGCTCACTTCCACCCTTTCTGCCAATGACCTCACTGGCTGGCCAGCAATCTGCAAGAGAATGGGTCTTTTCTTCGCTCTCCAGTGATTCAGCGTCTAAATTGATGGGTGTGGCGGACTCACCCAGAAAGCCATGCATTCTTCTGCAATATGTGGTACCCTTTGGCAACAAGACAGCTCATAAAGTGCTCAGGTCTTAAACTCATGCTGCTGTATAAATCCTAACTGCAATCTGATTTCAAATCATAGAATCATAGAATGGTTACAGCACGGACAGAGGTCATTCGGCCCGTCGAGCCCGTGCCGGCTTTCTGCAAGAGCACTTCAGCTAGTCCCACTCCCCCGCCCTTTTCCCGTAGCCCAGCAAATGTCACAGTAATTTCTTCAGGATACCCTTCTTCAGGATTTGTTAAGAAATACACAACACAACTTAATTGTCTCCTTGGCTTTACGTTTTGTGACTGATAACTGTAAATGTGGTCAGTTAGGGTAATTTTTCACACTGCAGAAGCACACAGAATGAATATACTGGGTGGTACTGACATGGGAGAGAGCAAGAAGGCCTATTAAATGAAGTGAGAACAGAGGCCAGATTCATAGCTACTAGATGCCTGGCTGTGTTCCATAGTAACTGCTCACATCTAACCACATTATCCAATACCACTGGATGTCAGCACAAGTGAATTTCCTCCCTTCCGCCCTGCCAAGAAAGTCATTAGCTAATCTAGCACAATGAATATTTTTGAAAAACTTTCATAGTCTGAATCGAATGTGCTGCCATCATAGGAACATTTGAAACAGGAGGAGGCCTGAATTCAGCCCCCTGACTCTTTTGGGGGAGAGAATTACAGATTTCCATTACCCTTTGTGGGAAAGTGTTTCCTGCTTTCACTCCTGAACGGCATGGCTCTAACTTTAAGGTTATGCCCCCTTGTTCTGGATTCCCGCCCCCCCCCGCCCCAGAGGCAATAGTTTCTCTGTATCTATCCTATCAAATCCTTTTGACATTTTAAACACCTCGATCAGATCACCCCTCAATCTCCTAAACTCAAGGAAATACAAACCAAGGGTACACAACCTGTCCTCAAAATTTAATACTCAGTCTCTGAGAAAAGGAAACTGTTGAGCCTATGATCGGTTAGGCTGGTGGCTTAGGGCACTGGGATACTTCAGCTGAATTGAGACAGAATGAAAGGATAGGGCCTTAATAGGCAGCAGCCCAATTTTTTAATTTTTTTTTATTCATTGATGGGATGTGGGCGTCGCTGGCTAGGCCTGCATTTAGTGCCCATCCCTAATTGCCCTTTGAGAAGATGGTGGTGAGCCGCCTTCTTGTCAGTTGACGGGCATGTTTATCATTGCCTTTTTAATTGAATTGCTTTGCCTGTAGTGGGTCAGAAGGGAGGACTGCTGCAGTCTGTTGAAGCCAAATTAATGACATAAGCAAAACAAGCTGCTGCGCAATCTGTCTCTTTCCAATTACCTGTTCCTCTGCTTCCTTTGGCAACAGTATACAGAGGGAGCAAGAATTTATCTCTGTTATCCTATGCAGTCCTTTCACTGGAATCACGTACTATATTGGTGATGGTGCACTGTATTATAGGCCATGGCTCAGTGGGTAACACTCTCACCTCTGAGTCAGAAGGTTGGGGGTTCAACTCCCACTCCTCAGACTTGAGCACATAATCTAGGCTGACACTCAGTGCAGCACTTGTCTTTCGGATTAAACATTAAACCAAGGCCCTGTCTCAGTGGACGTAAAAGATCCCCTGGCACCATTTCGAAGCATAGTGGTTATGTTACTGGACTGGTAATTCAGAGGCCTGGACTAATGATCCAGAGACGCGAGTTCAAATCCCACCACAGCAGCTGGGGAATTTAAATTCAATTAATTAAATAAAGCTGGAATAAAAAGCTAGTATCAGTAATGGCAACCACGAAACTACCAGATTTGCCATAATAAAAACCCATATGGTTCACTAATGTCCTTTAGAGAAGGAAACCTGCCTTTCTTACCCAGTCTGGCCTATATGTGACTCCAGACCCACAGCAATGAGGTTGGCTCTTAACTGCCCTCTGAAATGGCCTAGCAAGCCACTTAGTTGTATCAAACCACTACAACCAAGCATAATAAGAATAATACCGGACGGCCCACCTGGCATCGACCTAGGCATCAAATTCAGACACGACAAAGACCCAGTCGACCCTACTAAATCCTCGTCGCTAACATCTGGGGGACTTGCGCCAAAATTGGGAGAGCTGTTCCACAGACTAATCAAGTCACAGCCTGATATAATCATACCTTTCAGCCAACATCCCAGACTCCTCCATCACCATCCCTGGGTACGTCCTGTCCCACCGGCAGGACAGACCCACCAGGGGTGGCGGCACAGTGGTATACAGTCGGGAGGGAGTGGCCCTGGGAGTCCTCAACATTGACTCTGGACTCCATGAAGTCTCATGGCATCAGGTCAAAAATGGGCAAGGAAACCTCCTACTGATTACTACCTACCTCCCTCTCCCAGCTGATGAATCAGTACTCCTCCATGTTGAACACCACTTGGAAGAAGCACTGAGGGTAGCAAGGGCACAGAATGTACTCTGGGTGGGGGACTTCAATGTCCATCACCAAGACTGGGTCAGTAACACCAGCACTGAAAGAGCTGGCCAAGTCCTGAAGGACATAACTGTCAGACTGGGCTTACGGCAGGTGGTAAGAGAACCAACACAAGGGAAAAACCTACTTGACCTTGTACTCACCAATCTGCCTGTTGCAGATGCATCTGTCCATGACATTATTAGTAAGAATGACCACCGCACAGTCCTTGCGAAGACGAAGTTCCATCTTCACACTGAGGACACCCTCCATCGTGTTGTGTAGCACTACCATCGTGTTAAATGGGATAGATTCAGAACAGATTTAGCAGCTCAAAGCTAGACATCCATGAGGCGCTGTGGGCCATCAGCAGCAGCAGAATTATATTCTACCACTATCTGTAACCTCAAGGCCCGGCATATCCCTCACTCTACCATTACCACCAAGTCAGGGGAATCAGCCCTGGTTCAATGAGGAGTGTAGAAGAGCATGCCAGGAGCAGCACCAGGCATACCTAAAAAATGAGATGCCAACCTGAGGAAGCTACAACAGAGGATTATATGCATGCTAAACAGTGGAAGCAGCATGCTATAGACAGAGCTAAGCAATCCCACAACCAACGGATCAGATCAAAGCTCTGCAGTCCTGCCACACCCAGTTATGAATGGTGGTGGACTATTAAACAATTAATGGGAGGAGGAGGCTCCATGAAGATCCCCATCCTCAATGATGGTGGAGCCCAGCAAGTGAGTGCAAAAGACAAGGCTGAAGCATTGGAAACCATCTTCAGCCAGAAGTGCCGAGTGGATTATACATCTCGGCCACCTCCTGAGGTCCCCACCATCACAGATGCCAGTCTTCAGCCAATTCGATTCACTCCACATGATATCAAGAAACGGCTCAGTGCACTGGATAGAGCAAAGGCTATGGGCCCTGACAACATCTTGGCTGTCGTGCTAAAGACTTGTGCTCCAGAACTATCCGCACTTCTAGCCAAGCTGTTCCAGTACTTTACCCGACAAAGTGGTAAATTGCCCAGGTATGTCCTGTCCACAAAAGGCAGTACAAATCCAATCAGGACAATTACCGCCCCATCAGCTGACTCCCAATCATCAGAAAAGTGATGGAAGGTGTCATCGACCGTGCTATCAAGTGGCACTTACTCACTAATAACCTGCTAACCGATGCCCAGTTTGGGTTCCGCCAGGATCACTCAGCTCCAGATATCATTACAGGCTTGATTGAAACATGGACAAAAGAGCTGAATATATGAGGTGAGGTGAGAGTGACTGCACTTGACATCAAGGCAGCATTTGACCGAATGTGGAACAAAGGAGCCCTAGTAAAACTGAAGTCAATGGGGATCAGGAGGAATATTTTCCACTTGCTGGATCATATCAAGGAAGATGGTTGTGGTTGTTGGAGGTTAATCATCTCAGCCCCAGGACATCACTGCAAGAGATCCTCAGGGCAGTGTCCGAGGCCCAACCATCTTCAGCTGCTTCATCAATGACCTTTCCTCCATCATAAGGTCAGAAGTGGGGATGTTTGCTGATGATTGCACACTGTTCAGTTGTATTTGCATTTCCTCAGCTAATGAAGCAGTCTGTGGCTGCATGCAGCAAAACCTGGACATCATCCAGGCTTGGGCTGATAAGTGGCAGGTAACTTTCGCACCACACAAGCTCCAGGCAATGATCATTTCCAACAAGAGAGAGTCTAACCACCTCCCCATGACTTTCAACAACATCAACTTACATTTACATAGCGCCCTTAATGTAATAAAACGTCCCAAGGTGCTTCACAGGCGTGTAATCAAAAAACAGAATTTGACACCGAGCCATGTAAGGAGATGTTAGGGCAGATGACCAAAAGCTTGGTCAAAGAGATAGGTTTTAAGGAGCGTCTTAAAGGAGGAAAGAGAGGTAGAGAGGCAAAGAGATTTAGGGAGGGAATTCCAGAGCTTAGAACCTAGGCAGCTGAAGGTACGGCCGCCAATGGTGGAGCAATTAAAATCGGGGATGTTCAAGACTCCAGAATTGGCAGAGCACAGAGATCTTGGGGGATTATAGTGCTGGAGGAGATTACAGAGATAGGAAGGGGCAAGGCCATGGAGAGATTTGAAAACAAGGATGAGAATTTTTTAATCGAGGCATTGCTTAACTGGGAGCCAATGATGGAAATGGGTGCTCTTAGTAATGGAACGGATATAAGGTAGGAAGCTCAAATCGTGATCAAATACGACACCAAGGTTGCAAACAGACTTGGTCAGCCACAGACAGTTACCAGGGAGAGGGATGGAGTCAGTGGCAAGGGAACGGAGTTTGTGGCATGAACCAAACACAATGGCTTCGGTCTTCCCAATATTTAATTGGAGGAAATTTCTGCTCATCAAATGCTAGATGTCGGACAAGCAGTGTGACAGTGTAGAGACAGTGGTGGGCTTGAGAGAGGTGGAGGAGAGGTAGAGCTGGGTATCATCAGCGTATGCATGAAATCTCACGCTGTGTTGTCGGATGATGTCACCGAAGGGCAGCATGTAGATGAGAAATAGGAGGGGGCCAAGGATAGATCCTTGGGGGACACCAGATGTAATGGTGTGGGAGTGGGAAGAGAAGCAATTGCAGGTGATTCTATGGCTATGGCTGGAAAGATAGGAATGGAGCCAAGCGAATGCAGTCCCACCCAGCTGGACGACAGTTGGGAGGCGTTGGAGCACAGCTTTGTGGTCAGCCGTGTCAAAAGCTGCAGACAGGTCAAGAAGGACGAGAAGGAATAGTTTACCTTTGTCGCAGTCAATTAAGATGCCATTTGTGACCTTGGTAAAAGCTATTTCAGTACTGTAGCGGGGGCAGAAACCTGATTGGAGGGATTCAAACAAGGAGTTCTGGGAAAGATGGGCATGGATTTGGGAGGCGACAACACATTCAAAAGGGAGGTTGGTAATCAGCTGGTTGGTAGGTCCTTTTCCTTCTCTTCTATACCTTTAAGTTGGTAAGTCCTATTAAATAGTGGTGTAATATTATCATCTATTTTGGGGCAGAGGGCCTTCATAACTAATAATAAGAAATTTAATTAATTACATAGATATGGGTGAACAGGTGATGTGTTACTGTTGTGAAATGTGGGAGCTGGTGGACCCCATTGAGGCTCACAGTGATTACATTTGTGATAAGTGTTTGCTGCTAGAGGAACTCAGGCTCCGTGTTAAAAAGCTTGAGACCGAGCTTCAGACAGTGCAACACATCAGGGAGGGGGAGAAGTTCCTGGACTCTATGTTTCAGGAGGTAGTCACACCTATGAAATTAATTAATGCAGATGTAGTCCGTGGTCAGGGACAGGACAGTGTGACTACGAATGAGGCAGGTACAGGGATCCAGGAGGTAGTGTTGACGGAGATGCAGCCCTTGCTCTTGTCAAGCAGGTTCGAGGTTCTTACTCCCTGTGAGGGCGGGAGCGGGGACTGCAGGGAGGATGAGCAACCTGGCCACAGCATCGTGGAACAGGGGGCCATTCAAGTGGAGGGAGTAAAAAGAAATGTTGTAGTGGTAGGGGATAGTATCATTAGGGGGATAGATAGGGTTCTCTGCAGTCAAGAGCGGGAGTCCCGAAGGCTGTGTTGCCTGCCCGGTGCCAGGGTTAAGGACATCTCTTCTGGGCTGGAAAGAAACTTGGAGTGGGAGGGGGAGGATCCAGTTGTCGTGGTCCATGTTGGTACAAACTGTGGCGTATGTAACCTGTTCCACCTTAAGAGAACTTAAGCCTGTTCCACCTTAAGAGATGTACTACTTTCTCTGGCTGCTGTATACGTAATACCGGTGGTGACCACCGGTATATAAGTACTGTGTAGTGATATTGTATTTAGTATAGTCCTGACCTCCAACTAGTAAAGACCTGTTGAAACTTTATTCTTGTAGTCTGTGTCAGTAATTAACCTTAATACAACTGGAACACACAGGCTTAACAGTGGCGACGAGTCCGATTCTTACCCTGCGGCAGTTTATATCCACGGCGGCTTCGTCCACAGAACGGGCGTCGAAGAGAGGCATCCACCCTCATCACCCTGCTGGAAGACACGTCGCGCGGCAGGCATCGAGAACCCGGAGTGCAGAAGACATCCTGAACTCGAAGCCTCCATCAGCGGCAGTCAGCTATCTTCTTTCTACCTCGGTGGTGGGTAAGCCGGTCAGCGACGCGAGCAGAAAGTCGGCCGCTTTGGCTGTACAGACGGGGGGAGGAAGACGGAGGAATAAGGGCGGTGAGATCGATCGCGACCGGAGATAAGGGCCGGGCCGCATTCGGGCCGAAAGGCGCAGCGCGGGGACATCAATCGCGGCTGGTGATAAGGGCCGGGCCGCTTTCGGGCCAAAAAGGCGCAGCGTCTGGGGCGACTGAAGGCGCGAGAGCTGCGGTGAAGGCGAACGCAGCCGGTGCTAATAACCGGGCTGCAAGAAGGGCTGCGAGGCGCGACATCGGGGAAGCGCAAATGCCCGAGGGAGCCGCGGTGAAGCGGAGACAGCGTCGGGGGAGTTACTAACCGCTGGGAAAGGGGAGCAGCAGCGGCACGCCAAACGCCATTGCAGCCAGTGGGTGAAGACCGCCAAGCGCGGGAAAACCGCCATTTTGTAGGCGGAGGACGAAGACGAGCGGGAAGCCGCCATCTTGGGATAAAATAAAAATAAATAAATAAATAATAAAATAAATTGCAACGATGCCTAAGCATGGGAACATTAATACCTTTGATAGCGACATCGAAGATTGGGCCATGTATGTAGAACGCTTACAATATTATTGTAAAGCAAATAAAATCCCAGATGCAGAGATAGCACTTACTTTATTGAACTTAATGGGTGCGAAGACATACGGGCAATTGAAACACCTTTTATCACCAGATGAACCGGCGGATAAGACGTTCGAGGAGATTGTTACTGTCCTGAAAAATCATCTAAACCCCACGCCGCTGATGCTAGCGGAACGATTTAAATTTTACAGCAGAAGGCAGCTGAAGGATGAAAGCAATGCTGAATATTTAATGGAATTGCGTAAGCTAGCAAAGTACTGTCAGTTTGGAACGGGACTAACAGACGCGCTAAGACATAAATTTGTGTGTGGATTATTAAAAGAAGATACACAAAAGCGACTGCTCGAGGAGAATGAGCTGACGCTTGAGAAAGCGATCACTATGGCAGCAGCACACAAAGCCACAGCGAGAGGCACGGCAGTAATGCAGCTATGGTCACCGGAACTCAGTACAAATAAATTGGGTTTGAGTACTGTAAAATGTTATCGTTGTGGAAAGACAACACACGATCAGAACCAGTGTTGGTTTAAAAACCAAGAATGCAGAACGTGTGGCAGGCTTGGCCACATAGCTAAAGTATGCCGGTCAGGAAAGAAGACCAGCAACAAAAAGTCACCGCAAGGAAAATACATAAAGGTGCACAAGGTGACAAAGACCAGTTCGAACGAACAGAAGTCAGATTCAGACGCTAGCAGTAATGAACTGGATAGCTTAAGAGTACACAACGTTGGTAAGGATGCAGATCTCCAGACAATTTGGGTCACTCTTCAGATAGCAGGAGTCCAAGTAAAGATGGAATTGGACACTGGATCGGTATTGACGGTCATGAATAAGAAAGATTACAAAAGGTTATTCCAACATATTCCCCTACGGGATACGGAGATTATATTGAAAACATACACGGGGCAAAGAGTGTACCCCATCGGAAAGATAGAGGTAAAAGTGGTCCACAAGGGCGAAGAAAGCCAAGTAATGGACTTATATGTGCTACCTGAAGGAAGTCCACCACTACTGGGACTGGAGTGGATTAGGAAAATGAATATGGACTGGCACTCCTTAAAAGCACTAACGGTAGATTCCGGGGAAACAGATGTCAAACCTAAACGATTGTCCAAAATATTGGATGATGCTAAAGAGGTGTTCCAGCAAGGACTGGGAACACTGAAAGGAATTACGGCAAACATCAAGATTGATGAACATGCACAACCAAAATTTTTCAAAGCCAGACCGGTACCCTATGCAATACGACCTACTGTAGAAGCGGAACTGGAAGCGCTAGAACGTTCAGGTGTACTGTCTAAGGTAGATTGGAGTGAGTGGGCTACGCCCATTGTTCCCGTTATGAAACGTCCTTCGAGCAACAAGCCAGGAGAACCAGGGAAGGTTTGCATCTGTGGAGATTTCAAGATCACCGTTAATCCGGTGCTTCACACGGTGCAGTATACGCTTCCGCGGATTGAGGATATTTTTGCTTCGTTGTCTGGCGGGAAACACTTCACCAAGATAGACCTGGCGCAGGCGTACTTGCAGATGGAGGTTGAAGAAGAGTCACGCTAGTACCTCACGATCAACACGCATAGAGGTTTGTACCGGTATAATAGGCTGGTTTTTGGAGTGGCATCGGCTCCGGCAATTTGGCAGAGGGCCATGGAGCAGGTATTACAGGGAATTCCAGGCACACAATGTTACCTGGACGATATTCTGATTACAGGTGATGGTGATGAAGAACACCTCGCAAACTTGGAACTGGTGCTCAACAGACTGAAAGAGTATGGACTTAGAGTTAATCGGCAGAAATGTGAGTTCTTTCAGAAGCGGATCTCGTACTGTGGTCATGTCATTGACCGGGAGGGGCTTCATAAGTCTCCTGACAAGATAGAGGCAGTTGTAAAGGCTCCCGCTCCGGATAATGTCTCTCAGTTGAGGTCGTTTCTGGGATTGATTAACTATTACCATAAGTTTCTACCGAATCTATCCATGGTACTGCACCCGCTGAACGCTCTTTTACAGAAGGGGGTACCATGGGAATGGAGCGAAAACTGTAAGAAGGCATTTCGCAAAAGCAAAGAATTGATCACCTCAGAGGAAGTGTTGGCTCACTTCAACCCGACACTGCCTATTCGGTTGGCTTGTGATGCTTCTCCATATGGTATTGGGGCAGTACTCTCACACAAGTTGCCAAATGGCACGGAAAGGCCAGTCGCGTTTGCATCCAGATCATTGACCTCCGCTGAGCGCAACTATGCGCAGATCGATAGGGAGGCTCTCAGCCTTGTATGGGGAGTGAAGAAGTTTAATCATTACCTGCAGGGCCAAAAATTCACACTTCTGACAGACCATCAGCCGTTGGTATCCATTTTTAACCCTAAGAAGGGTGTTTCGGTGATGACAGCACAGCGACTCCAGAGATGGTCCTTTTTCCTAGGGGCACATCAATATCAAATAGAATTCAAAGGTACAAAGCAGCATGGCAATGCTGATGGGCTGTCGCGCCTGCCACTACCTGAAGCGGAAGAGACGACGAAAGTTGACCCTGTTGAGTTATTTCATTCGACCATCATCGAGTGTTTACCAGTCACCAATGCAAGTATTGAAAGAGAAACCAGGAACGACCCGACACTGTCCTGAGTTTACGAGGTGACAGTGAAGGGATGGCCAACACATGGTGATTCTCTGTTACCGGCATTCTCGGCAAGGCGAGACCAGCTGTCCGTCTGCCATGGTACTTTGATGTACGGGACAAGAGTGATTATTCCTCCCAAGTTACGGGAAAGAGTTCTAAAGGAACTGCATGAAGGTCATCTGGGGGGAGTTAAGATGAAAAGTCTTGCTAGGGCTTATGTATGGTGGCCGGGCATTGACCAACAGATAGAGGAGTTGACAAAAAGCTGCGCTGGGTGCCAAAAAGTGCAAAATGCACCTCCGATCGCACCGCTACACCCATGGGAATGGCCTTCAGCCCCATGGCAACGCGTACATATTGACTTTGCTGGTCCATTCATGGACTCCATGTTCCTAATTGCGGTGGACGCACATTCCAAATGGCCAGAAGTGATCAAGATGAATACCACTACTTCAGAAAAGACAATTGCGGTGTTAAGAACAATATTCGCAAGGAACGGATTGCCAGAACAGATATGTTCGGACAACGGACCACAGTTCGTGTCGGAAGAATTCCAAAAATTCTTAAAGAAGAATGGGGTGAAACATTATACCTCTGCCCCATATCATCCGGCGACAAACGGGTTGGCCGAGAGATTTGTCCAAACATTCAAAAAGGCAATAAAGGCCATGAACGATGATCAGATTCCGTTACAACACAAGGTGGACAATTTCCTAATGGCATATCGAAACGCCGCTCATGCAGTGACTAACCAAAGTCCTGCCATGATGTTTTATAACAGGAGGTTGCGGTCCAGGTTGGGCTTGTTGAAACCAAATGTGCGGAGGGAAATGGAAAACAAACAGTTCCGGCATATTAATAACAAGTCCACTCGAAGTTTCGACGTAGGACAACCAGTGTTGGCAAGGGGCTATGGAAATGAAAAATGGCAGTCCGGAACAATTCGGGCCAGACAAGGACCTCTGATGTACACAGTAGATATTGGTAACAATGTGATAAGGCGTCATGCGGATCAACTGGTAGAATCAAGAGCAAGGGTCGAACCCATGGTTGCGACAGAGACAACTGTGGAAGACGTTAATGAACCTGAAGCATCTACCTCGGCAGGGACTGTACCTGATGATGACGTCCAATACATAGGAAACCAACAAGAAGAGTCACCTCAGCAACAAGAATCAGAGACCACTGAAAGGCGTTATCCAAACTGAATCAGAAGGCCTCCTGAGAGACTGAACCTTTGAACTGTTTATACCTGAAGTTATATATGTATATATGTTATTATGTTATGTTAAATGGGGATATGACTGTTAAGCTAAAAAGGGAGGATTGTGGTGTATGTAACCTGTTCCACCTTAAGAGAACTTAAGCCTGTTCCACCTTAAGAGATGTACTACTTTCTCTGGCTGCTGTATACGTAATACCAGTGGTGACCACCGGTATATAAGTACAGTGTAGTGATATTGTATTTAGTATAGTCCTGACCTCCAACTAGTAAAGGCCTGTTGAAACTTTATTCTTGTAGTCTGTGTCAGTAATTAATCTTAATACAACTGGAACACACAGACTTAACACAAACGACGTAGATAGGACAAGGAAGAAGGTTCTGTTAAAGGAGTATGAGCAGCTAGGGGTCAAATTAAAAAACAGAACCTCAAGGGTAATAATATCTGGATTATTACCTGAGCCACGAGCGAATTTGGCTAGGATAAATAAAATTAAAGAGTTAAATGCGTGGCTCAAAGACTAGTGTGGGAAAAATGGGTTTTGCTTCTTGGGACACTGGCACCAGTACTGGGACAGGAGGGAACTGTTCCGTTGGGACGGACTTCACTTGGCCAGTGCTGGGACTAGAGTCCTGGCGAATCATATAACTAGGGCTGTAGAGAGGGCTTTAAACTAATTAGTGGGGGGGAGGTTTCTAGAGAGCAAATAATAAAAATGACAACGGAGAAGGTCATAGACTTAGGTAGCAGTGGGGGAATTAAAAAACAGAACGTGTCAGGAAGGTGCAGAAGGTATGGAGTAAATGTAAAGTAGTAAAAGGGGAAAAAACAGGAACTAAGTGTCACAAAACATATTTGAAAGTTCTTTATCTGAATGCACGTAGCATTCGTAACAAAATGGATGAGTTAACAGCACAAATAACTACATATGGGTATGATCTTGTGGCCATTACAGAAACATGGCTTCAGGGTGACCATGACTGGGAATTAAACATACCAGGTTATTTAACAATCAGGACGGACAGGCAGGAAGGAAGGGGAGGTGGGGTGGCTATGTTAATAAAGGAAGGAATCACTATAATACAGAGAAATGATATTGGGTCAAAGGAGCAGGATAGTGAAACAGTTTGGGTGGAGATAAGGAATAATAAGGGGGAAAAAAACACTAGTGGGCGTAGTCTATAGGCCTCCGAACAGTTCCAACTCTGTTGGACGGAGTATTAATCAGGAAATAGTTGAGGCTTGTAATAAGGGAACAGCTATAATTATGGGGGATTTTAACTATCATATTAACTGGACAAATCAAATTGGGCAGGGCAGCCTTGAGGATGAGTTCATTGAGCATATTAGGGATGGGTTTCTTGAGCAGTATGTAACTAAACCGACCAGGGGGCAAGCAACCTTAGATTTGGTCCTGTGTAATGAGACAGGATTAATTAAAAATGTCCTAGTAAAGGATCCCCTTGGAATGAGTGACCATAACATGGTTGAATTCCATATTCAATTAGAGGGTGAGAAGATTGGATCTCAAACAAGGTATGAGAGCAGAATTGATTAGAGTGGACTGGGAAAATTGATTAAAGGGTAAGACGGTACATGATCAGTGGTGTACATTTAAGGAGTTATTTTACAACTTCCAAAAAATATATATTCCACTGAGGAAAAAAGGGTGTAAAAGAAAAGAAAAGATAGCCATCCGTGGCTAAGTAAAGTAATTAAGGATAGTATCTGACTAAAAACAAGGGCATATAAGGTAGCCAAATCTAGTGGGAGGATAGAAGATTGGGAAGTCTTTAAAAGACAGCAAAAAATAACTAAAAGATTGATTAAGAAAGGGAAGATAGATTATGAAAGTAAATTAGCAAAAAATATAAAAACAGATAGCAAAAGTTTCTATAGTTATATAAAAAGAAAAAGGGTGGCTAAAGTAAATGTTGGTCCCTTAGAGGATGAGACCGGGAAATTAATGGTGGGAAACATGGGGATGGCAAAAACACTGAACAAATATTTTGTATCAGTCTTTACGGTACAGGATACTAAGAATATCCCAACACTGGACAAACAGGGGGCTCTAGCGGGGGAGGAGCTAAATACGATTAAAATCACTAAGGAAGTGGTACTTGGTAAAATAATGGGACTCAAGGCGGATAAATCCCCATGACCTGATGGCTTACATCCTAGGGTCTTGAGGGAAGTGGCGGTAGGGATTGTGGATGCATTGGTAATAATTTTCCAAAACTCCCTGGACTCAGCAAAGGTCCCGGCAGATTGGAAAACTGCTAATGTAACACCCTTATTTAAAAAGGGTAGTAGGCAGAAGGCTGGAAACTATAGACCTGTTAGCCTAACATCTGTGGTTGGTAAAATTTTAGAGTCCATTATTAAGGAGACAGTATCGGGACATTTGGATAAACATAATTTAATAGGACAAACTCAGCATGGTTTCATGAAGGGGAAGTCATGTTTGACAAATTTGCTTGAGTTCTTTGAGGAAATAACATACAGGGTGGATAAAGGGGAACCAATGGACGTAGTGTATTTAGACTTCCAAAAGGCATTTGACAAGGTGCCACACAAAAGATTATTGCTCAAGATAAAAAATCACGGGATTGGGGGTAATATTCTGGCGTGGGTGGAGAATTGGCTCTCTAACAGAAAGCAGAGAGTTGGGATAAATGGTTCATTCTCAGACTGGCAATCAGTAACTAGTGGTGTTCTGCAGGGGTCAGTGCTGGTTCCCCAACTCTTTACAATCTATATTAACGATTTGGAGGAGGGGACCGAGTGTAACATATCAAAGTTTGCAGATGATACAAAGATGGGAGGGAAAGTAGTGAGTGAGGAGGACATAAAAGACCTGCAAAGGGACATAGACAGGCTAAGTGAATGGGCAGAGATTTGGCAGATGGAATACAATACTGGAAAGTGTGAGGTTATGCACTTTGGCAGGAAAAATCATAGAGCAAGTTATTATCTTAATGGCAAGAAACTGGAAAGTACTGTAGTACAAAGGGATCTGGGGGTCCTGGTGCACGAAACTCAAAAAGTTAGTATGCAGGTGCAGCAAGTGATCAAGAAGGCCAATGGAATGTTGGCTTTTATTGCTATGGGGATAGAATATAAAAACAGGGAAGTATTGCTGCAGTTGTACAAGGTATTGGTGAGACCGCACCTGGAATACTGCATACAGTTTTGGTGTCCATATTTAAGAAAAGACATACTTGCGCTCGAGTCAGTACAAAGAAGGTTCACTCGGTTAATTCCAGGGATGAGGGGGTGGACATATGACGAGAGGTTGAGTAGATTGGGACTCTACTCATTGGAGTTCAGAAGAATGAGAGGCGATCTTATTGAAACATATAAGATTGTGAAGGGGCTTGATCGGGTGGATGCGGTGAGCATGTTCCCAATGATGGGTGAAACTAGAACTAGGGGGCATAATCTTAGAATAAGTCATAGAGTCATAGAGTCATAGAGTTTTACAGCACAGAAAGAGGCCCTTCGGCCCATCGTGTCCGCGCCGCCCATCCACCCCTGTCCTGTCTAATCCCATTTTCCAGCATTTGGTCCATAGCCTTGTATGCAATGGCATTTCAAGTGCTCATCCAAATGCTTCTTGAATGTTGTGAGGGTTCCTGCCTCTACCACCCTTTCAGGCAGTGAGTTCCAGATTCCAACCACCGTCTGGGTGAAAAACTTCCTCCTCAAATCCCCTCTAAATCTCCTGCCCCTTACCCTGAATCTATGCTCCCTTGTTATTGACCCCCCTACTAAGGGGAAAAGTTCCTCTTTATCTACCCTATCTATGCCCCTCATCATTTTGTACACCTCAATCAGGTCCCCCCTCAGCCTTCTTTGCTCCAAGGAAAACAACCCCAGCCTGTTTAGTCTTTCTTCATAGCTGAGGCGCTCCATCCCAGGTAACATCCTGGTGAATCTTCTCTGCACCCTCTCCAAAGCAATCACATCCTTCCTATAGTGAGGCGACCAGAACTGCACACAGTACTCCAGCTGTGGCCTCACCAGCGTTTTGTACAGCTCCATCATAACCTCCCTGCTCTTATATTCTATGCCTCGGCTAATGAAGGCAAGTATCCCATATGCCTTTTTAACCACCTTATCTACCTGTTCCGCTGCCTTCAGAGATCTATGTACATGTACACCAAGGTCCCTCTGACCCTCTGTACTTCCTAGGGTCCTACCACTCATTGTGTATTCCCTTGCCTTATTTGTCCGTCCAAAATGCATCACCTCGCACTTTTCAGGGTTAAATTCCATTTGCCACTTTTCCGCCCATCTGACCAACCCGTTTATATCGTCCTGTAGCCTGAGGCTTTCCTCCTCGCAATTTACCACCCCACCAATTTTCGTGTCATCTGCGAACTTACTGATCATACCTTTTACATTCTCATCCAAATCATTTATGTAGATCACAAACAACAAGGGACCCAGCACCGATCCCTGAGGTACCCCACTGGACACAGGCTTCCAGTCACAAAAGCATCCTTCGACCATCACCCTCTGCCTCCTGCCACTCAGCCAGTTTAGGATCCAACGCGCCAAGGCACCCTGGATCCCATGGGCTCTTACCTTCTTGACCAGTCTCCTATGCGGGACTTTGTCAAAAGCTTTACTGCTCCTTCAAAACTGAGATGAGGATAAACTTCTTCACTCAGAGGGTGGTAGGTTTGTGGAATTTGCTGCCCCAGAAAGCTGTGGAAGCTACATTATTAAATAAATTTAAAACAGAAATAGATAGCTTCCTAGAAGTAAAGGGAATTAAGGGTTATGGGGAGCGGGCAGGAAATTGGACATGAGTCTAGGTTCGGAATGGTCGTGGCCCTGTGGGTAGTGGAGCGGGCCCAGGGGCCGTGTAGCCTGGTTCTGCTCCTACTTCTTGTGTTCTAATTCTGTTAGATTTCAAGAGATGGTTTTATTGCTGTTCCTGGCTGGGGTGGAGATCGCCTTTACAGAAGGTAAGTACTGTAGAAAATATAGGGAAAGAGTGATCTCCTGGACGAGTTTCGATCGCCTAGATGGGTCGGAGAGGAATTTCCCAGATTTTTTCTCCCAAATTGGCCATTGTTTTTTTTTTAAATCTGGTTTTTCGCCTCTCCCGGGAGATCACATGGGTTCGGGTGGGATGGAGAGTGATAGTATATTTGAGGTTAGGATCAGATCAGCCTTGATCTTATTGAATGGTGGAGCAGGCTCGAGGGGCCGATTGGCCTACTCCTGCTCCTATTTCTTATGTTCTTATGTTCTTACTTTGGAGATGAAAGGGAGGTTGCAAGGACGGAGGGGTCAAGGGTTGGTCTTATGAGGAGAGGGGTGATGATGACAGAGAGGGGGACAGTACCTGAGGAGAGAGAACTGTTAACAATGTCAGCTAACATGGGAGCCAGGTAGGGAAGTTGGGTGGTCAACAGTTTAGAAAAAGAAGAAGAGAAGAAGAGGAATAGGATCGAGAGAGCAGGAGGTCGGTCTCATTGATAAAATAAGCTTTGAAAGGGCATGAGGAGAGATAGGAGAGAAACCTGAAAAATATGCAAATTCAGGGTTACGGCAGGGGAGAAACTGAGAGGAAGTTAGGCCCGGTGAGCTAGAGGAAGGGAAGGAAGAAGCAGAGGCAGTTGAACAGATGTTCTCAATCTTTTTAACAAAAAAGTCCATGAGCTCCTCGCATTTATTGTTGGAGGTGAGGGAGGAGGGGGCAAGGGAGGGTGGTTTCAGAAGATGGTTAGTGGTGAAGACAAGCTGGAGGTTACCTTTGCCTTCCTGGATGATCTTAAAATAGTGGAGAGTGTTAGCGATGGAGAGCAGGACCCAACAATGCTTCATATGATCCAGCCAGATCTGCTGATGGATGGTCAGACTAGTTGTCCGCCAAAGACATTCAAGTCTGCACCTCTTGGACTTAAGGGAACGGAGGTGAGGGGTATACCAGGGGGAATGACTAGGGTGAGAGAGTATAATCAAAGGTAGTGGAGAGGGTGTAGGAGTCTCTGCACTCCTAGCAAAGAATCTATAAACTCACTAGTAGTTAACAAACTGAGTTTAATGTGCTAAAACTTTACAAAACAAGAAAATGCAGGAGAAGCTCTAAACAGGTCTATTCACTATCACTCCACACGAGGACTGGCTGGAAATGCCCTCTACCTCTGACATCATGACGTCATCACGTTTTCCGCCGTTGGAACGTCACATGACCCACGTGATGACATCATCGCGTCAGATCGCGATTTTGTCGATCTAGCTCTGTTTAACCAGAGCCAACATTAAAAGGTAATAAACATGATTAAAGGCAATTGTACCAGTCACTGTGAGAGTCTCTTAGTGGCTTTGCCACATACGCCCCCCCAGAATTGTCTTTAATGAGAAGAGTCAATCGCTGAGGAGGTTGGACAAGCCTGTTGGACCGACTCCTAAATTCCCGGAGGGGAAAACGCTGAGCAGGCGGCGAGCTGGCAGGTAACACGGCGCGGTCAGGTGTGGCGGCGGCTGGCCGCGGCACGGAGGCTGCGCCAGCTCGATCGGTCGTTCAAGGTCTAGGTGCGCAGGCTTAAGGCGATCGACAGAGATGTGATCAGGCTTGCCCCCGACGTCAATCACGAAACTCTTGTCCCCTGCCTGCAAAACCTGGAAGGGCCCTGCATAAGGAGGTGCGAGCGGGGTACGATGGCCGTCTTGGCGCACAAAAACAAACTTGGCCTTTGACAACTCCCCCGGGACGTTGGATGAAGGCAAACCGTGCTGTGAAGTCGGAACTGGGCGGAAACAGCGGGCTGCATCCCGGTGGGTCTCTCTTTGCCTGGCCGTGGACCATGGCCGCGTAGGGGATGGCAGGAATTCACGCAGAACTCGAAGAGTTTGCCCGTAAACCATCTCCGCCGCCGACGACTGGAGATCTTCCTTCGGCGCCGTGCGGCGTCCTAACATCACCCACGGCAGTTTGTCGACCCAGGATGCATCCAGAAGGCTGGCCCTGAGCGACGCCTTCAAGGAACGGTGGAACCGCTCGCACAAACCATTTGCTTGAGGGTGATAGGCCGTAGTGCGGTGGAGTTTAACGCCCAACACGGAAACCACCTCATTCCACAGTTCGGATGAAATATCCACAGGGACACCAAACCGGGCTACCCATGATTAAACGAAAGCTCGAGCAACATCCGCAGAGGTGGTGGACGTCATGGGGACTGCCTCCGGCCACCTCGTGGTGCGATCCAACATTGTCAAAAGGTACGTAAAGCCCCGGGACGGTGGAAGCGGGCCCACTAAGTCAATGTGAATGTGATCAAATCGCCGCTCCGGGACCTCGAAGATGGCGAGCGGGGCCCTGACATGCCGCTGCACCTTGGCCCATTGGCAAACAACACAAGTGTTCGCCCAGTCTCTGACGTCTTTGCGTATTCCCCTCCATACGAATTTGGAGACCAGCAGCTTTTGCGACGCCCACACTCCAGGATGCGATAGGCCGTGTATGGCATCGAAAACATCCCGGTGCCATTTAGACGGGACAATCGGACGGGGTGCACCCAACGAAACATCGCAGAGCAGAGTAGTACCTGCGGAATGGAACGGCACATCCCTCGGCTGGAGGCTGGCTGGAACCGAACGGAAAACCTGGGTCTCCGGGTCGGCCGCTTGGTCAGCCGCCATCTGTGTGTAGTCAATGCCCAATTGGACGGCCTGGACGGCGGCACGGGATAGGCAATCGACGACAACGTCCTTACCGGCCACATGCCGGACGTCGGTGGTGAACTCCGATATGTACGTCAGCTGCCTTTGCTGCCAAGCCGACCATGGTTCCGCAGACTTGGCCATTGCAAACGTCAATGGCTTGTGGTCAACAAACGCGATGAAGCGGCGCCCTTCGAGGAGGAAGCGAAAATGGCGGATGGCTAAAAACAAAGCCAACAGCTCTCGGTCGAAGGTACTGTACTGGCGCTCATGCCGTTGTAGCTGGCGGCTAAAAAAGGCCAGAGGTTGCCACGCGCCATCGACCCACTGCTCCTGGACGGCCCCCACCGCGTAGTCTGACGCGTCCGTCGTGAGTGCGATGGTAGCTCCCGGCAGGGGGCGTGCCAACATGGTCGCGTTGGCGAGCGCAGTCTTCGTCTCCTCGAAGGCGCGATCCATGTCTTGCGACCATACCACGGGCTCCTTTCCCGTCATGCCCGAGGGCCTCGTAGAGCGGACGCATGAGCTGCGCTGCCCTGGGGATGAAACGATGATAGAAGTTCACCATCCCCAGGAACTCCTGTAAGGCTTTCACGGATTTCAGTTTCGAGAACTCCGTGATCGCCTCCACCTTGACTCGAAGTGGCATTGCCCCAGCGGGGGTTATGCAGTGGCCCAGGAAATCAAGTTGCGCTAGGCCGAAACGGCATTTGTCCGGGTTAACGATGAGGCCGTGCTGCTGAAGCCGTCGAAAAAGCACCCGAAGGTGCTCGAGGTGTTCCTCCTTGGAGGTGCCGGCAATCAGAACATCATCCAAATAAACAAATAAAAAATCAATGTCCCACAGGACTGAATCCATGAGGCGCTGAAACGCCTGCGCCGCGTTCTTAAGTCCAAAGGGCATTCGTAGGAATTCAAAAAGTCCAAAGGGGGTAATGACCGCCGTCTTTTCGACATCTTGAGGGTGCACTGGCACCTGGTGGTAACCACGGACGAGGTCGACTTTCGAGAAGATGGACGTCCCCGCCAAATGTGCTGAGAAGTCCTGTATATGGGGAATGGGGTAGCGGTTGGGCGTCGTTATCTCATTGAGGCGGCGATAATCACCACAGGGCCGCCATCCCCTGCCGGGCTTGGGGACGATGTAGAGCGGGGAGGACCAGGGACTACTGGACCGACGGATGATCCCCATTTTCTCCATCACGGCGAACTCCGCCTTCGCTGCCGCTAGCTTGCTGGGCTCTAAACGTCGCGCCCTGGCGTAAACGGGAGAGTTGGTAGTCGAAATATGATGCTCCACCCTATGCTTGACGGTCGAAGCCGAAAAGGTGGGCTTCGTCAGCTCGGGGAACTCCTCGAGGAGACGGGCGAAATCGTCGGGCGGTGGTCGCGCACATGAAATCGTGTGTGACGCAGCTGTGCTGCGCGCCCCTGAAATATCGTCGAGCGTGGTGGCGTGAACGAGGCGTCGATTTTTCACATCCACCAACAGGCCGTTGGCGCCCAAAAAGTCGGCACCCAACAGGGCCTGCGAGATTTGAGCGGCGATGAAATTCCAGGTGAAAAGCTGTCCACCGAAACTGACTTGGACGAGCCGCTTTCCGCAACTGCAGATCGAACCCCCGTTGGCCGCTTGCAGAGGGGGACCCCGTCTGCCGGACCGAAGGTCGATGACCGAGTCAGGAAGTATGCTGCATTGCGCCCCCGTGTCGCATAGAAAACGACGGCCCGAGATGGAGTCCGTTAAGTAGGTGAGATTCCCGGAAGCGCCGATCGCCATCGCGGCCACGGGGGAAGTACCGGGACCGGCGTGCTTGACTCGCGCCGGTCTATTCGACGGTCTGGTAACGAAACTGCACAGTGGGCGGCATCAGAGGGCCTTCGGGCCGAAATGAGCATGGTAGTAACAGTAACCGGTCGTCGGAGGCGCTGTGGTTGGAGCCGGGGCCGGGCTCCTCGTGGCGGGGCGTTGCGCTATGGCGCAGTATTATTGCCGGACTGCGTAAATCTTATCCGCCTCTTTGGCGAGCGCGACGCAGTCTGCGGTTTCTGCGAGGGCGAGGGTTGCCTGGACTTGCTCAGGGAGCTGAGTAAGGAACAGCTCGCGAAACGGTAAGCACTGGGGCTCAGACCCCAGGAGAGTCAGCATGTGGCTCATAAGCTCCAAGGGTTTGGAGTTACCTAACCCTGGTAGCGTCAGTAAACGGCGAGCGCGCTCCGCTTTGGTAAGACCAAATACCTGCAGCAATCGTGTCTTGATGGCTACATACTTGTCAGCATTCGGGGGACTCTCCAGAAGGCTGATGATTCTCGACGCCATCGAGCTATCGAGGGCGGAGACCACGTGGAGATATCTGGTCTGGTCCTGTACGACGTTGCGGAGTTCAAATTGCGCCTCGGCTTGCACAAACCAAGAGGCCGCCTGTTGTTCCCAGAATTGGGGGAGCTTCAAAGCCACTGCATTGGCCTCCATTCCTGGCCCGTGTTCTGCATTCACCGCGAAAAACGATCGCGAGGATTCGGGGTCACCAATGTAGGAGTCTCTGCACTCCTAGCAAAGAATCTATAAACTCACTAGTAGTTAACAAACTGAGTTTAATGTGCTAAAACTTTACAAAACAAGAAAATGCAGGAGAAGCTCTAAACAGGACTAGTCACTATCACTCCACACGAGGACTGGCTGGAAACGCCCTCTACCTCTGACATCATGACGTCATCACGTTTCCCGCCGTTGGAACGTCACATGACCCACGTGATGACGTCATCGCGTCAGATCGTGATTTTGTCGATCTAGCTCTGTTTAACCAGAGCCAACATTAAAAGGTAATAAACATGATTAAAGGCAATTGTACCAGTCACTGTGAAAGTCTCTTAGTGGCTTTGCCACAAGGGTGTGATTTAGCAAATCAGTAGCTGGAGAAATGTCATGGAGAATTGTAGACAAAAGGCTAGATACTTGGGAATTAGAAAGTGCAGTGGTAAGGGACTTGAGGGACAGACACAGAAAGAAGTGTGGTTGGGCAGGGGAAGGGTAATATGGGTAGAGAGCGATATAAGGAAATGGTCAGAGATTTCCTTATCAGTGATAGTTACGATGGCGGTAGTGAGACCACGTGCAATGACAAGATCGAGGGGGTGACCATGTATAAGGGTAGGAGAGTTTATATGGAGGGATAATTTAAGGGAGGAAAGGAGGGCAGTAAACTCAGAGGGAAGAGAACAAGAAGAGTTGAGCTGGAGGTTGAAATCACCGAGAATGAGAAGTCGCTCAGTGCAGAGGG
>NC_140998.1:164287855-164585355 GCF_052327205.1 Somniosus microcephalus
TGCTGTCTTAGCCACTAGCCACATGTGTCTAATTGGGAATCCAGATGTGGCTCATTAATAAATAACAATGAATAATAGACACTTAACTTTTCTTATTCATTCATTCTTGGGTTGTGGGCGTCGCTGGCAAGGCCAGCATTTATTGCCCATCCCTAACTGCCCTTGAGAAGGTGGTGGTGAGCCACCTTCTTGAACCGCTGCAGTACGTGTGGTGAAGGTACTCCCACAGTGCTGTTAGGTATGGAGTTCCAGGATTTTGACCCGGCGACGATGAAGGAATGGCGATATATTTCCAAGTCAGGATGGTATGTGAATTGGAGGGGAACTTGGGGATGGTGGTGTTCCCATGCGCCTGCTGCCCTTGTCTTTCTAGGTGGAAGAGGTCGCGGGTTTGGGAGGTGCTGTCGAAGGTGCCTTGGCAAGTTGCTGCAGTGCATCTTACAGATGGTACACACTGCAGCCACGGTACGCTGGTGGTGGAAGGAGTGAATGTTTAAGGTGGTGGTTGGGGTGCCAATTGGGCATGTGATATCTCAATACACATTCATACAGTGTATGCATATGTACTTTAACTTTTTTGTTTGTTTGTTGGTAAAATAGTAAGAGTAAAATGCCTTGACATTAAACTAAGGCCTCGCCTACCCTCTTAGATGGATATAAAAGATCCCTCGGCACTATTTCAAAGAAGAGCAAGGGAGTTCTCCCTGGTGTTCTGGCCAATATTTATCCCTCAACCAACATCACTAAAACAGATTATCTGGTCATTATCACATTGTGGGAGCTTGCTGTGCACAAATTGGCTGCAGCGTTTCCTACATTACAACAGTGACTACACTTCAAAAATAATGTAATTGGCTGTGAAGTGCTTTGGGACGTCCTGAGGTCATAAAAGGTGCTATATAAATGCAAGTCTTTCTTTTATATGATTCAATATAAATTAGACAATATTAGTTCATTGTAGCTCAGATGTAAACTCAATCAGCAATCCTGTAAAACCATCGCTGCAAAGTTCCTGCTGCTAATCACATTGCAGGACCAAGTGAAATTCCAGTTGTTTATCTCGATGGCTGTTTCATGTTTGCTCTCCTAATTGGGTCTCGGAGGCCAATCACCGAGTTTGGTGCACGATAATGACTTAGGCTGAAAGCTTTAATTGTGAGGCAGCATTTATGTCAATCAGCAGCTGTAAGCTGAGAGCAGGCAGGCGGAGGCTCACATTGTGCTGAAAGCAGAGCTCTTCATAGCTTAAAAATAAAACACATTGTCAAAAGGGCACAATGCTCCTTTCTTCGTGTACTGAGAGGGGCCTGCTGTAAGGGCGATGTCCCTCCATTTCTTTGATCACCACCCAGTTACTTGCGGCTTAATTCAGCCACAGCAAAATAAGTCAACCACTCCACGACACCAATGGCAGCCAACAAGTCGCATCATCAGTTAATGCTTGTGTCATCATTTTGTGGCTTTAACGAGGACCTAAAAAAATTACCTATTGGCCAATTTGCATGTATTCTCTACCAGGCCACTATGTTGAAGTGAGGTCTCTAGATCTGTTAACAACGTGTACCTTACTCCATAGCAGGAACACTCTCGCCTCTGAGTCAGAAGGTTGTGGGTTCAAGTCTCACTCCAGGGATTTGAACACAAAATCTAGGCTGACACTCCAGTGCAGTGCTGAGGGAGCACTGCACTGATGGAGGTGCAGTCTTTCGGATGAGACATTAAACCGAGGCTTCGCCTGCCCTCTCAGGTGGACGTAAAAGATCCCACTATTTAAATAAGAGATGGGGAGTTCTCCCCGGTGTCCTGACCAATATTTATCCCTCAACCAATGTCATTAAAACAGATTATTGGGTCATTATCACATTGCTGTTTGGGGGAGCTTGCTGTGCACAAATTGGCTGCTGCGTTTCCTACATTACACCAGTGAGTACACTTCAAATTACTTCACAGGCTGGGAAGCACTATGGGACGTCCTGAGGTTGTGAAAGGCGCTGTAGAAATGCAAGTCATTCTTTCTAAGGGGGTTGCAGTCCAGCTGGCTCAGAGGCCACGATTTCCCCTACCTCTGCGGGTCCGTGGCGTGCGGCGCCAGTGGCAGGTCCTGACCTCACCTCGCTGCTGGCTCCAGCCCACTGTGTAGAATGATTTTACGTTGATTAGGCTTGTTAAGCCCGCCCAGCGCGTTTGCTGGCCAATTGAATGATGCGGGTCTGGTGACATCATTTGATGATGTGCCATCAGCCAGTTTCCTTAAAGGGACCATGTCCAAATTTATTTTGACATTTGTGCTGCAAACATTGACAATCACTGCACAAGGTTGTGGTGCTGCACCCAGGCTCTCCAATGGGTGGAAGAGACCTCCCCATGAGACCAACACAGCCTGGTTGCACATTGCACAGGAGGGCACAAGCAGGGATGTTGTCAGGAGGACCAGGTTGCAGTGGCATAAACCTTTAAATGATATCAGTAAATCACGAAATGTTACTGCAAAGCCACACTCAGCCTCATCCTGCTGTGCCACTCATCACATCCCCATCACTTTGCCTCCCTACCCTACTCCTGTACATCCTCACTCACACCAAATTACCTTGCACCTCCACCCATCCCTCTCTATCTACATTATCACTTCCCCATTCTCACTAGCCACCCCTCACACTCACCCTCATCCTAGTCCAATCATACCAACTAACAACACACAAGGGTAGGCACTTGTGTGTTTTAGCCAATGTTCATATGAAGTTTCTGTTAATGTGCTGGCAAACATTGAAACCTTTATTTTCAACACTTTGCGTTCTTGGACAGATCTGTGTGCACCTTTGGAAGTGGCTTAGTGAGTTGCAGTGAATGGTGAGATATAACGGTACCCCTCCACCCCCCCCCCCCTGCAATGGTCATGAGTGTGAAAGGAATGGCTTGGGCATTGTAGGGATGCTTTATGATGTTGTATGGGGTGATGCCAACCTGGCACATCATGTGGCAGCCAGGGTGTACAGCGTCAAGAGAAGTAATTCTGGCCATGGCGAGGCCATCCCTGGCCTCCTGGGCAGCAATGTGCTCGGGGGCTGATGCCCTGTGCAGCATCAGGAGATTGCGGAGAAGGTTGGTGTTGTTGCTGCTATAGCTGGTGTGCCTGGTGCTGCTGGTTTTGGAGCTGATCGTGGTGGGATTCTGAGGACGAAGGCGATATAGTTTCAAGGCCACCGATGCTGATGTAATAGATGGCAGGTGAACATGAGATGACAGAAGCGATCTTTCAATCATGAGAGAGGTTGTTCCAATGAGGTGCACTGGATAGAGAGTTTGCTCCAAACACTTGCAACCTGCATAAAGCTCAATCTGTTTCCAAATGCAGTAAGCAACAGCTTCTGAGCTTGGAAAGTGAACAGCTGTGAGATGGGAGCTGTTATAGTACATTTGCAGCTGTCAAGTAATGAGATAATTCCATGGCCATTCAACTCCCGACCTGCTTACCTGACGTGATCCCCGAGCAGCGTGGACCCCGTGGGTGACCTCGTAAAATGGTATGGTGAGCTCAAAATACTTTTTAATGGGCTATTAACAAGGTCATAATGACCTGAATTGCCTCCCCTGCTGCTGCGTGTCGGGTCTGTTCAGCCCTGACAGACACATCTGGGAAAGTCAGGGTGACAGTGGGGTCCCAACCCCACTGACCCCCCAAAAAATTTACCCCTGAGTATCTGGGTTTATCCTCTGTCCTCTCTAGCCCAGTGTTGTCCAATGCATTAGCCAGGAGCCACACGTGGCTAATTGAGAATACAGAAAAGGCTAATTGCATTTCTGATTAGTAAATAAACTTTGAATAATAGATACCATCATTGGTCATGTGCTCTCAATGCTCATATTCGCATGGCATGTACATGTGAATTTTAACCTTGGTGCATTTATTGGTAAAATGGTAAGATGAAAAGCAGAGTGTGCGAGTGTTTATTGGTGGGTGTGGCTGCTTCCTTGGTCAAGGAATATGGAGATGTTTGTTAAGTAAATATACACACGTGCAGTACATTTACCTGGATTGTGTATCAGGAGTTTTCTACAACAACAACAACTTGTATTTATATAGTGACTTTAACGTAGTAAAATGTCCCAAGGCACTGCACAGTATTTTAAGACAAAAAATTTGACACTGAATTTCTACTGAAATTAGTGCATGTGGCTAAAACAGAGTTGCTGTAGCAACACTTCTGACTAGTCAGTGGTTACTATTGGACAACACTGAGTTCGAATCATCAAAACAATGAGTAAATGAGTCATATTTCATCCAATGTCCCAAACTCCTCCATCACCATCCCTGGGTATGTCCTTGTTGTGTCGGTACCTTTCTACCTAGACACAATTTAGGACTCAGAACTCAGAGATTCAAACATGAAGTGCTTTATTGGAAGGAAAGGAAGTTCTGGAAAGTTCCGAACAAAGAGAGCTAAACTTAACCGAGAACACCCAACCATTTATCTCCTGTGACAGCGCCACCACAGGTGGGAGGAGAACACACAATAGAACACACAATACATAACATTTCCTCCCCTCTTAAATGGAAGGTCCACATTATTCCTCAACAGGTAAGTTACTTTCAATGCACTCAATGAACCTAGGGTAGAGGTAGACTGCCTCAAACCCTGACTTTACCCTGGGGTTTATTCTGCCCCAGTCTTGTGGGTAAGTCACTAAGCCTACAGATGCAAGTGTCTTGGAGGCCGCCGCTCTCTGACAGGATACCGGCGGTCATCACTGGCTTCCACAGCAGTAGGCATTGACACAGGCCTAGATGGAGAAGGTGCCTGTGTTAGTTGAAAGTCAGGAGTTTGCACAGGTGGAACAGTCTCTTTGACTTCCTGTGTTGGAGAAGAGCACTGTGGCAAGGGATGCTGGTTTGCGGTATCATCCGGAAACAGTTCAGGCCAACCAGCCATTGGAGCCTCTGTGGCTGTCTCTGCTTCTAGCAACAGTTGATGTGTGTGTCTTCTCCAGACGACGTCCTCAGCAGTCTCAACCGTGTAAGACACAGGGCCCGTCTGCGCGATCACCGTAGCAGGAACCCATTTTGGTCCAGTGTTGTAGTTTCGAGCTAGGACGTGCTCTCCCGGATGAAACCGTCTCTCCTTGGCTCTTTTCTCTCTCTTTTCAACTTGAGCTTGTTGTTGACGATGGACAACCTGCTCTGCCCTTGGAGGTTTGAGTAAGTCAAAACTTGTCCGCAACTGCCTCTTCATCATGAGCGAAGCGGGGGAAGTTTTGGTTGTGGCATGTGGCTCGTTCCTGTAGGACAACAGAAAGCTGTTCAGACGTTGGTGGATTGAGCCCTGACCTTGCGATGCCTTCAAGGCGTGCTTCAAAGTTTGCACGAACCTTTCTGCCTGGCCATTAGTAGAGGGATGATAGGGCGCAGACCTGATGTGTTGGACACCATTCACATGCAGGAAGGTTGCAAACTCCTGTGATACAAATTGTGGACCGTTGTCACTTACGAGTTGTTCCGGTGAGCCATAACGGCTGAACATCTCACCAAGTTTCTCAATTGTTTTCTCTGCCGTGGTAGACCTCATCACAGCGACCTCCGGCCACTTGCTACGAGCATCTACAACCACCATAAACATCTTCTCTTCGAAAGGACCGGCGAAGTCCACATGTACTCGCTGCCACACTTCTGCAGACCAATCCCAGGGGTGTAGGGTTGCCAGCTGTGGAACATTCCGGACCCTTTGACATGGGGAACATGTTTTGGCTTTCTCCTCAATATTCCCATCGAGACCTGGCCACCAGAAGTAGCTTCTTGCCATTTCCTTCATCCGAACCATCCCACTGTGGCCTGTATGAAGTTGTTGCAGTATAGGTTCCCTCAGAGGTGGCGGAATGATGACACGGCGTCCCCAAAGAAGACAACCTGCCTGGACGGAGAGCTCATTTCTTTTTGAAACGTAAGGTTTCAAACTAGGAGAATCTCCTATAGCTCTCCCTCGAATGACATCGTCCATTACCTCAGACAGGACTGGATCGTTGCGGGTGTACCTTCGCACCTGAACTGCAGTGACAGGTGCTCCCTCCACTTGTCTAAAGTAGAAGATGTCTATCTGACGAGGCTCTGGGGGAGTAACAGGCAAGGGTAGCCTCGAGAGACCGTCTGCATTGCCGTGCAAGTCTGATTTGCGATATTTGATGTCGTATGTGTGTCCTGACAACAGTAAAGCCCACCTTTGCATCCTGCTTGCAGCGAGAGACGGAATTCCGGTGTGGGGCCCGAAGATTGAAGTCAATGGATGGTGGTCCGTCAGGAGTGTGAACCTTCTCCCAAACAGGTACTGATGAAATTTTCGAATTCCAAAAACAATTCCCAAGGCCTCGCGCTCGATCTGCGCAGTTACTCTCGGCCTTGTTCAAGGTGCGTGATGCGAAGGCGATAGGTTTCTCTTCACCCGAAGGCATGATGTGGGATATGACTGCTCCCACACCATATGGTGGTGCATCACATGCTAGCTGCACGGGTAGCTTTGGGTCGAAGTGTGTCAGGACCTCCGATTTCAGCAATGCTTTCTTTGCTTGGGCAAAAGCTTCATTGCACAGTTCAGTCCATTTCCATGTTTTGCCTTGACATAGCAACTGATGTAACGGCTTCAGCAATGTTGCTAAGTCTGGAATAAACTTCCCATAGTAGTTAAGTAGCCCCAGAAATGAACGTAACTGGCTCACATTCTGGGGTGCTGGGGCCTCCACGATCGCCTTGACCTTTGACGGCGCCTTATGCAGGCCAGTAGCGTCAATCACATGCCCCAGGTACTCAACTGAAGACTGAAAGAATTCACATTTGTCCTTACGAACTCTGAGTCCGTACTCTTTCAGTCGTTGTAGTGTCGCATCCAAGTTCAGAAGATGATCCTCCTCATTTGTCCCAGTGACAAGGATGTCATCCAGGTAGCACTGGACTCCTGGCAGTCCACTTAAAATCTGATCCATTGCCCTTTGGAATAGAGCAGGGGCCGACGTAATTCCAAACGGAAGGCGGCAGTACCTGTATAGCCCCTTGTGTGTCACAATTGTCAGCAGCTCCTTTGATTTGTCATCGACATGCATTTGTAGATAAGCCTGGCATAAGTCTATTTTGCTGAACTTTTGCCCTCCGGCCAGGCCCGCAAAAAGATCCTCAATGAGGGGAAGAGGGTACTGTTCCGCAGACAGCACCGGGTTAATAGTCACTTTAAAATCCCCGCAGATTCGAACAGATCCATCCTTTTTCAGGACAGGAACAATGGGTGTGGCCCATTTGCTCACGCTGACAGGCTCCAGGACTCCATTCTCGACAAAGGCCTCCAAGTTAGCCTCAACTTTTGGCCTAATTGCATAGGATACAGGTCGGGCTTTGTGAAACTTCGGCTTGCTGTCAGGTTTAATGTCCAGTCTCACGCTGATCTTTTTCATGCTCCCAAGTTCCCCATTGAAGAGTTCTGCATGTTTGTTTAACACTGCAGTCAGACCTGACTCCCCTTTTGACATCATGCGGACTGCAGGCCAGTCCAGCGTGATTTTCTCTAGCCACGCACGTCCCAGTAGCGATGGGTAATTTCCCTTTACCACATATAGTGGCAGTTTTGCAGTCTGTCCATTCAATTTAACTGTCACCTCAATGGCGCCTCTCATGGCCACAGGTTCGCCGGTATATGTCTTTAGCACAATGTTTGTTGGCTGAAGGGTAAGATGCTTTAGCATTTTGTTGTAGACAGTGTCTGAAACAAGGGACACAGCCGCGCCTGTGTCCACCTCCATCCGCACTGATTGTCCCTCCACCAGTGGTGACACCCAGTAGCCATTTGAACCACCTGCAACCGTCAGTATGTGCACCTCTTCCTCCTCAGAGGTGTCACTCCCCTCTGTTTTGCTTGTTCCATCATACTGCACTGAATGAACACTCTTTTTCCTCTCTTGTCCAAATACAGACATTTTGCTTCCATGCTTCCCAGCTGTCTGTTCTTTTTTTACCTCTACAGGCACGTTCAATGTGACCCTTTTTGCCACAATTTCGGCATTCCAGCTCCGTACACCAGCAGTCATTAGCGTGATGGCCCGTTTTCCCACAACGGTAACATGTGCCGTTCCGCGCACCTTTAGGCTCAGATGACGCCTTGTGAACTCTCCCTGTTGAACTCAACTGGTGAGCCTCCTTTTCTGCCATCTCCATGGAGACACTAACTTCAATGGCCTTTTCAAGAGTAAGGTTGTCCTCAGTAAGAAGGCGCTTCTGTGTGGCTGCATTTTGCAGACCACACACGAGTCTGTCTCTAATGGTGTCCTTCAGCACCTCCTTGAACTCGCAGTGTTCTGATAACCTTTTTAAAGCAGCAATAAACATCGTCACTGATTCCCCCTCCTCTTGATTCCGTTTGTGAAATCTAAATCTCTCAGCAATAACCAGAGGTTTTGGTGAAAAATGTGCTCCAAGAATTTCCACTAGTTGCTTATATGTTTTAGTTCCTGGCTTATCTGGTTGCACGAGGCTGCGAAGTAAATTGAATGTCTTCGGCCCGATTACACTCAAAAAGGTAGGCACGACCTTTTCATTTGCCACTGCATTTGCCAATACAAAATAGTCAAAACGTTCCGTATAAGCGCTCCATTGCTCCACATTTTCATCAAAATCACCGATGTTTCCTAATATAGTAGCCATTTCACATTTCAAATTAAAATTTCTGTTTACTCACTGCACCCGTCTCTGTTCCGAGTGTTTTGTAGTCGAAAACAAGAAAGTTCCCACAACACAGATTCATCCCATCTTCATCGCCACTTGTTGTGTCGGTACCTTTCTACCTAGACACAATTTAGGACTCAGAACTCAGAGATTCAAACATGAAGTGCTTTATTGGAAGGAAAGGAAGTTCTGGAAAGTTCCGAACAAAGAGAGCTAAACTTAACCAAGAACACCCAACCATTTATCTCCTGTGACAGCGCCACTGCAGGTGGGAGGAGAACACACAATACATAACAGTCCTGTCCCACTGGCAGGATAGACCCACCAGGGGTGGCGGCACAGTGGTATACTGTCAGGAAGGATGGCCCTGGGAATCCTCAACATTGACTCCAGACCCCATGAAGTCTCATGGCTTCAGGTCAAGCATGGGCAAGGAACCTCCTGCTGATTACCACCTACTGCCCTCCCTCAGCTGATGAATCAGTACTTCTCCATGTTGAACATCACTTGGAAGAAGCACTGAGAGTAGCAAGGGCACAGAATGTACTCTGGGTGGGGGACTTTAATATCCATCACCAAGATTGGCTCGGTAGCACCGCTACTGACCGAGCCAGTCTGGGCCTGCGACAGGATGGAAGGTGTCGTCAATAGTGCTGTCAAGCGGCACTTACTCAGCAATAACCTGCTAACTGACGCCCAGTTTGGGTTCCGCCAGGGCCACTCAGCTCCTGACCTCATTACAGCCTTGGTCCAAACATGGACAAAAGAGCTGAATTCCAGAGGTGAGGTGAGAGTGACTGCCCTTGACATCAAGGCAGCATTTGATCGAGTGTGGCATCAAGGAGCCCTAGCAAAACTGAAGTCAATGGGAATCAAGGGGAAAACTCTCCATTGGTTGGAATCATACTTAGCACAAAGGAAGTTGGCTGTGGTTGTTGGAGGTCATTCATCTCAATCACATGACATCACTGCAGGAGTTCCTCAGGGCAGTGTCCTAGACCCAACCATCTTCAGCTGTTTCATCAATGACCTTCCCTCCATCATAAGGTCAGAAGTGGGGATGTTCGCTGATGATTGCACACTGTTCAACACCATTCGAGACTCGTCAGATACTGACGCAGTCCGTGTCCATATGCAGCAAGACCTGGACAATATTCAGACTTGGGCTGACAAGTGGCAAGTAACATTCGCACCACACAAGTGCCAGGCAATGACCATCTCCAACAAGCGAGAGTCTAACCACCTCCACATGACATTCAACGGCATTACCATCGCTGAATCCTCCACCATCATTGACCAGAAACTTAACTGGACCAGCCACATAAATACTGTGGCAACAAGAGTAGGTCAGAGGCTAGGTATTCTGCAATAAGTGCCTCACCTCCTAACACCCCAAAGCCTTTCCACCATCTACAAGGCACAAGTCAGGAGTGTGATGGAATACTCTCCACTTGCCTGGATGAGTGCAGCTCCAACAACACTCAAGGAGCTCAACACCATTCAAGACAAAGCAGCCGATTTGATTGGCACCCCATCCACCACTTTAAACATTCACTCCCTCCACCACCGGCGTACCGTGGCTGCAGTGTGTACCATCTACAAGATGCACTGCAGCAACTCGCCAAGGCTCCTTCAGCAGCATCTCCCAAACCCGCGACCCCTACCACCTAGAAGGACAAGGGCAGCAGGCGCATGGGAACACCACCACCTCCAAGTTCCCCTTCAAGTCACACACCATCCTGAGTTGGAATTGTATCGCCGTTCCTTCATCGTCACTGGGTCAAAATCCTGGACTCCCTCCCTAACAGCACTGTGGGAGTACCTTCACCACACGGACTGCAGCGGTTCAAGGCGGCGGCTCACCATCACCTTCTCAAGGGCAATTAGGGATGGGCAATAAATGCCGGCTTTGCCAGCGACGCCCACATCCCATGAATGAATAAAAAAATATATAAACAGCAATCGGATTTGGAGCAATGTTTTTGTCTCCTAGGTGGCGATTCTTTGCCCAGGTTCAGCTTTCAAGCTCGGAAGCATCGAGTGAATTTCAATTGCACACTTAATAGGAAGAGAAGCTATTTATAAACCAAATCCCAGTAATGGAAAAAACCCACCGAGCTCATAACTCCGTCACATCTTATCAAGAGTTTCTCAGTCCACTGCATTCCCACCAGATAACAAGACTATTTCCAGACAACATTCCCTTTCCCATAAAAGGCATGTGCTGGTGCTTTAGTTCATTATAATGCTGGGGAGAATCTGCTCTAATTAACCACGTCGTGTTTGGAAGCCTTCCACCATTCGGGGAGCATTTATTTTCTACACTGAAGTCTTTGAGAACAATTGATACCTTTAGATGCAGAATTGCATGCTAAGTTCTACTTCCATATGCATGTTGATGGCTTCACCTCTCACTGGCACCCAACTTCACCGCGGCTCCACCACCGGTCCATGATTGCTATCGCATTATCTGACTGCTAGCCGACAGCAGGTTGTGGACAATGCAGAGCTCCCCCAGTTAAACACTGAGGCTATCCTGTTCGGTTCCCAGTAGAAACACTGCACCCTCCATCCTCTAACCCCACCCTCCGGATTCCATCCCTTTTTTCCATTGCCCTGTTGCTTAAAGTTACAAACTCCCTCCACCAACGGCGCATTGTGGCTGCAAGGTGTACCATCAATAGGATGCACTGCAGCAATTTATCAAACCCACAACCTCTACCACCTAGAAGAATAAAGGCAGCAGGTGCTTAGGAACACCACCACCTGCAAGTTCCCCTCCAAGTCATACATCATCCTGACTTGGACATAGTTCCTTCATTGTCGCTGGGTCACTACCCTGGAACTCTCTCCCTCACAGCACTGTGGGAGCACCTTCACCACAGGGACTGCAGCGGTTCAAGGCGGCGGCTCACCACCACCTTCTCAAGGGCAACTAGGGATGGGCAATAAATGCCGCCCACATCCTGGGAGTTAATTTAAAAAACACTCTGGTCGGACGTTTTCCGGGAGGTTTTAATCACATAACCTCTCACGTCCAACCGTCCCAACCGCACAAACTGCCTTTTTCTCATTTCCAATATTTTTATAACTAATAAATGAAAATTTATATGCTGCCTTTAACATAGTAAGACATCCCAAGGTGCCTCACAGGAGCGATTATCAGACAAAAATTGACACTGAGCCACATAAGGAGATATTAGGACAGGTGACCAAAACATTGGTCAAAGAGCTAGGTTTTAAGGAGTGCAGAGAGGTTTAGGGAGGGAATTCCACAGCTCAAGGCCTAGATGGCTGAAGGGATGGCCACCAATGGTGGGATGAAGGAAGTGTGGGATGCAAAAGAGGCCAGAGTTGGAGGAATGCAGAGTTCTCAGAGGGTTGTAGGGCTGGAGGAGGTTACAGAGACAGGGAGGGCCAAGGACCTGGAGGAGGTTACAGAGATAGGGAGGGCCAAGGACCTGGAGGAGGTTACAGAGATAGGGAGGGCCAAGGACCTGGAGGAATTTGAACACAAGGATGAACATTTTAAATTAGTGGCCTTGCTGGACTGGGAGCCCATGTAGGTCATGCTTGGTGCGAGTTAAGATACGGGCAACAGAGCTTTGGCTGAGCTGAAGTTTACAGCGGGTGGAAGATGGGAGGCCGGCCAGGAGAGCATTGGAATAGTCGAGTCTGGAGGTGACAAAAGCATGGATGAGGGTTTCAGCAGCAGATGGACTGAGGCAGGCACGGAGACGGGTGATATTGTGAAACAAAGATAAATTCTGTTTTCCTACTAGGTCTTTGCCATTATAAAAGAAAGCGGGGGAGAAGGGGCAAGGCAAAGAAAATGCATTTTTCTACATTATGGATCATCAATTACAAACAAATATACAGGAAACTCTCTTTTAACCGGCACCTAAATAACCAGAAATCTCTGTTAACCGGCAAAATTCAGGAGTAGGTTCAGGTAAGTTTTACTTCATATTAGTGGCCGTTCCTGGATCTGTGGCTGTGTAACTGGGGTTCGTGCACTTGTTGCTAAGCAACAGGGATGCCTGGTCTGTGGCCGGAGTTCCTGCACATGTTGCTAAGCAACAGGGAAGCCTGGATTTGTTGCTGTGTACGGAGCTCTCATACCTTTTAAACTATACCTCTCTGTAATCCGGACTTTTTGATAAACCTGCACCACGCCGGTCCCGTTGGTGCCGGATAATAAAGAGTTTCCTGTCGATGAGGGGGGCATCAACCAGCTCCTGAATTTCCACAATTGAATATAAGGTGGGCGAAATCTGAATAGAATGTCCACCCATGGCAACTTTCCTCGTCTGCCTGTGGTGACAAGTCAGGCGGTTGATCTTCCCGATTCAGCAGCAAAGGATTTTATAATGTCAACAAGCAAACGGGTGCCCCAATGCAGGTTTCCACCTGTGTTCAGGTAATATACGGTCCAGGGTTTTTCATTTTCTTCCTACTGGGTATTTCAAAACTCCCAAAAAGCCTTCTGGAGAGTGAGCGGTTTCAGGCTGTTTACCTGGTGTTGTTCTAAAAATGTGTCCTGGGCAATGTGATGCTTCAATTGATCTCCCCAACTGGCCAAGAATACATCTACAAGTTAGGTGACCTCAGTTGGTGGAGGTTAAAGAGGAATGTTTCAGAGTACGTTGGTAGGGCTCATCCACCAGGGCAGTTCTTGTTTGACTAAAATGCTTTGATCAAAAGGTGGCCAAGAGGTTGCTATCTGGAGATCAGTTTGAATGTTCTTGCATAAACAGAAAGGCGTACAGCGGCAGTGGTCAGTGGAAACCCCAGAGTCTTTAGGACAAAAGGCACCTGGTGTCCCAACGGTGAAAACAACTGAAGCAGCTTTGCAGGCGAGCTCCGATTGAAAAATGAATTCATAACATCAATGGTTACTCTCAATCGGAATAACATCAAAGCATTTGTTAGTTATAAAGTGGCTTCTCTGTAATAGTTTTACCTGAGTGAATGTCAGGGTTAGTTAATCAGAAATCCTAGACTAAGAATGCTAGGCTGGTGTTCACAGACCTTAACAAAAACACTGTGATTTGAGAGGTAAGTCATGCATAAAAGAGTAAATTAGTAGCCATCAGTGAAAAGCACTCCACAAGTACTCTTTGAGCCATAAAAATTCCTACGGTTCTGCAATGGCGGCAGTGTCCTTGAAAACAAATGATAACCTTCATAGCTACTGGTGAAAACACAAAAGTAAGTGTATTGAATATATACAGGTTGGAGTTGAGCATTTGGAAGAAGCAATCTGGTTGCCAGAAGCATGGACTATCTTGAACTCAACTCTCTGTGATGTCTGTTTCGAAAGTTCGCATGGCTCCTGGCCCCAAAGTCCATTTGGACTAGAAACTGCTTGTCTAGAATTGTGAAAGGATCAGTTTAATGGGTTTGATCAGAATGAAGTGTGTATCTTGAGGGCAGCTACCTACTCCAGATACATGAGCAACGTCACTGAACAAGGATAGACACTTGAATGGTCTGGAATTGGCTACTTTCTTAGTTTGCACCATCCAGTTTTGGGTGATTCCCTCTCGCTCTTGATTGTGAAAGGTATGGTAACTACCAAACTTTGGTTTCTTGGGAATGTCAGTTGGAATTTCAGGATCCAGCTTTCTGAGTCAGGCTGTTTTGTGTGTGTTTTTTTAAGCTGAATAAATCTTTAAAAAGTTTTTTTTAGCTGCCCTGAGAAGCTTGAGTCTTGACTCCAAAATCTAACAAAAAACAACTTTTATCAACAACTACACCAAAACCTATAATATTAAAACAAAGGTTTATCGATACACTGCTAAGTAAACACAACACAACAAAAAGTGTTCTGATTCATGATGGTAGAAGAAAAAGAACCTTGACATGGTCATTGAGGTATTGGCCCAGAAATTCGGGTCTCCACGGGTGAGTACGCGCTGTGTACTCACCCGTAGGCCCAACGGAAGTGCCGGCTTCGTGCATGCACTGCGCATGCACGGGAAACCGGAACTTCCGTTCCCTTAAAGGAAGGGGTTCAGAGGTCGAACGCGTGCACCGGAGAGGCAGTGCGTGCGCATGGAACTTACGTTTTTTTTGCCATTCTTCGGGAGGGTAAGTCTCCAGAAGTTACACATGTAAAAAGCAGGCGCAAGGCCTGCTTTTAACAAGGTAAGTGGTGAATTAATTAAAATTAAAACATTTTTTCCACAGGTTTATTATTTTTAAATACTTTAAAGAAAGGTAAGTTTATTTTTAGCCCCATTAGAAAATGTAATTAATTTTTTCAAAAATTTAAATTATTGTTTAAAATAGTTATTTTATGTAATTTATAATTATTTTAAAAATGTGATTTAAAAATTTTTTTATTTGAAGTTGTAGTGATGTTTTGGGGCTTATAGTGTTTATAGTTTTGACAGCTCTTCCTGTCAATTTTATGAATGGGCATTTCCCTGCTACCATTGGCTCTCCGTGGCCCACATGATCCCAGGGGACGCATTGAACTAACTGCGCCCCTGGGATACGCAAGCACTGCGCATCGGCAGTTGGAGGAGGCCCAGGATCGGAATCCCACGCGGGCCCACAGCTCAATGGCCAGCGCGCTAGGTAAGTGCAGGTCGGAGGCTTGCACCCGCGGGAAGCCTCCGACCCGAATTTCTGGGCCATTGTGTTCACTGGAGGGTCAGAGTTTGTGGGTGGTAATGGTGCTGGTTGGTAATAGTTCTCTATCCTGCTCAAAACAAAACTGGTAATGGTGCTGATTGGTAATGGTGCTGATTTGTAATGGTATTGGTTGGTAATGGTGCTGATTGGTAATGGTATTGGTTGGTAATGGTGCTGATTGGTAATGGTGCTGATTTGCAATGGTATTGGTTGGTAATGGTGCTGATTGGTAATGGTGCTGATTTGTAATGGTATTGGTTGGTAATGTTGCTGATTGGTAATGGTGCTGATTGGTAATGTTGCTGATTGGTAATGGTGCAAGGTTACTCATCACTTTACTGGTGGCACTTAAAAAAATGAACTGGTTGGAAAACTTTAGCCACATAAATCAAACTCTATGGTAGAATAAGCCAGAGATGAGAGTAATTGCCCTCAACATCAAAGGGAAAACCAAAGGAAGATGGTTGTGGTTACCGGAGGCCAATCATCAGAGTCAAAGAATATCATTGCAGGAGTTTCTCAACTATTTTCAGCTGTTTCATCAGTGACCTTCTGTCCATCATCAGGTCAGGAGTGGGACTGCATGTTGGGTATGTACTATCTGCAGGATGCACTGCAGCAGCTCAGCAAGCTTACTTCAATGGCAACTCCCACCCCTTGACCTCTACCCCTTAGAAGGATGAGGGCAGTAATATCATAACCTCCAAATTCAACTCCAACTCACACACTGTCCTGACTTGGACATATATCACTGTTCCTTCATCACTGCTGGGTCAATATCCTGAAATGTTCTACCTTATACCACTGTGGGAAGCACTGTGAGCAGACTGATGACAGCAGTTCAAGAAGAAGGCCCACCACCATCTTCTCAGGGTAACAAATGATGGGCAAATGTGACCTTGTCCCGAGACCATGTAATAAAAAGAGTGATAAGAAACTAGTTGCCAGGGTGTGGATGAGTTGCAAGTCTTCAAAAGTTGAGAGCACTGAAAAAGTAGAGAAAAAAATGATCCTACTTACATGAAACTAATAGAATAAATATAGACAAATTTTAAAAAGTGCATTTGCCTTATGTCACTCAGTTTTGGATCATCAGGAGAAATTGGTTTGTTAACCAATTTCAAGTTGATCAATCAATTTTGCAACTTCCTAACATCTAAGGTAGAGGTAAAGCCAGAAAATCTAATTAATGCCTGCCACAAATTCAAAGAAATGAAGACTTACATTTATACAGCACCTTACACAACCTCAGTACATCCCAAAGTGCATTACAGACAATTAAATACTCTTGAAGTGTAGTCACTGCTGAAATATAGTGAAATGGGACAGCCAATTTGCGCACCACAAGATCCCACACACAGCAATGTGATAATGACCAAATAATCTGTTCTTTAGTGATGTTGGTCGAGGGATAAATGTTGGCCAGGACTCCCCTGCTCTTTTTCTAATAGTGCCTGGGATCTTTTACATCAACCTAAGAGCAGCCGGGGCCTTGGTTTAACATTTCATCCGAAAGACAGCACCTCTGACAGTGCAGCACTCCCTCAGCACTGCACTGGAGTGTCAGCCTAGATTTTGTGCTTAAGTCTCTGAAGTGGGACTTGAACCCGCAACCTTCTGCCTCAGAGGCAATAGTGCTACCCACTGAGCCACGGGCTAACACTAAATTCAACACTGTGTTTTTCGTTATTTTTATTTTATTGACACATCCTCACTGAATAGTTTTCACCATTTTCCAATAATTCCCTGGCCCTGGTGACTACAAAACAATGCGACGACATTATTCCATCAGTGACACATTCCAGTAACAACCCATTAAAACATCTGAGTTAATCAACAACCATATTAACACAACTCTTTGGTAAGCTATGACTCCATGTGAATAGCAACATCTGTGTCAGGTTCAAGATTTATTTGATCTTAAGCCTATCAAACCGAGAGATTGGGTTATCTTTGATTGGTTGACCAAAGGCATTTTTTAACCCTGGTTGACTATAGAGAATGTTCTAGTCTTGTCTGGCCACATCTGTGAGGATATCTATAAATTATGTATTTTGTTGTTTAATATGTATCTTATTAGTAATCAATATACTAAGCAGATCTTTGTGAGCCAAAAGCGCCATTGAATACACGTGTAAAATGTGAAGTGATACATTTTGGTAGGAAGAATGAGGAGAAGCAATATAACTACAGTAAATGTTACAATTTTAAAGGGGGTGCAGGGACAGCGAGACCTGGAGGTGTACGTACACAAATCTTTGAAGGTGGCAGGACAAGTTGAGAAAGCTGTTAAAAAGCATATAGGATCCTTGGCTTTAGTAATAGAGGAATAGAGTACAAAAGCAAGGAAGTTATGCTAAACCTTTATAAAACGCTGGTTAGACCCCAGCTAGAGTATTGTGTTCAATTCTGGGAACCACACTTTAGGAGGAATGTCAAGGCCTTGGATAGGGTGCAGAAGAGATTTACTAGAATGGTACTAGGGATGAGGGGCTTCAGTTATGTGAAGAGATTGGAGAAGCTGGGGTTGTTCTGCTTAGAGCAGAGAAGGTTAAGAGGAGCTTTGATAGCAGTGTTCAAAATCATGAATGGTTTTGTTAGAATAAATAAGGAGAAACTGCTTCCAGTGGCAGGAGGGTTGGTAACCAGAGGACACAGATTTAAGGTGATTGGCAAAAGAACCAGAGGCGACACGAGGGAACAGTTTTTGACGTAGTGAGTTATTGTGATCTGGAATACACTGCCTGAAAGGGTGGTGGAAGCAGATTGAATAGTAACATTCAAAAGGGAATTGGATATAGACTTGAAGGGACAAAAATTTACAGGGCAGGGTAATGGGATTAATTGGATAGCTCTACCAAAGAGCCAGCACAGACACGATGGGCCAAATGGCCTCCTTCTGTGCTGTATCATTCTATGATAATGGGTGACTATCATTATCTCACATTGACATCAGCCCATTATGCCTGCATTGTTATGTGCTTAATCTTCATTCTTCTCTATGTTGGCACAAGCGAGAATATATCAGTTAAGCCAATTTCCGCAGAAACTCCATTGGGTGTAGTCATTAATTAAATTTAGTTTACATTCAGTCAGAGTGCATTCAAAGAGATCCCTGCTGTTTTCCACAATGTCCAAGGGATAACATGATTACATAAATGACTCAATCATATATTTTTTTGCAGGAGCTAAATCTTTGTGCTCATCAAGTCACAGTGCCATTCACAACTCCTCAGATAATGAGGCAGTCCATGCCCGCATGCAGCAAGACCTGGACGACGTTCAGGCTTGGGCTGATAAGTGGCAGGTAATATTCGCGCCATGCAAGTGTCTGGCAATGACTTTCTCCAACAAGCGAGCATCTAATCACCGCCCCTTGACATTCAACGGCATTACTATCGCCGAATCCCCCATCATCAATATCCTGGGGGTCACCATTGACCAGAAACTTAACTGGACCAGCAACATAAATACTGTGGCAACAAGAGCAGGTCAGAGGCTGGGTATTCCGCGGTGAGTGTTTCATCTCCTGACTCCTCAAAGCCTTTCCACCATCTACAAGGCACAAGTAAGGAGTGTGATGGAATACTCTCCACTTGCCTGGATGAGTGCAGCTCCAACAACACTCAAGAAGCTTGACACCATCCAAGACAAAGCAGCCCGCTTGATTGGCACCCCATCCACCACCGGTGTACTGTGGCTGCAGTGTGTACCATCTACAAGATGCACTGCAGCAACTCGCCAAGGCTTCTTCGGCAGCACCTTCCAAACCCTCGACCTCTACCACCTAGAAGGACAAGGGCAGCAGGTGCATGGAACACCACCACCTACAAGTTCCCCTCCAAGTCACACACCATCCTGACTTGGAAGTATATCGCCGTTCCTTTATTGGCACTGGGTCAACATCCTGGAACTTCCTCCCTAACAGCACTGTGGGAGCACCTTCACCACACTGACTGCAACGGTTCAAGAAAGCGGCTCACCACCACCTTCTCAAGAGCAATTAGGGATGGGCAATAAATGCTGGCCTTGCCAGCGACGCCCACATCCTATAAACTAATTTAAAAAAACAATCTTCCATCTGCTGTTTTAACACGGGTGCTAACTCATTTATTCTAACTGGGATAATGCCTTTGCTGAAACAGTGAATATCCACTGATATCACCAACAGCAAGTAGGTACGTTGTGTATTTAATTAATCTGTCCCACCAGTTTGAATGTTAGCCGGAGTAATGATAATGGCCCAGAAATTCGGGTCGGAGGCTTCCCGCGGGTGCAAGCCTCCGACCTGCACTTACCTTGCGCGCCGGCCGTTGAGCTGTGGGCCCCCGTGGAATTCCGATCCTGGGCCTCCTCCAACTGCCGGCGTGCAGTGCTTGCGTATCTCAGGTGTGCAGTTAGTTCGATGCATCCCCTGGGATCACGTGGGCCATGGAGAGCCAATGGTAGCAGGGAATGCTTCATTCATAAGTTTGACAGGAGCTGTCAAACCTATAAATACTATAAGCCCCAAAACATCACTAAATCTTTAAATAAATTTTAAAAATACATCACATTTTTAAAATAAACTATATATTACATGAAATAACTATTTTAAACAATAATTTAAATTTTTGAAAAACTTAATTACGTTTTCTAACGGGGCTAAAAATAAACTTACCTTTCTTTAAAGCATTTAAAAATAATAAACCTGTGGAAAAAATGTTTTAATTTTAATTAATTCACCACTTACCTTGCAAAAAGCAGGCCTTGCGACTGCTTTCTACATGTCTAACTTCTGGAGACTTACCTTCCCGGGAAAACCTGCAAAAAAAACGTAAGTTCGATGCGCACGCACTGCCTCTCCTGCGCACGCATTCAACTTCTGAACCCCTTCTTTCAGGGGAACGGAACTGCCGGTTTCCCGCGCATGCGCAGTGCATGCAGGAAACCGGCACTTCCATTGGGCTTATGGGTGAGTACCCCGTGCGTACTCACCCGTGGAGACCCGAATTTCTGGGCCATTGAGTTTGTAGCTCACCCTTCTAAAAGTGGCACACACCAGGATTTTGTACCTGTCATTTGTATGCCTGTGCTCACTGACTTATATTGGCCCTTTGTCTGGCAACGCCACAATGTTAAAATTCTCATTGTGATTTTCAAATTCAATTGTTTGATAATGCTTCTGTGAAGCACCTACGCTAAAGGCGCTATATAAATGCAAGTTGTTGTTTGTGTGACCTTACCATCTACGAGTGGTAACAGAGCTGCTGTGGTATAACGCACAGGCCTAGAAACAGGAACAGCTGTTTCCTGACCTCAGAATCCAATCTCTTTACATGTTGCATTGGAATGCTTAAAAAACAGTGGCTTCTCCTCATTCCTCTGTTACTTCACTTACCCTTTCCTTTAGTTTTTCTGTGGGATTTTGTAATCCAGCTGAATTTTCCACATGACACTGATCCAGATGGTTGAAACCCTATCTGTCTAACCCTTAAGGTACCGCCCAGACTCTGAAGCATGCTCCCGTTGCCAATGGCTCATTAATAAATACAGAAACTAGTGTCATGCACTCACACCTAGACGACGCTAACACTTCTCGCAATGAGGCCTTCTCCATCTAGACCAGCAGATGATGTTTATTAATTGATTCAATTGACATTAAAGCCCAGGAACTTCAGTGACAAAACTGGCTGTATTTAGCATTGTTTGACTTGCAAAGATATAAGGAGAACTGCATTTTATGGTCAATGTGTGAAAGATACTGTGCATAAAATTTCATGTGCATATTGAATTACATAAGATTTTAAAATTCTCATCCTTGTTTTCAAATCCTTCCATGGCCTCGCCCCTCCCTATCTCTGTAATCTCCTTCAGCTCTCCAACCATCCGAGATCTCTGCGCTCCTCCAATTCTGGCCTCTTGTGCATCCCTGATTTTAATCGCTCCACCATTGGCGGCCGTGCCTTCAGCTGCCAACGCCCTAAGCTCTGGAATTCCCTCACTAAACCTCTCCACCTCTCTTTCCTCCTTTAAGGCGCTCCTGAAAACCTACCTGTATGATCACCTGTCCTAATATCTCCTTCTGTGGATCAGTATAAAATTTTGTTTGATAACGCTCCTGTGAAGCGCCTTGGGATGTTTTACTACATTAAATGTGCTATATAAATACAAGTTGTTGTTACTGAACAGGCCATTCAGCCCAGCAAAGGCCATTACTCTGACACATTAGCCATCCCGTCACAATATCTAATTGTTACAAAGTATATGGATGTGCTTAAAACACGGTGCTTGAACACTGATTAACTAACAAAATATTAACTACAGTCACAGCCAGCTAACTTGAGAAATCTAATCACCACAACAACCACAGGTCATCAGAAATGATTCCATTTAGCTGCAGACGGGGCTTCAGTTAAACATCTCATCTGAAAGACAGCACCTCCAACAGTGCAGCACTCCCTCAGTACAGCACTGAAGAGAAAGTGTCAGCCTGGATTTTCTGCTCAAGTCTCTGGAGTGGGATGGCTGACAGTAAAACAGAGAATGCAGAGACAACAAGTGTCCATGCAAGGAGCTATGTAGGAACCCTCCCATCCTAGTGTGAGTGACGATCTACGTATAGCGAGTTAGGAGCCGGCACAAAATCACAATGCGACTTCTATCAGTGCTATGCCTCACCTCAGTGCCTCACTATATCCAATCTGTCTTTTATCACCAACACTCTCACACTATTGCTGTGGTATCTCTTACAGAACATACTGCATGAAAGCTGCAATCAGTGCTAACATTAAATAAGTACAGTGGCACAACATGGATTTGCTTGTGTTAGAGAGAGATTGTCACCCGTTTGAGAGGAAGAATAGCAATTGATCTATTGTCACATGGGGCTGTGTGAGTACTAAGGGATTGAAATTGCTTTCTCTGGTATTTTAACAGAGGTGTTACTCACTTATTTTAACCAGGCTAGTGCCTCTATTAAAACAGCAGAAAGAAAGAAGAAAGACTTGCATTTCTATAATGCCTTTCACAACCTCAGGACATCCTAAAGCACTTCACAGTCAATGAAGTACATTTGGAGTGTAGTCACTGTTGTAATGTAGGAAACGTGGCAGCCAATTTGCACACAGCAAGATCCCACAAACAGCAATGTGATAATGACCAGATAATCTGTTCTTAGTGATGATGGTTGAGGGATAAATATTGGCCAGGACACCGGGGAGAACTCCCCTGCTCTTGAATAGTGCCATGGGATCTTTTACGTCCATCTGAGACGGCAGACGGAGCCTCGGTTTAACGTCTCATCCGAAAGACGGCACCTCCAGCAATGTAGCATTCCATCAGTGCTGCACTGAAGAGTCAGCCTAGATTTTTGTGCTCCAGTCTCTGGAGTGGGACTTGAACCCACAACCTTCTGACTCAAGCGAGAGTGCTACCCACTGAGCCACAGCTGACAGAAGGAGAATTTCACAGGAATACATCAATTCTCCACAGGCTAAAATTCGCAGTGTAATTTCAAGGTCGTGGTATCTTGCATGGCGTGCTTTTCATGACACAACTCACATCATCCTGTCATATATTAATCAACATTAGGAAAAAGTTTCTCTAATCATCTGTTTTCTGGAGCAGGGAATGGCGTCCCCTGAACAAGTTGGCTACAGTGCCATCTGCTGGTTACTCTCTGCATTTTCATCAACAACCTGCTACAAATCCCCCCTCAATGTTATTTTACCAATCGGATCTTTTTTTCCATTCCTTTGTTCTTCTTTCATTAACTTTCATTTAATTCTGGTCTTTTCTTCTGTCTCATAGGGGTTTGCTACAAACAGAGATGTTGATAAAATACAAGTTTTTGAAATCACGCTGAGGGTTTCTGAGCTTGAGGGGCAGCTGGATTCACTGCAGGGCATATGGGTGGCTGAATGTTTCCTGGATCGCGGGTTCCAGGAGGTGGTCACCCCACAGCCAGATAGAGTTCAGAATAGCAAGTGGGTGGCCACCCGGAAGGGTAGGAAGAGGCAGGCAGTGTAGGAATCCTCCGAGCGTGTGGCACTTTCAAACCGATATTCAGCATTGAGGGTGATGACACCTTGAAGGAGTACAGTCCCAAGCCTGGCACCATGAGGCAAAGGACTGCACTGGGGGGTACAGCAAAGTGTAGGAACGCAGTAGTAATTGGGGATTCGATAGTCAGGGAGACAGACGGGCAGTTCTGCTACTGCCGACGTGCGTCCCATATGGTATGTTGCCTCTCTGGTGCCAGGGTAAGGGACATCATGGAGAGGGTGAAGAACGTTCTGCGGGGGGAAGAGGAAGAGCCAGAAGTCATGGTTCATGTCCGAACCAACGACATAGGGAGGAAGGGGGGGTTGAGGTCCTGCAGTCAGAGTTTAAAGAGCTAGGGATCAAGTTAAAAAGCAGGACCTCAAATCTCTGGATTACTTCCAGTGCCACGCGCTAGCGAGAAGAGGATATGGCAGGTTAATGCGTGGCTAGAGACATAAGAACATAAGAAATAGGAACAGGAGTAGGTCATTCGGCCCCTCGAGCCTGCTCCGCCATTCAATGAGATCATGGCTGATCTGATCTTGGCCTCAACTCCACTTTCCTGTCCATTCCCCATAACCCTTGATTCACTTGTTTTTCAAAAATCTGCCTATCTCCCCCTTGAATGTATTTAATGACTCAGCTTCCACAGCTCTCTGGGGTAGAGGATTCTAAAGATTCACGACCCTCTGAGAGAAGAAATTCCTCCTCATCTCCGTTTTAAATGGGCGACCCCTTATTCTGAAACTATGACCCTAGTTCTAGATTCCCCGACGAGGGGAGACATCCTCCCTGCAACTACCCTGTCAAGCCCCCTCAGAATCTTATATGTTCCAATAAGATCACCTCTCATTCTTCTAAACTCCAATGAGTATAGGCCCAACCTAACCTTTCCTCATAAGACAACCCCTTCATCCCAGGAATCAACCTAGTGAACCTTCTCCAATGCAAGTATATCCCTCCTTAAATAAGGAGACTGAAACTGTATGCAGTACTCTAGGTGTGGTCTCCACAATGCCATGTACAGTTGTAGCAAGACTTCCCTACTTTTACACTCCATCCCCCTTGCAATAAAGGCCAATATTCCATTTGGCTTCTGTCATAAATCGCAACTACTACAAGAAGTAACTCAGGAAGTACTACTGGATGGCCAGCTGAGGGCGCCGTCCGAGGAGTATAAATACTCAGGCGTTGGCCCAACTTGGCCAGAGACAATCTGGAAACAGGAAGCTAGTGACTACTAACTAGACCTCCATGTTTTGTTACAAGTCGATTAAAGCCTTGCTTTATGTTCAACCAAGTGCATAGTGAGTCTTTATTACGTCACCTTCCTAATTACTTGCTGTACCTGCATGCTAACTTTTTGTGTTTCATGTATAAGGACACCCAGATCCCTCTGTACTGCAGCATTCTGTAGTCTATCTCCATTTAAATAATATTTTGCTTTTTTATTCTTCCTACCAAAGTGGATAACTTCACATTTTCCCACATTATACTCCATCTGCCAAAGTTTTGCCCACTCACTTAACCTATCTCTATCCCTTTGTAGACTCGTTGTGTCCTCCTCACAACTTGCTTTCCCACCTATCTTTGTATCATCAGCAAATTTGGCAACAGTACACTCGGTCTCTTCATCCAAGTCATTAATATAGATTGTAAATAGTTGAGGCCCAAGCACTGATCCCTGTGGCACCCCACTAGTTACAGTTTGCCAACCTGAAAATGACCCATTTATTCCGACTATCTGTTTTATGTCAGTTAGCCAATCCTCTATCCAATCTAATATATTACCCCTAACACCGTGAGCTCTTATCTTGTGCAGTAACCTTTTATGCAGCAACTTATCGAATGCCTTCTGGAAATCCAAATACACTACATCTACTGGTTCCCGTTTATCCACCCTGCTCGTTACATCCTCAAAGAACTAGTAAATTTGTCAAACACGATTTCCCTTTCATAAAACCATATTGACTTTCCATTATGATTTTGTAAATGTCCTGATGGATTCCAGCATTTTCCCACTGGCAGATGTTAGGTTAACTGGCTTATAGTTTCCTGCTTTCTGTCTCCCTCCTTTCTTGAATAGGGGCATTACATATGCGGTTTTCCAATCCACTGAGACCTCTCCAGAATCCAGGGAATTTTGGTAGATTACAACCAATGCATCCACTATCTCTGCAGCCACTTCTTTTAAAACCCTATGATGCAGGCCATCAGGTCCAGGGGACTTGTCAGCCTTTAGTCCCATTAGTTTGCCTAGTACTTTTTCTCTAGTGATAGGGATTATTTTAAGTTCCTCCCTCCCTATAGCCCCTTGATTATCAATTATTATTGGAATGCATTTAGTGTCTTCTACCATGAAGACTGATACAAAATATTTGTTCAAAGTCTCTGCCATTTCCCTGTTTCCCATTATTAATTCCCCAGTCTCATCCTCTAAGGGACCAACGTTTACTTTAGTTACTCTCTTCCTTTTTATATACCTGTAGAAGCTCTTACTGTCTGTTTTTATATTTTTAGCTAGTTTACTCTCCTAATCTATCTTCTCCCTCTATTATTTTTTTAGTCATCCTTTGCTGTTTTCTAAAAATTTCCCAATCCTCTGGCCTACCACTAATCTTTGCAACATTGTATGCCTTTTCCTTTAATTTGATACCATCCTTAACATCCATAGTTAGCCATGGATAGTTCATCCTTCTCGTACAGTCTTTCTTTCTCACTGGAATAAACCTTTGCTGAGAGTTATGAAATATCTCCTTCAATGTCTGCCACTGCTTACCCTTTAATCTATTTTTCCAGTCCACTTTAGGCAACTATGTCTTCATACCTTTGTAATTGCCTTTACTTAAGTTTAGGACACTAGTTTCAGACACAAGTTTCTCACCCTCAAACTGAATTTGAAATTCAATCATGCTATGATCACTCTTCCCTAGAAGATCCTTTACAATGAGATCATTAAATAATCCTGTCTCATTACACATTACCAGGGGGAATGATAGCGTAGTGGTAACATAAAAGGGAAGCCAAAGGTTTTATATAGGCATATTAACAGGAAAAGGGTTGTCAGATGAGCGTTGGGGCCGATTAGAGACCAAAATGGAGATCTATTGGTGGAGACAGAAGGCATGGCTGAGGTACTAAATGAGTACTTTGCATTGGTATTTACCAAGGAAGAGGACTTTGTCAAACCTACGGTAATGAGGAGGTTGTCGGGTTACCAGATGAGATAAAAATAGATGAAGAGGAGGTACTAGAAAGGCTGGCAGTGCATAAAGTTGATAATATATAGTAGGGACAGGGTACTGAATTTGGATGATCAGCCATGATCGCATTGAATGGCAGAGCAGGCTCGAGGGGCCAAATGGCCTACTCCTGCTCCTATCTTCTATGTTTCTATAAGTCCAGAAAATGAAAAAAAAAACACAATTAATGTCCCTATGATTTTTCCTCTGCTGTAGATTAACCTTTAATTCCTGGAGTCTCCAGGACAATCCTCAAAGGTTGGCATGGGCTGATAGACTGTTTATTTTACCCTTTTCCAAACTCTAGGAGATCATGAGGAGGCTGGTGACGTATCCAGTAAGATAAATACAGGAAGAAGGGTTTCTGTTCAACCGCTGGGCTCACTACATTACCAGATGTCAAGCGTACAAAGGCACACTCCAATTCACAGGGAACAAGGGGTTACTGGCAGGTGTGTTTGTTCTGAGCAAGTATCTGAGTAAAAGATCCAAAAATGTAAGATCAGGTTAGGCCAGAATTATGTGTATTCATACACTTACTAAACATTACTTTGGTGATTTAGCAGTGTCCACCATCAACCCCATCCAATCTTTACAGCCGTGAAGCCCTCAACAAATCATTATTCATTTAGCAACCAGAAACCCAAGAGGTCAAAGCTCCTTTTGTGCCATTTCCCTCCTACTTGGCTGAAGGTGTTTATAGTGATACAAGTCATGGCATAGCTCAGTAGGTGAATGCACCTTATGGGATGGGAAGTGAACCAGGTAGGAGGTGATGCTCCCAGATTTAATTCCTGGTCTGTGCTAAATCTCAGTTGGAGCAGTGATGGAAGGAGAGAAGGTAAAATTAGCTCGGTGTCCCTTGGGCTGGTGACGGAGCAAAAAAGATAAATTCAGCCATGGCTCCCATTCTTCATCACTATCCAGTGGCCATGATGTGGAGGTGCCGGTGTTGGACTGGGGTGGACAAATGTAAGAAGTCACACAACACCAGGTTATAGTCCAACAGCTTTATTTGAAATCACAAGCTTTCGGAGCACTGCTCCTTCGTCAGGTGAAGTGAAGAGAAGCATATAGGCACAGCATATATAGTCAGGGAATACTACCAGATGATTACAGGTAATCTGTCTAACTGCCCTTTATCACACCTCGGCTGAGAGATAATCACAGCAATCAAAGGTGTGAATGGAGTCCAAATAGGTCAGTCAGGAAAACATTATATCAAAGAACAATGATGGGGTCACAAGGGGTCAAATGTTGCAGATGCTGGGGTCTGTACAAAAAACAAAAAACAAACAAAAAACAATTTTTTTTTGCTGGAAATCACAGCAGGTCCGGCCGCATCTGTGTAGAGAGAACAAGCCAATGACGACTCGAGTCTGGATGACTCTACGTCAGGTGGGGTTACATGTAGCATGACATGTACCCAAGATCCCGGTTGAGGCCGTCCTTGTGAGTGCGGAACTTGGCTATCAGTTTCTGCTCGACGATTTTGCGTTGTGTGTCTCAAAGGCCGCCTTGGAGAATGCTTACCCGAAGATCGGAGGCTGAATGTCCTTGACTGCTGAAGTGTTCCCCGGCTGGGAGGGAACACTCCTGCCTGGCGATTGTTGTGCGGTGTCCGTTCATCCGTTGTCGCAGTGTCTGCATGGTCTCGCCGATGTACCATGCTCCGGGGCATCCTTTCCTGCAACGTATGAGGTAGACAACGTTGGCCGAGTCACATGAGTATGTACCATGTACCTGGTGGGTGGTGTCCTTACGTGTGATGATGGTATCTGTGTTGATGATCTGGCATGTCTTGCAGAGGTTGCCGTGGCAGGGTTGTGTGGTGTCGTGGTCGCTGTTCTCCTGAAAGCTGGGTAATTTGCTGTGAACGATGGTCTGTTTGAGGTTAGGCGGCTGTTTGAAGGTGAGTAGTGGTGGCGTGGGGATGGCCTTAGCGAGGTGTTCGTCGTCATCGATGACATGTTGAAGGCTGCGAAGAACATGGCATAGTTTCTCCGCTCCGGGGAAGTACTGGACGACGATGGGTACTCTGTTGATTGTGTCCCGTGTTTGTCTTCTGAGGAGGTCTATGCGATTTTTCGCTGTGGCCCGTCGGAACTGTCGATCAACCAGTCGAGCGTCATATCCCGTTCTTATGAGGGCATCTTTCAGTGTCTGTAGGTGTCCATCGCGTTCCTCCTCGTCTGAGCAGATCCTATGTATTCGCAGGGCTTGTCCATAGGGGATGGCTTCTTTAACGTGGTTAGGGTGAAAGCTGGAGAAGTGGAGCATCGTGAGGTTGTCCGTGGGCTTCACTCTACCGCAAGTCAGCATGGATTTGTTAACAGCAAATTGTGTTTAACTAACTTGATTGAGTTCTTTGATGAAGTAATGGAGAGGGTTGATGAGGGTAGTGCGGTTGATGTGTATATGGACTTTCAAAAGGTATTTGACAAAGTAGCACATAATAGACTTGTTAGCAAAATTGTAGCCCATGAGATTAAAGGGACAGTGGCAGCATGGATATGAAATAGGCTAAGGGACAGAAAGCAGAGAGTAGTAACGAACGGTTGTTTTTCAGACTGGAGGGAAGTGTGCAGTGGTGTCCCCCAGGGGTCGGTGTTGGGACCACTGCTCTTTTTGAGATATATTAATGACTTGGACTTGGATATACAGGGCATAATTTCAAAGTTTCCAGATGACACAAAACTCAGAAATGTAGTAAACAGTGAGGAGAATAGTAACAGACTTCAGGAGGACATAGACAGACTGGTGAAATGGGCAGATACATGGCAGATGAAATTTAGCACAGAGAAGTGTGAAGTGATACATTTTGGTAGGAAGAATGAGGAGAGGCAATATGAACTAAATGGTACAATTTTAAAGTGGGTGGAAGAATAGAGACACCTGGGGGTGTATGTACATAAATCTTTGAAGGTGGCAGGACAGGTTGAGAAGGCTGTTAAAAAAGCATATGGGATCCTTGGCTTCATAAATAGTGGCATAGAGTACAAAAGCCAGGAAGTTATGGGCCCAATGGCTCCCTTCTGTGGTGTATCATTCTATGATTGTATGCCCCAAAATAGTAAGGGGAGTGGGATGAGGGGGGGGGGGGACCCGAAACAGGAGGGAAATAACAACTTAAATAATTAAATTTTACCCAAGTCCTGACCTAAACACCTCAATCACGGGGACTGTGAAGGTGCCAGAAATTCTCTGTTTGCTGTGTACCTGCTATAAAAATGCCCTCCAATGCTGGCACACTGATCCCTGCAGACACTGTCAACACTAAACCTGTAGTGTATGTACCTTTAAGAGCCCCTGTGTACTGTAATACCGGTAGTGACCACTCGGGTATATAAGCCTGTATAGCGTCTTGTATCTTGTAGTTCACCTCCAGACTTTGTTCAGTAAACACCTGTTAAACCAACTCCTGCATTCCGTGTCTCCATTAACACATGGATACAACAGTGGCGACGAATTGGAAACGGACTTACCTGCAATTCGGCAGCACCTCAAGGAGATCGATTCCTCAGACGAAGGTCGAAGAAAAAAAAAAATGGTGGTTTCACCAGCTAGCCGAGCTGGTGGCAGGTACTGCACTAATCCTTCCTGGGCGGCGGGCTGGGGCTCGGTCGGGTGGCTCTGCAGCGGGGCCGAGCAGCGAGTCGGAAGGCGGAGGCAAACAGAGACAGAGGGTGGAGCACTCGGGAGACGGCCGGCGCTGCAAAGCAGGTCGGCATTCGGACCAAGCAGAGGGAGGGAAAAGTCCCAGAGAGTCCAGCGGGAACGAGTCTCCAACTATTAAAAATATCTGTGCAAATAAAAACCGCAGAGAACAGTGTTGTCAGCAGCGGCAGCGGCGGGAAAGCGTGGGAGGCGCCATTTTTTCTCGGCAGGGAAGAAAGGAAAGCGCGGGAGGTGCCATTTTTGATTTTCAGGATGCCTAAGACTGGCAATATTACTGCTTTCGATAGTGATATAGAGGATTGGACCACATATGTGGAAAGAGTGGAGGTATATTGCACAGCGAATGAAGTAGAGGATGATAAAAAGGCATCAGTACTTCTAAATCTGATGGGCGCAAGGACATATGGGCTGTTACGAAACTTAATCACTCCAGCCAAACCGATGGACAAGAATTTTAAGGAGATTGTTGATACCCTACAGGAGCACTTAAACCCAACACCGCTGCTGATAGCGGAACGATTCAAATTCTTCAGGAGGAATCAGCACAAGAATGAAAGTAATGCTGATTACCTCACCGAATTAAGGAAGCTGTCAAAGCACTGCCAATTCAGGGCAGGACTGGCAGATTCTCTTCGAGACAAATTCGTCTGCGGTCTCCTAAGTGAAGGAACACAGAAAAGGCTGCTTTCTGAGAAAGATTTAACACTGGACAAGGCTTTCAGTGTGGCTGTATCATACGAAGCAGCAGCAAGAGGAGCTGCAGAGATACAACAAAAGCCACAGGACTTCGGCACCCATGAAATGACACAGGGTTTCGAGAGATGTTATCGCTGCGGCAGATCCACCCATGACCAGAGGGACTGCTGGTTCAAGGACAAAGCATGCAAGCAATGCGGAAAGATGGGACACATTGCACGTGTATGCCGATCTGGAAACAAAAAATCCACTGACAGAAAAAAAATCAATAAGGAAAAGTACAGAAAGGTACAAATGATGACGGACAGTAGCTCCGAAGACCAGAAGAGTGATAGCGACTCCGGAAACAAGAGACTAAGCTGTCTCAAATTACATAATGTAATTGCCAAAGAAGATTACCAGACCATTTGGGTTACCCTCACGATAGGGAAAATAAAGGTGCCTGTTGTATACAACGGCAAGGAAATACAGAAGTTGTATTTATATGATCTGCAAAATGGTGGTCCACCGTTGTTGGGACGTGAATGGATCAGGAAGATACGTTTAGACTGGCACTCCATTCAGGCACTGACGGTGACCAGTAAGAAAAAAAATGATGATGACGTCATACCTGAACGATTAAAAGACATCTTGGCTAACGCCAAAGAAGTGTTTCAACAGGAACTAGGAACCTTGAAAGGCGTCACCGCCTCAATAAAAGTGGAAGATGCGGCAATTCCCAAGTTTTTTAAGGCAAGGCCGGTGCCATACGCAATTCGTCCAGCAGTCGAGGCAGAGCTGGAGAATTTGGAAAAAGCAGGCGTGTTATCCAAGGTAGATTGGAGCGAGTGGGCAACACCCATCATCCCGGTCATGAAGTAAACGTTGAATAATGATAAATCTGAAGAACAGAGAAAAATTCGCATCTGTGGGGACTTCAAGGTGACTGTAAACCCGGTCCTTCACACGATACAGTATCCTCTTCCAAGGATAGAAGATATTTTCGCCTCACTATCCGGAGGGAAACGTTTCACCAAAATTGACTTGGCACAGGCATATCTACAGATGGAGGTTGAGGAGGCCTCTAAAAAGTATCTCTCGATAAACACACACAAAGGCCTGTACCAGTACAATCGACTGGTTTTCGGAGTAGCATCAGCTCCAGCTATCTGGCAAAGAGCTATGGAGCAAGTCCTGCAAGGGATTCCGGGGACTCAATGCTACCTAGACGACATCCTTGTAACAGGAGAAAACGCCAACGAGCACCTTGCCAATTTGGAGCAGGTGCTCACTAGGCTGAGAGAACGGGGCCTATGAGCAAATCGCCCCAAGTGCGAATTTTTCCAGAAACAAATATCATATTGTGGCCATAAAATTAACGAAGAAGGGTTGCATAAGCCACTGGAAAAAATTGAAGCGGTCATAAAAGCCCCAGCACCTGAAAATGTCTCACAATTAAGGTCATTCCTGGGATTGATAAATTACTATCATAAATTTTTACCGAACTTGTCAACTGTTCTGCACCCTCTTAACGCACTGCTACAAACAGGAGTAATTTGGAAATGGAGCAAAGACTGTAAACGTGCCTTCCATAAATGCAAAGGCTTGATCACGTCCAAGGAAGTGTTGGCTCATTACAACCCATCACTGCCAATCAGATTGGCGTGCGATGCATCCCCTTACGGCGTAGGAGCGGTATTATCGCATAGATTCCCTGATGGCTCGGAGCGGCCGATAGATTTTGCGTCACGCTCATTGAACTCAGCTGAGCGAAACTATGCCCAGATCAACAAGGAAGCACTCAGCCTGGTGTGGGGAGTGAAGAAATTCAACCATTACCTACACGGACAAAAATTTACCTTGTTGACTGACCATCAACCCCTCATCTCCATATTCAACCCTAAAAAGGGCATTCCCATTATGACAGCGCAAAGGCTACAGAGGTGGTCCCTTTTCCTAGGGGCACACCAATATGACATAGAATACAAAGGATCAAAACAGCATGGGAATGCTGACGGTTTATCGCGCCTACCGTTGCCAACGGTAGAAGAGGCACCTACAGTGGACCCAGTGGAGATGTTCCACTCTACCATAGTGGAATGTCTACCAGGAACAAATTCCACCATTGAAAAGAAAACGAGAAATGACCCGACTCTCTCACGAGTTTACGATTTAACGGTGAAGGGATGGCCAGCACATGGCGAACCACTGTTGCCAGCATTCTCACAAAGAAGAGAACAGCTGTCAGTGTGCCGAGGAACCTTGATGTGTGGATCCAGAGTGGTGATTCCACCCAAACTCCAGGATAAAGTGCTAAAGGAGCTTCACGAGGGGCATCTGGGTGGAGTGAAAATGAAGAACCTAGCCAGAGCATTTGTGTGGTGGCCAGGTATCGATGGAGACATCGAAGAAATGACCAAGAGCTGTCTAGGATGCCAGAAGGTCCAAAACACCCCACCACAAGCCCCTCTACATCCATGGGAGTGGCCCTCATCTCCATGGCAAAGGGTACATATCGACTTTGCTGGTCCATTTATGGACTCAATGTTCTTAATCGCGGTTGATGCACACTCCAAGTGGCCGGAGGTAATAAAGATGTCCTCCACCACCACGGAAAAAACCATCACAGTATTAAGGACCATATTTGCCAGGAATGGGCTGCCTGAACAGATCTGTTCTGATAATGGACCGCAATTTGTGTCTGAAGAATTCAGGAAGTTCTTAAAAAACAATGGGGTTAAGCACTACACGTCCGCCCCATACCATCCCGCCACCAATGGATTAGCTGAAAGGTTTGTCCAGACCTTCAAGAAGGCCATAAAGGCCATGGGTAATGAAGACATAAATCTACAACATAAGGTAGATAACTTCTTGTTTGCATACAGGAATGCAACACATGTGGTTACAAACCAAACTCCCGCCATGATGTTTTTCAATAGAAAACTAAGATGCCGGCTGGATTTGATCAAGCCAAACATCAGAAGGGACGTAGAGAACCGGCAATTTCAAGGCATGAATGAAAGGCCAACTAGAACCTTCCAGATAGGTCAACAAGTTTTGGCCCGGGACTACCGTACCGAGAAATGGCAGCCTGGAACTATTTGCACACGACTAGGACCGCTGATGTATACCGTGGACATTGGTGAAAGCATAATAAGGCGCCATGCTGACCAGATCATAGAGTCATCCGAAAAGGGACAACCTACACCACAACTCTATACGCCTAATGATGAAGCAGAGATACCCATAGTATCTACCTCCGATCCGGTGATACTGGAACCAGATGAACCCGACACTGGCATTCAAGCCGAATTGACCTTGCCAAAAGAACCTACTACACCACCGAAAACTACTACACCACCGAGGCGTTATCCGGACCGAGTCAGGAAGCCTCCAGAGAGACTGACTTATAATTGATTAACTGCAGCAAATGTGTAGATTATTGTTCTTGTAAACATGTTAATTAATGATTACTTAAAATGTTATGTACTAATTATCTAAAAGGGGAGGAATTGTAGTGTATGTACCTTTAAGAGCCCCTGTGTACTGTAATACCGGTAGTGACCACTCGGGTATATAAGCCTGTATAGCGTCTTGTATCTTGTAGTTCACCTCCAGACTTTGTTCAGTAAACACCTGTTAAACTAACTCCTGCATTCCGTGTCTCCATTAACACACGGATACAACAAAACCAGTCATTGGAACCGGTGGAAAGCTACTGGCAGAGGGAGCAGTCTTGTTTATTAGTGAGAAGCATCTTCCTCAGTGGGTTGATGCTGGTTTGAATAACAAGACAACTGATGCCAGTGACTCTCGAGAGCTAAGTCACATTGGCCCCGACTTTATGTCAGTATACATATTTATTATTTCAAAATTACACCAGAGGGAGCTCGAAGCTTGGTTTACTCTTCCAACCCCATCACAATTCTCACGTTTCCTCACTGCTATGAAAACACTTTGTAGTACAGTATTCCAGTTTGAATTTAGTGACTGCTATATGTTTCAGTGTGACACTAACATCCTTTCCCACCTTTGTCAGGAATGGGCTCTCTTGAGCCAAATTGTAATTCTACACACTGTAACTGGGTCCCACAATTTTGAGACGTCAACCTTGGTAGACATCTTCAAGCTGCTCAGAGCAACAAAGAATGCAAAACTCATTGAACTCCTGCACCACCCCCACCCCAGTGATGGACCTGCCACGCAGCCAGAAGGTCTTCGAGACTGAACTTCACAGGTTACATAGGATATACAGCACAGAAACAGGCCATTTGGCCCAACCAGTCCATGCCGGCATTTATGCTCCACTCGAGTCTCCTCCCATCCTTCCTCATCTCACTCTATCAGCATAACCTTCTATTCCCTTCCCTCTCGTATGCTTTACATGCATCTATACTATTCGCCTCAACTACTCCCTGTGGTAGTGAGTTCCACATTCTCACCACTCTCTGGGTAAAGAAGTTTCTTCTGAATTCCCAATTTGATTTCTTGGTGACTATCTTATATTGATGTCCTCTTGTTTTGCTTTTCCCCACAAGTTGAAACAACAATCTTTTTAGCACAAAAGCAAAATACTGCGGATGCTGGAAATCTGAAATAAAAACAGAAAATGCTGGAAATGCTTTTTAGCACCCTCTCCAGTGCCTCTATATCCTTTTCATAATATGGCGATTGAACTGAACACAGTACTCCAAGTGTGAACTAACCAAGGTTCGATACAAGTTTAGCATAACTTGTATCAAACCTTTGTTGTTTAAAAGCAGGTGGTCATCAGGGATTTCACATATGCAAGCGGAAAAATCTGGTTTGTAAACATGCTCATGTGATAGTCATCAATGTGTGGTTTCATAATCCTATCAGAGAATATATACTAACTGTACAATACCTCTAAACAATCATGATCACCCCCCACATTATGATCTGGTTTCCTCTCAAATTGCTCCATTTGTTAATATCATAGTTGATGGCTGATCCTCTGAATCTTTGTCCATCAACTGAGGGATCCGTCAGGTCTCAATCTTCTTCGCATTCAGTTGCTTCTTCGTATCAGTGACTGGCTCTCCATCCAGAGCTGCCAGTTCTCTCTCACTACAGGAAATTCTCGTTTAAACGGCACCTAAATATCCGGAATTCTCCATTAACCGGCAAAATTCTCACTCCAAAAACAACACCTCAATAACCGGCAATGTTGCCGAGTCCGAGTCCGAGTCTCCTGCGGTGGCCGAGTTAGTCAGTGGGTGTAGTTCTCCAAACTGCCACTACTCGGCTTCTTGGCGCTGTCGGAAGTCGGAACACCTCAATACCCCTGTAACAGGAGTCTGACTCTCCTGTGCTGCCGGTAGTCTCTTCTGATCCGCCATTTTACAGGTGTACTGTGTGTCTCCCACGCTGCTGATAGTTATTGCATTGCATTACCCTCAACTGGCAGTACTGTACTTAATCAAGCATCTTCCACCATCCATTTAACACAATATTCTGTAGGTGAGTTCCCAATTACTGTATACTGCACATTTCTTGATTTTTTAATTTTTCTTTGTTAAAAATAGTCTCGATAGATAACCCTCTCCGTCATCCGGAATTTTTGATCAACTGGCAACACGCCGGTCCCGTCAGTGCCGAATACTAAAGAGTTTCCTGTACTTCTTCTTTTCAGTGACTGGCTCTCCATCCAGAGCCGCCAGTTCTCTCACACTACTTCATTGAAACACTGCAGTTTCATCTTCTCCAAGACCTTCAATCACGCAACAAAAACCTTGTCTCAATTCCTCAAAGTTTCTGAAAGTCTCTTGCAAGTATAACCAACATCTCTTACCATGTCCTTATAGAATCATACAGTATAGGAGGAGGCCTATCGTGCCTGCGCCGGCTCTTTCAATGAGCTAGCCAATTGGTCCCACTCCACCTGCTTTTTCCCCACAGCCCTGCAAATTTCTCTTTCTTCAAGTATTTATACATTTCCCTTTTGAAAGCTACTATTGAATCTGCTTCCACCACCCTTTCAGGCAGTGCATTCCGCAGCATAACTCCCTGCGTAAAAGAAATTCTCCTCATCTCACCCCTGACATTTTTGCCAATTACCTTAAATCTGTGCCTCTGGTTACCGACCCTTCTGCCAGTAGAAACAGTTTCTCCTTATTTACTCTATCAAAACCCTTCATAATTTTGAACACCTATTAAATCTCCCCTTAATCTTCTCTGCTCAAAGGAGAACCATCCCAGCTTCTTTGGTCTATCCACATAACTGAAGTCCCTCACCCCTGGTACCATTCTAATAAATCTCCTCTGCACCCTCTCCAAGGCCTTGATATTCTTCCTAAAGCATGGTGCCTATAACTTCCCTGCTTTTGTACTCTGTGTAGTGTATGTACCTTTAAGACAGAACTACTTTTACAGCTCCTGTATACTGCAGTACCGGCAGTGACCACACCTGTATATAAGCCTTGCGCATGCCTCTGTACCCCCAGTCTTGAGACTACCCTCCTCCAGTAAATACCTGTTTATTGTTAAGTTACAGCATCCGTGTGGTTATTGAAAAACATCATACTCTCAGAATCACGGATCTAACAGTGGCGACGAGTGTCGATTCGAATCTACCTGCAACTCTGCATTTCCCTTTGAGGATTCGCTCCGGGAGGGCGGTGTAAGAAAGCCGAGGCCAGGAACACGGGCGTCGACCACGAGCAACCGCTCAGTCGTCCGGCAGAGAGTGAACATCGCAGGGGAGGCTGTGGAGAGCCGGGCTTGGTTCCCCAGCCACGACGATCAGCAAGAGACTGACGACAGGTCCAGCGCAGACCCTTCCCGGACAGCGGCGGCTGGAGCCGACCGACGGCGGAGAGAAAGCCGAGCAGCGTCGACGGGGTAAAACAGAGGGTGAAGCGCACAGGGCGCAGCCGGGGGTTGAAAACCGAGCGGCGTCGAGAGAAAAAAAAACGGAGAGAGAGAGGGTAAAGCAACAGCCGGGTTCAGGACCGAGCGGCGTCGAGAAAAAAAAAAAAGAACACGCAGAGCACAGCCAGGGCTCAAGGGCTGAACAGTGTCTGCGGGGAGAAGAAGGGAGAGTGCAGGAGACGCCATTGAGCCACGGAGAAGAAGGAAGAGTGCGGGAGACGCCATTTTTAGAAGCCGCAGCGGAGAAGAAGGGCGAGCGCGGGAAGGAAGGAAAGCGCGGGAGACGCCATTTTGTGCCAGCGGAGAAGAAGGGGAAGCGTGGGAGACGCCATTTTTGACAGTAAATCACACCCAGGGATGCCGAAGAGTGGCAGTATCTCTACGTTCGACAATGAAGTCGAAGATTGGGCGACATATGTGGAACGTATTGAGGTGTACTGCAGGGTGAATGAAGTGCCAGATGCTAGGAAAGCACTGGTTTTGTTAAATTCCATGGGTGCAAAAACTTATGGGTTACTGCGAAATCTAATAACCCCAGAGAAGCCGGTAAACAAGAATTTCGAAAGCATAGTAGAAATCCTACAGGACCACTTAAACCCCACATCGCTGCTGATAGCAGAACGATTTAAGTTCCATAAAAGGAACCAACACAAAGACGAAAGCAATGCTGAGTACCTAACGGAACTGCGCAAGCTATCGAAACACTGCCAGTTTGGAGCGGGACTAGCAGATACGTTAAGGGACAAGTTTGTGTGTGGGCTACAAAGTGAAGGAACCCAGAAACGGCTTCTATCAGAAAAGGATCTTACGCTGGACAAGGCTTTCAGTATGGCAGTATCACACGAAGCAGCTGCAAGGGGCGCTGCAGAGATACAACGGAGACCGCAAGAATATGGCACCAATGAAATGTCCTATGGAACAGGGAAGTGCTATCGCTGCGGCAGAACAACACACGACCAGAAGGATTGTTGGTTCAAGGACCAAGTGTGCAGACAGTGTGGAAAAGCAGGACACATAGCAAGAGTCTGCAGGTCTGGGAAGAAAACCAACAGTAAGAAATCTCCACAGGAGAAGTACAAAAAGGTACACCAGGTGATGGACAGTGGTTCAGACGAACAGAAAAGTGACACAGACTCCGGAAGCAAGGAGCTGGGTTGTCTGAAACTACATAAGGTAACCAAAATGGAGGATCACCAGACTATCTGAGTTACACTCAAGATAGACGGAGTCCAAGTGAAAATGGAATTGGACACATGATCAGCCCTAACAGTCATAAACCAAAGGGACTACAAGCGGCTATTTTCACATATACCCTTGAAAGCTACAGAGATTGTCTTGAAGACGTACACGGGGCAAAAAGTCTACCCCAAAGGAAAAATAAGGGTGAAAGTGATATATAAAGGCCAGGAAATACCTAAAATGGATATATATGTATTGCCAGATGGAGGACCACCACTGCTAGGACGTGAATGGATCCGGAAGATACAATTAGATTGGTATTCCATACAGGCACTGAAGGTTGAGGCCAAAAAGGATGACGACGTCACACCTGGACGACTGTCAAAAATGCTAACTGATGCAGAAGAAGTGTTCCAGGAGGGACTCGGAACACAAAAAGGCATAACAGCAACGATTAAAATAGAGGAAAATGCAAGCCCAAAGTTTCTTAAGGCCAGACCAGTGCCTTATGCGATCAGACCAGCTGTCAAAGCAGAGCTGGAAGGGTTGGAACATTCAGGAGTACTGTCCAAAGTGGACTGGAGCGAGTGGGCTACACGCATCATTCCTGTAATGAAGAGGTCATTGAGTAATACGCCTGGGGAACCAAAGAAGGTCCGCATCTGTGGGGATTTTAAGGTGACAGTGAACCCAGTCCTTCACATGGTACAATATCCGCTTCCACGAATTGAGGATATTTTCGCCTCGCTATCTGGAGGTAAACGCTTCACCAAAATTGATCTAGCCCAGGCGTACTTGCAAATGGAGGTAGAAGAAGCTTCAAAACAATACCTTACGATTAACACTCATAAAGGTCTCTGTCAATACAACCGGCTGGTGTTCGGGGTAGCCTCGGCTCCGGCTATCTGGCAAAGGGCAATGGATCAAGTCCTGCAAGGGATTCCAGGGACCACAATTTGTGTCCGAAGAGTTTCGAAAATTTATGAGAAGGAATGGGGTAAGGCATTACACATCCGCCCCGTATCATCCAGCCACAAATGGATTGGCTGAGAGGTTCGTACAAACCTTTAAGAAGGCGATAAAGGCCATGTGCAATGATGAAATTCCACTACAGCATAAGGTGGACAATTTCTTATTAGCCTACCGAAACGCGACACATGCAGTTACCAACCAGACCCCGGCCATGATGTTCTTTAACCGAAGGTTGAGATCTCGTCTGGACTTGCTCAGACCAAATGTGCGAAGAAATGTTGAGGACAAACAATTCCAGCACATCAATGAGAAGCCGACAAGGAGCTTCAATGTAGGACAACCAGTCTTGGCCCGTGACTATCGAACAGAGAAATGGCAACCCGGAACGATATGCACAAGGCAGGGGCCATTAATGTACACAGTGGATGTCGGGGAGAACATTGTGAGACGCCACGTCGATCAGATCTTAGCGTCACAGGAACGAGTCAACCCCATGTCTCGAGTACCTGGGGATGAACCCAACATACCAGTAGCATCTACCTCAGAACCAGTAGCAGTGGAACCCGATGAACTACCCGATGAAAAGGGGCCAGAATCGCCTCTGCACCAAGAACAAGAACCTCAGGAAAGGCGCTATCCCGAAAGGGTCAGGAAGCCGCCCCAAAGACTGAATCTATAAATGGACTATTGTTGTTTAATGTACATGTTAAAGTGTTAATTGTTATTTGAATATTAGGGGTACTACTAATCTAAAAGGGGAGGAATTGTAGTGTATGTACCTTTAAGACAGAACTACTTTTACAGCTCCTGTATACTGTAGTACCGGCAGTGACCACACCTGTATATAAGCCTTGCGCATGCCTCTGTACCCCCAGTCTTGAGACTACCCTCCTCCTGTAAATACTTGTTTATTGTTAAGTTACAGCATCCGTGTGGTTATTGAAAAACACCATACTCTCAGAATCACGGATCTAACACTCTGGGGGCAGGATTTTCATAGGGCCATGGAGGTGGGATTGGAGGCGTGTGGGGGGGTTAAAATCTCAAAATCGGGCGGCACGAAACCATCCCGCCCCCAACCCGCCTCCATGCCAATTTCAAAGGATGCGGATACCCGACCTGTGCTGGGACTCGCCTCCCCGAGGCGGGAAGGGGATTAGTGCCAATTAACTGCCTGTTAACAGGTAGTTAACAGGCAGTTTTTAGCCTAATCCCTATTTTTATTCCTGAAGTGTGGGATTCCCGACGGCTCCAAACCACGGCAAGTTAGCAAGGCGGGCCGTCAGGTTGAAGGACTTGGAGGGTTCGAGATGTCCGGTGTTCGGGTGAGTGATGGGTGCATGAGTGAGGAGAGCAGCATCGGCAGAGCTTAAAAGCGGCAGCAGCAGCGAGGCCCGACCACAGAGCCTGGACCTGGACCTGGGAGAGAGCAGCATCGGCAGAGCTTAAAAGCGGCAGCAGCAGCGAGGCCTGAACACAGAGCCTGGACCTGGACCTGGGAGGGAGCAGCATCGGCAGAGCTTAAAAGCGGCAGCAGCAGCGAGGCCCGACCACAGAGCCTGGACCTGGACCTGGGAGAGAGCAGCATCGGCAGAGCTTAAAAGCGGCGGCAGCAGCGAGGCCCGAACACAGAGCCTGGACCTGGACCTGGGAGAGAGCAGCATCGGCAGAGCTTAAAAGCGGCAGCAGCAGCGAGGCCCGACCAATTCAGCAGCAGGGGAGAGAGGTAAAAAGTAATCAAAGTGTGACGTCAGCAGGAAGCAGGTAAGTGATTGGTTGGTGAGTATTTCTCTCTTTTTTAAACTTTAACTCTGGTTTATAGTTTCTAAGGTCGATCTGGTGTAGCGGGAACTGTTGGTAAAACTATTTAACTGTAGTGTAATTAGTGGGATTGATTGATTTAATTTAAACTCAAGTAATTAAAGGGTAAATCATGGCAGGACAGCCCGGCCCTGTGATCTGCTCCTCCTGCGATATGTGGGAACTCAGGGACACTTCCTGTGTCCCTGACAACTACGTGTGCAGGAAGTGCACCCAGCTGCAGCTACTGGCAGACTGCATTGCGGCGCTGGAGCTGCGATTGGATGCATACTGGAGTGTTCACGATGCTCGGGACATCGTGAATAGCACGTTTAGGGAGTTGGACACACCACAGGTAGAGGTTGGACAGGAAGAAAGGGAACGGGTGACCAACAGGCAGAGTACTAGGCGCAGGCAGGTAGTGCAGGGGTCCCCTGTGGCCATCCCCCTCTCCAACAGATACACCACTTTGAGTACTGTTGGGGGGGATGGCTTATCAGAGGAAGGCAGCAGCAGCCAACTTCCTGGCACCAGGGGTGGCTCTGCTGCACAGAATGGGAGGAAAAAGAGTGGTAGAGCTATAGTAATAGGGGATTCAATTGTAAGGGGAATAGATAGGCGTTTCTGCAGCCGCAAACGAGACTCCAGGATGGTGTGTTGCCTCCCTGGTGCAAGGGTCAAGGATGTCTCCAAGCGGCTGCAGAACATCTTGGAAGGGGAGGGTGAACAGCCAGTTGTCGTGGTGCATATAGGCACCAATGATGTAAGTAAAAAGCGGGATGAGGTCCTAAAAGCAGAATATAGGGAGTTAGGAGGTCAATTAAAAAACAGGACCGCAAAGGTAGTAATCTCAGGATTGCTACCAGTGCCACGTGCTAGTCAGAGTAGAAATAGAAGGCTACTTCAGATGAATACGTGGCTAGAGGAATGGTGTCAGGGGGAGGGATTCACGTTCCTGGGACATTGGAACCGGTTCTGGGGGAGGTGGGACCAGTTCAAACTGGATGGTCTGCACCTGGGCAGGGCTGGAACCGATGTCCTAGGGGGTTTGTTTGCTGGTACTGTGGGGGAGGGTTTAAACTAAAATGGAAGGGGGTTGGGAACCTGAGCAGGGAGACAGAGGAAAGGGAAACAAGGATAAAAGCAAAAGATAGGAAGGAGAAAAACAAAAGTGGCAGTCAGAGAAATCAACGGTTTAAATCAAACATGGCCACAGTAAAAATAATTCTAATAGGTCTAAGCGCGTTAAAAAAACAAGCCTGAAGGCTTTGTGTCTTAATGCGAGGAGCATTTGTAATAAGGTGGATGAATTGGCTGCGCAAATAGAGGTAAACGAATATGATTTGGTTGGGATTACGGAAACGTGGCTCAAGGATGGCCAAGACTGGGAACTCAACATCCAGGGGTATTCGATATTCAGGAAAGATAGGCAAAAATGAAAGGGAGGTGGAGTAGCATTACTGGTTAAAGAAGGGATTAACACAATTGTAATGAAGGATATTAGCTCTGATGATGTGGAATCTGTATGGGTAGAATTGAGAAATACTAAGGGGAAAAAAACATTAGTGGGAGTGGTATATAGACCTCCAACCAGTAAGGCGGAGGTTGGGGATGGCATTAAAAGGGAAATTAAAGAAGAGTGCAATAAGGGCACAGCAGTCATCATGGGTGACTTTAATCTACATATAGATTGGGCTAACCAAATTGGTAACAATACTGTGGAGGAGGAATTCCTGGAGTGTTTACGGGATGGTTTCCTGGACCAATATGTCGAGGAACCAACCAGAGATCAGGCCATCTTAGACTAGGTATTATGTAACGAGAAAGGATTAATTAGCAATCTTGTTGTACGAGGCCCCTTCGGTCGGAGCGATCATAATATGATAGAATTCTTCATTAAGATGGAGAATTAAGTAGTTGACTCAGAAACAAGGGTCCTCAATTTAAATAAAGGAAACTATGATGGTCTGAGGAGTGAGTTGGGTAGGATTGATTGGGGAATGGCACTCAAAGGGTTGACGGTGGATAGGCAATGGCAAACATTCAAAGACCGAATGGATGAACTACAGAAGTTGATCATCCCAGTTTGGCATAAAAATAAAACAAAAAAAGTGACTCAACCGTGGGTAACAAGGGAAATTAGGGATAGCATAAGATCCAAGGAGAGGACATATAAATTGGCCAGAAAAAGCAATAATCCTGAGGATTGGGAGCAGTTCAGGATTCAACAAAGGAGGACAAAGGGATTAATTAAGAAAGGGAAAATAGAATATGAGAGTAAGCTTTCAGGGAACATAAAAACTGACTGTAAAAGATATGTGAAGAGAAAAAGATTGGTGAAGTCAAGCGTAGGTCCCTTGCAATCAGAATCGGGGGAATTTATAATGGGGAACAAAGAAATGGCCGACCAACTAAATACATATTTTGGTTCTGTCTTCACAAAGGAGGACACAAATAATCTCCCAGAAATACCGGGGAACATAGGGTCTGATGAAAGGGTGGAACTGAAAGAAATCAGTATTTGTAGGGAAATGGTGTTAGGAAAATTGATGGGACTGAAGGCCGATAAATCCCCAGGGCCTGATAATCTACGTCCCAGGGTACTTAAGGAAGTGGCCCCAGAAATAGTAGATGCATTGCTGGTCATCTTCCAGAACTCGATAGACTCTGGAACAGTACCCATGGATTGGAGGATAGCTAATGTTACCCCACTATTCAAAAAAGGTGGCAGAGAAAAAGCGGGGAATTATAAGCCTGACATCGGTAGTGGGGAAAATGCTAGAGCCCATTATAAAAGATGTAATAGCAGAGCACTTGGAAAGCAGTGACAAGATCTGACAAAGTCAACATGGATTTACAAAAGGTAAATCATGCTTGACTAATCTACTGGAATTTTTTGAGGATGTAACTGGTAAAATAGATAAGGGAGAACCAGTGGGTGTGGTGTATTTGGACTTTCAGAAGGCTTTCGATAAGGTCCCGCATAAGAGATTAGCGTGCAAAATTAAGGCACATGGGATTGGGGGCAAGGTATTGACTTGGATAGAGAACTGGTTGGCGGACAGAAAGCAAAGAGTTGGAATAAACGGGTCGTTTTCCAAGTGGCAGGCAGTGACTAGTGGGGTACCGCAAGGATCGGTCCTAGGACCCCAGCTGTTCACAATATATATTAATGATCTGGACGACGGAATTGGATGTAATATCTCCAAATTTGCAGACGACACAAAGCTGGGTGGGAGGGTATGCTGCGAGGAGGATGTCATGAAACTGCAGTACGATTTGGACAGGTTAGGTGATTGGGCAGAAACATGGCAAATGCACTATAATGTGGATAAATGTGAGGTTATCCACTTTGGTGGCAAAAACAGGAAGGCACGTTATTATTTGAATGGCAATAGATTGGGAGAAGGGGAAGTGCAAAGAGACCTGGGTGTTCTTGTGCACCAGTCGCTGAAGGTAAGCATGCAGGTGCAGCAGGCGGTTAAGAAGGCAAATGGTATGTTGGCCTTCGTAGCAAGAGGGTTCGAGTACAGGAACAAGGATGTCTTGCTACAGTTGCACAGGGCCTTGGTGAGACCGCACCTTGAGTATTGTGTGCAGTTTTGGTCGCCTTATCTGAGGAAGGACGTTCTTGCCATGGAAGGAGTGCAGCAAAGATTCACCAGGCTGATACCTGGGATGGCAGGAATGACGTATGAGGAGAGATTGTGTCGATTGGGCTTATACTCACTGGAGTTTAGAAGATTGAGAGGGGATCTCATCGAAACCTATAAAATTCTGTCAGGCCTGGACAGACTAGATGCTGGAAGGATGTTCCCGATGGTCGGGGAGTCCAGAACCAGGGGTCATAGTCTAAGGATAAGGGGTAGGACATTTAGGACTGAAATGAGGAGGAATTTCTTCACCCAGAGAGTGGTGAACCTGTGGAATTCTCTGCCACAGAGGGCGGTGGAGGCCAGTTCATTAAATGTATTCAAGAAAGAGTTGGATATATTTCTTAAGGCTAAAGGGATCAAGGGATATGGGGAGAAGGCAGGGACAGGTACTGAATTTGAATGATCAGCCATGATCTCATTGAATGGCGGAGCAGGCTCGAAGGGCCGAATGGCCTACTCCTGCTCCTATCTTCTATGTTTCTATGTAAGTGTGTTTGGTGTGTTTAAAGTGTTTAAATAAGTTTTACTTACCTTTACAGCCTTCCTTCTTTCAGGTCTCGGGACTCTCTCATCTCACCGGCACAGAAAGTAGAATGGCCGCGAGCTGTCAAAAGTTGCAGCATTCAGCTTTCTGTTCTGGAGAGATCTCTAAATCAACCTGAGAGGAAGGAATTAACTTGGAGTACAGATTGTCAGTGTTTGACAGCTTCAAAGAGCTGTGAAACGCTGATATTTCATCTGTCAAAAGTTCTTGACAGATGAATGTCAATCTGTGACGTCATCTGTTGCCGGGTGGCCCTTAATTGGCCTGCTGAGCCTGCTGGGCGGGCTCAACAAGGTCAATCAAGTGAAAATCGCGTGGGTTGGCCACAACTCGATGGAGGCGGGACTACAACCCCGAAAGTTGTAGTCCCGCCTCCTACACGCCTCCAGAATGAAAATCCAGCCCTATGCCTCTATATATAAGTCAAGGATCCCGTTTGCTTTTTAACAGCCTAACTTGTCCAGCTACCGTCAAAAATTTGGGCAGATACACCCCCAGTTCTCTGTTCTTGCGCCTGCTTTAAAATTGTACCATTTAGTTTATACTTCTTCAGCTATTGGTATTCTAGGCCTCACTATCTCCTCTGACTTTGGATAGACTTTCACATCTTCACTGTCAGCATGGCTCCGTGGTAGCATGGTCACTTGAGTCAGAAAGTTGTGGGCTCAAGCCACAATCCAGAGACTTGAGCACATAATCCAGGCTGGCATTTTGGTACAGTACTGGAGGAGTGCTGTACTAATGGAGGTGTCATCAGATGGCACTTTTTCAAGAGCAAGTAAGTTCTTCTGGTACCCTGACCATCTTTCATCCCTCAACCAACACCACCAAATCAGATTGCCTCGTGTTTTATCTCAGTGGGGTATGTGGCAAATTGGCTATTATGTTTGCTCATGTAGCAACAGTGACTGCACTTCAAAACTGATTCATTAGATATATACATGCAAGTTCTTTCTTTATTGATAAAGCCCCTTCCAAAAAGTTCAGCTTCCTCCTCGTTTCCCTGAAATGACTCTTAACTAGGAGCATAGTGTTGTGTATGTACTTTTAAGAGAATAACTGGTCTCAGGCTGCAATACCGGCAGTGACCACCCCTGTATAAAAGGTGCTAGAGAGCCTCTGTTGGTTAGATTCGTTTATGCCTTCCACCAGTAAAGATCGTTTTGTTTTCTCTCCTGCTAGTCCGTGTCTCAATCATTCACGGACTTAACACTGGCGACGAGGTGGAAAGAACTTACCTGCAACTCAGCAGCAGCTCCGACGACGTTGAAGGTCGGAAGAAAAAAAAAATAGAGTCCATTGAAACTCGAGGAACGGGCGTCGACCGTCAATCACCGGGTTCAAGGCTTTGCAGGAGCGACTTCCAGAGCCAGGCTGGGTTCCTCGGTCCGTGGTTTCCCAGCTAATCGGGCTGGTGGCAGGTAGTTCTCTGATCCTTCCTGGGCTGCAACGGGGCCGGGCAGCGAGTCGGGAAGCAAGGAGAGAGAGAGAGGGTGGAGCATACAGGGCGCGGCCGGTGTTTCAAAGCTGGGCAGCGTTCGGACCTCAGAAGAGGGAGGGAAGTGTTCCAGAGGGTCCGCTCCACGACGGGAAAATAATAAAAGAAAAAGAATACGCGCAAGAAACCGTGGAAAGCAGCGCTAACAACAGCGGGGAAGAAGGAAAAGTGCGGGAGGCACCATTTTGTTAAACCAGAGAAGAAGGCAAAGCGCGGGAGGCACCATTTTAGATTTGCAAGATGCCGAAGACTGGCTGTATCACTGCTTTTGATAATACATTAGAGGACTGGACCACGTATGTGGAAAGAGTCGAGGTATATTTCGAGGCAAATGAAATAGCGGAGGGGAAAAAGGCATCAGTATTGCTAAACGTAATGGGCGCTAGAACGTACGGCCTATTGCGGGATCTGATTACTCCAGCCAAACCGAAGGCGAAGAGTTTTAACAAAATTGTTGCTGTTCTACAGGAGCACTTAAACCCTGCACCGCTGTTGATAGCAGAAAGATTTAAATTCCACAGGAGAACTCAGCACAAAGATGAGAGCAATGCTGAGTATCTTACGGAACTACGCAAGCTATCAAAGCACTGCCAGTTCGGAGCAGGACTGGCAGATACCCTACGGGACAAATTTGTCTGTGGACTCCTGAGTGAAGGAACACAGAAGAAGTTACTCGCAGAAAAAGAGCTGACGCTAGATAAGGCTTTCAGCGTGGCAGTATCGTATGAAGCAGCAGCCAGGGGAGCTGCAGAAATTCAACAAAAACCACAGGAATACAGCACCCACGAAATGACACGGGGATTTGCAAAATGTTATCGCTGCGGCAGAACTAACCATGACCAGAAGGACTGCTGGTCCAAAGACAAAATATGCAGACAATGCGGGAAGATTGGACACATTGCACGAGTTTGTAAGTCTGGGAAGAAGATCAGCGACAACAAAAAGGCTACTAAGGAACCGTACAAGAAAGTACAAAAGATGACGGACAGTAGTTCCGAAGACCAGATGAGCGATAGTGAATCCGAGAACAGGAGATTAAGCTGTCTCAAACTTCACAATGTAATCGCAAAAGAGGATCACCGAACCATTTGGGTCACCCTCACGATAGCAGGGTCCCAAGTTAAAATGGAATTGGATACAGGATCAGCGCTAACCGTCATGAATCGACGAGACTATGAGCGGCTATTTTCACACATACCCTTGAGAGAGACATCCATCGTCTTGACGACGTATACGGGGCAAAAAGTATACCCCAGAGGAAAAATAAGGGTGCCTGTCGAATACAATGGCAAGAAAATACGGAAATTGTATCTCTACATACTGCCAAATGGTGGACTACCGTTATTGGGACGGGAATGGATCAGGAAGATAAACTTAGATTGGCATTCCATTCATGCAATGACGGTGGACGGTAAAAAAGATGAAGACGTCACTCCTGGACGATTGTCAACAATCTTAGCTAACGCCAAAGAGGTATTTCAACAAGAACTGGGCACGCTTAAAGGCGTAACCGCCTCGTTAAAAATAGAAGAGAATGCAGTTCCCAAGTTTTTCAAAGCGAGACCGGTACCATATGCAATTCGTCCAGCCTTCGAGGCAGAGCTGGAGAATCTGGAGAAGGCGGGCATGTTGTCTAAGGTCGACTGGAGCGAGTGGGCGACACCCATCGTTCCTGTCATGAAAAAAACGTTAAGCAATAATTCCGGAGAGCCAAGGAAGATTCACATCTGTGGGGATTTCAAGGTGACGGTGAACCCTGTCCTTCACACAGTACAATATCCTCTTCCAAGGATAGAAGACATCTTCGCCTCACTGTCTGGAGGGAAGTGTTTTACAAAAATTGACCTAGCACAAGCATATTTGCAGATGGAGGTTGAAGAGTCCTCTAGGAAGTACCTCACAATAAACACTCACAAAGGTCTTTACCAATATCATCGATTGGTATTCGGAGTAGCATCGGCTCCGGCGATATGGCAAAGAGCGATGGAACAAGTCCTGCAAGGGATTCCGGGGACTCAGTGTTACTTGGACAACATCCTTGTGACAGGTGAAGATGACAGTGAACACCTTAACAACCTAGAACAGGTGCTCACTAGACTACGGGAACATGGGCTGCGAGCCAACCGCCCCAAGTGCGAATTTTTTAAGAAACAGATATCGTATTGTGGCCACGTGATTGATGAAGAGGGGTTACATAAGTCCCCTGACAAAATTGAAGCGGTTGTTAAGGCCCCAGCGCCTGAAAATGTGTCGCAACTGAGGTCATTCCTTGGGTTGGTGAATTACTATCTAAGTTTTTGCCGAATTTGTCGACAATTCTGCATCCACTGAACGCCCTGCTACGAACGGGGGTAGCATGGAAATGGAGCGATGATTGTAAACGTGCTTTTCAGAAGAGTAAAGACTTAATCACTTCGAAGGAAGTATTGGCTCACTACAACTCAGCACTGCCAATCAGGCTGGCGTGTGATGCGTCTCCCTACGGCATTGGGGCGGTACTGTCACATAAATTCCTTGATGGTTTGGAGAGGCCGATAGCTTTTGCGTCACGCTCGTTAACTTCTGCCGAGCGTAACTACGCCCAGATTGACAGAGAGGCCCTCAGCCTAGTGTGGAGGGTGAAGAAGTTCAATCACTATCTGCACGGTCAAAAATTTACTCTACTAACCGATCATCAACCTCTTGTCTCCACTTTCAACACTCAGAAGGGCGTACCGATAATGACAGCACAACGGCTGCAGAGATGGTCCCTTTTCCTAGGGGCACACCAATATGACATCGAGTACAGGGGAACTAAACAGCATGGAAATGCTGATGGATTGTCACATCTACCGTTGCCGACGGTGGAAGAAGAAGATCTTGCAGTGGATCCAATGGAGTTATTCCACTCGACCATAGTCGAATGTCTCCCTGTGACGAATGCAAACATAGAAAAGGAAACACGGAATGACCCGACACTATCACGGGTCTATGATTTAACGGTGAAGGGATGGCCAGCACATGGCGAACCACTGCTGCCAGCATTTTCGTCAAGAAGAGAACAGCTGTCAGTGTGCAGAGGAACCTTGATGTGTGGATCCAGAGTAGTAATTCCACCTAAGTTGACGGATAGAGTGCTCAATGAGCTTCATGAGGGTCATCTGGGTGGGGTAAAAATGAAGAGCTTAGCCAGAGCGTTTGTGTGGTGGCCGGGAATCGATAGAGAAATCGAAGAGATGACCAAGAGCTGTGCAGGATGCCAGAAGGTCCAAAACGCCCCACCACAAGCTCCTCTGCATCCATGGGAGTGGCCCTCATCTCCATGGCAAAGGGTGCACATTGATTTTGCTGGTCCCTTCATGGACTCGATGTTTTTAATTGCGGTGGATGCACATTCAAAGTGGCCAGAGGTAATAAAAATGTCCTCAACCACCACGGAAAAAACTATCGCAGTTTTACGAACCATATTCGCCAGGAATGGGCTGCCTGAACAGATTTGCTCTGACAATGGACCACAGTTTGTGTCTGAAGAGTTCCGGAGGTTCTTAAAGAACAATGGTGTTAAGCATTACACATCTGCCCCATATCATCCAGCCACTAATGGATTGGCCGAGAGGTTTGTCCAAACATTCAAGAAGGCTATCAAGGCAATGTGTAATGAAGATATACCCCTACAACACAAGGTGGACAACTTCTTGTTTGCCTACCGGAATGCGACACATGCGGTTACCAACCAAACTCCAGCCATGATGTTCTTCAATCGAAGACTACGATGCCACTTGGATTTGGTTAAGCCAAACGTCCGAAGAGATGTGGAGAACAGGCAGTTTCAGAATATGAATGAAAGGCCGACCAGGAGTTTTAAGATAGGTCAACCAGTTTTGGCCCGGGACTACCGCACTGAGAAATGGCAGCCAGGAACGATTTGTACACGACAAGGACCTCTCATGTATACCGTGGACGTTGGGGAGAGCATTGTAAGACGCCATGCTGACCAGATTCTAGAGTCACTGGAAAACGTCAACTCCACACCACGATCTGATACACCTGGTAATGAAATCGACGTTCCAATCGCAGCTACCGCAGAACCGGTAATATTGGAAGCAGATGAACCAAACAACGACATTGATTTCGACTCAACATTGCCAGAAGAACCTGATACTCCAAAGAGGCGTTATCCAGACAGAATCAGGAAGCCCCCTCAAAGACTGAACTTATAATTGCTTAAACTTAACCAATGTATCTAGCAACAGTAATTGTGATTGTAATTCGTTATCATTAGTGTTAAATGAATGTTATGTACTGTTTATCTAAAAGGGGAGGAATTGTTGTGTATGTACCTTTAAGAGAATAACTGGTCTCAGACTGCAATACCGGCAGTGACCACCCCTGTATAAAAGGCGCTAGAGAGCCTCTGTTGGTTAGATTCGTTTATGCCTTTCACCAGTAAAGATCGTTTTGTTTTCTCTCCTGCTAGTCCATGTCTCAATCATTCACAGACTTAACACATAGGAACAGGACTAGGCCATTTAGCCCCATGAGCCTGTACTGCCATTCAATTAGATCATGGGTCATCTGCGCCTCAATTCCATTTACCCATCTTTGCTCCATATCCCTTGACAACCTTTCCCAACAAAAATCTATTGATTTCAGTATTGAAAGCTCAATTGACCCCCAGCATCCACAGACTTTTTGGGGAGAGAACTTATAGCGCCCAAGACTTGAATATTGTTCCCATATTAGCAGAGGCTCCCTTAAGGCCTCCCTCGCACTCCTGGAAAGACCACAAGATCATGTTTGCTGCATGTTGGGTGATCCTACTTCCTCCAGTCTCTTGCTCTTTGCTGCAACCTTTTAAGCTTAAAATCTGCTATCCTATAGGCTCCTCCTCACTGCATCTTCAGTGTGTTGAAATCAAAGGTATTGCACAGTGGCCTTCCCTGACATTACTTGGGGGTCAATGTTCCAATGCGCCCACTTCATTTACACTAGAAAGTAGGGTGGCTAGTAGCTGAAAATTGGCTACCCAACACAATTTTCAGGTGTGTCTTGAAATGGGCGGTTAGCACTTCTGTCTGAATCAAGCAGGAGCCTTATTAAAACATTTAAATTAGGATCTTACACCGGTTGTTGGAGCCTGAAGCCATTTTAGCATACACACAGCCCGGCTAAACCACACACTCCACCTAGTGGTACCAGGTGTTGAGCGGCCTAACCAGCAGTCCTGGGTCTGTAGAGGGTCTATGGAAGGCTGCTCAGAAAACAGTCTAAGAGATTTTTTACAGTGAATTTTGTGGAACCATGAGGCTCCTCCTGGCCCCACAAGAATCTCCAGGCCACTTGACAACCATTCCCCGCCTCTCCGGATTGCTTCCCCACCCCACTCTGTACTTGTCTTCCGGCTCGGTTCTAGAGGAGCCGCTGGATTCTTGCAGCCACCAAGCAGTGACCTGCCCGTGTGCACTCGCTGAGAGCTGGCGTCTCTCCCAAAACATTCTGTGGAAGTGGGCTGAGCCTCTTGCTGGAACCACCGGGCAGGTGTCGCATGCGTCCCACCCATCACTCACCGGGCATGCGCTACCTGGGATATCGCTCCCATTCTCTCTCAGCTGCCCAAGACTAGAGCTCGCTCAATCTTTCCTTCTTCCTACAAGCTTCAGTTCTTCAACTTCCAATCTGGCATCAATTACTGTAACAAAGCAATGGTTTGTATAGTCATGGTTTAGTTGTAAAGTGGCAATAGGGAATTGGCTATATTCTTGAAGTGGAAACATTTGCAGGACTATGGGGAAAGAGCAGGGGAGTGGGACTAATTGAATAGCTCTTTCAAAGAGCTGGCACAAGCACGATGGGCTGAATGGCCTCCTTCTGTGCTGTATGATTCTATAATATCCCTTTAATCACCTTTCCTTCAACGACCTGACATCTAACGTTTTTCAACACCTTTGACAGAGTTGATGATTCCTGGTCACTAGAATGGATTGAATGTCAGGACCAGCTGCATCAGGGATGCAATGTCGCACCACTGCACATCATTTCAGTGGCTTGAAAGCTCACAATTTGGAGCACAGCTATCTACTTATATCAATAATAATATATTAAAAATCTGTTGTGTAGCCTGCAGTTCCTGTAAATGTCGCTCCCCATAGCACTTTCCCCGTCATCACTTTGTTGATTGTAAGGCTATGGAGAAAGAGCTGGGGGCAATGGGACTAATTGGACAGTCTCTCTCACAGGCACCATGGGCCAATCTTATCAATGCAGGGCTAGATTTAACGAGCTGAACTCTGGTTGTAAATCTCATTACTAAATTGTGTCTCTGAAACAAGCAGCATGATTTAAATCATTTAAACCCTTGTAAAGTGCCAATGAATTGGTTTACAGTCATTAAAAGATAAAGCTGAATCCCAGTTGACTGTTTAACGCAGTTGCTTGTACTGTAGATGCTGGAGATAACAGTGCTTCAGTTTATGTTTAGTAGTTATAGGTTAGAAATTATTGCTGGTGTTAACAATGGACAATAAAATCCCCCTGCCCACTATTTAATGGAGGAATTCTTCAGTTTAAAATAAAAGAAAAAAATCTTGTATTTATATAGCACCTTGTATGACCTCAGGATGACCCAAAGTGCTTTACTGTCAATGAATTACTTTTGGAGTGTAGTCACTGTTGTAATGTAGGAACACAGCAGCCAATTTGCACACAGCAAGGTCCCACAAACAGCAATGTGATAATGACCAGATAATCAGTTTTAGATGGTGGCTGAAGGATAAATATTGGCAGGACACTGGGGAAAATGCCCCTGTTCTTCTTCAAAATAGTGATGTGGGATCTTTTACATCCACCTGAGAGGGCAGACGGGGCTTCGGGTTAACTTCTCATCCGAAAGACGGCACCTCTGACAGTGCAATACTCCCTCAGCACTGCACTGGACTGTCAGCCTAAATTTTGTGCTCAAGTCTAAAGTTGAACTTGAACCCACAACCTTCTGACTCAGGGGCGAGAGTTCTATCACTGACGTGAGAGTGATACACCGTGAAGAGGAGATAACTCAGCTTCAGCACGGTCAGAGTTTTAAAAAAAACTAAAATTCCTTACAACTTTTTTAAATGTTTATGATTGGCACTGGTGACACAGCTCATGTAGCTAGCATCCTGATTATCAACATTACTTCTGGGTTATGAAATAAACGGCAAATGTCTCAGACTACACGAGGCACAATTCTTAATTCACAGCATTTGACTATTTCAAGAAATCATTACCTTACTGTGTGAAAGGGTCCTGAGAGAGATAAAGGCAGCATTGTGACAATGTTGTGTCATCCAATCCCAGAGGGTAATCACACAAAACCTGAACAACCAATGATGTTCTGTCACATCATCATCGTGTTAGACTGTTTACTGTTCTCTAAACTTCTGCTTTCTTACAAACAGGAAAATAAACCTTGGAGCTTTAAACATCATTAGAGCTAGGCCGCCATTTAGGAGGGAAATCAGGAAGCACTTTTTCACACAAAGCCTAGTGGAAATCTGGAACTCGCTCCCCCAAAAGGCTGTGGATGCTGGGTCAAAGACTGAGATTAATGGATTTTTGTCGGATAAGAGTATCAAGGGATATGGGTCAAAGGTGGAAAATAGAGTTGAGGTACAGATCAGGCATGATCTAATTGAATGCTGGAACAGATTCGAGGGGCTGAATGGCCTCCTGTTCCTATTCGTAACAGGCAAGGACGGGGGTCTGTGTCACTTTGTTAGGTAGAATCAGTTCCAAAAATAATCAGGAATAGCCTCCTGGAAGTCTCACATAGCTACCAGGGAAAATCTATACTTCAACACAAATGTTTCAATGTGGGGTTTTTCTGTTTTTAATCAAAACTAGGATAAAAAGAATTGATTCGCCTCCAGTGGTTAAGTGGACACCCACTGTGCAGACGAGCCAAGCAGACAGGAAGGGCCCAGGTTTGATCTCTGGTCCGTGCTGAGTTACTTGATCTTAGCCAGAGTGGTAGAGGGCCTGGGGAAGGGCCAGGAAAAGATCAGCAAGGCTTGACGCTCTTGATCTCAATCCAGTGACTCCCACTGGAAAATATGTATAACAGGGTTTGGATTCACTGTGACACCCACCATATAGAACATCCTGCTGACATTGACTGTCTTAGCCTCACATAGGAAGAATGGAACAAGGTAAAAGAGTACTGACTGCACCTTCAATCTAGCAAAACAGTTAGGGCTCGCATTTCATCGGGCCGTTGAGGCGGGATTGGAGGCGTGTGGGGGGCTAAAATTGCCAAAAACTGGCGGCGGGCCCAACCCCGCCTCCAAGCAATTTTCATTAAATCGTGTCTACTGGTCCCGTCTCCCTCCCGCCTCCAAGAGGTGAGATAGGCCGTTAAGGCTCTTAACAAGCACTAAATTGCCTTTATAATGCCATTTTGATAGGCCTTTGTGATTTTAACCCTTTTCCCATGTGAAGCACGCCTGTTCTGAAACACGACGGTGAAACCTGGCGGGAGCACAATTGGATTGCTGACTATCAGCTGCAGCTCCACCATTAAATAGGAGATTTGATCAGCCATCATTCGCAGGTGGCAGGACTTTGTTGTCTCAGATCTGGGGGAACTTTTAGAAGGCATAACCACAGCTGTGGAAGTTTGGAGCCTGACACCCATCTCCAGTGTGACCTCCTGGGAAACCCCTCTCGCCACCTTAACCGAGCGCTTCAACTGAGGCATCTACCAGAAGCATGGGAGGCATTTATTTCCTTCCCTTCTGGACATCAGATGAGGACGAAGACCAGCAGCGGCACCAGCAGAACCAGGAACAGCAGCAGCAGCAACAACAGCAGCACCAACAGGAGCGCCAAGCTGCTGCTCACTCACCTGAAGCTGCACAGGCCAGAAGGGGCCAGCGCATGGAAGCACGTCGGCGCAGGAGATACCCCCCAAACAGGGTCTACAGACACAGGGTCAGCTACCTCAACATGTCTGAGCAGCAGTGCCAAAGGCGGCTCCGACTTTCGCGAGAGGTAGTGGGTGATATCTGTGCAATGCTGCAACAAGACCTGGAGCCCAGAGGACCAGGTGGACAACCCTTACCAGTGGCCGTCAAAGTCACCACCGCACTCAAATTTATTGCTGCAGGCTCATTCCAGGGATCAGCAGCAGACATCAGCGGCATCTCCCAGGCGGCCGCATTCACTTGCATCACGCACGTAACTGATGCCCTCTTTGCCGCCGTGCACAATCACATCCATTTCACCAACGATCAAGCAAGTGTCACGGCGCGTGCGGTTGGATTAGCTAATCTGGCAGGCTTTCCAAGGGTGCAGGGCATCGTTGACTGCACACGTGGCCCTTAAGGTAACCCATCACAATCCAGGTATTTTTGTCAACCGCAAGGGCTTCCACTCCCTTAACGTTCAGCTGGTGTGTGACCACAAGAAGGAAATTTTGCATGTTTGTGCCAAGTACCCTGGCAGTTGCCATGACTCCTTCATACTGCGCCAGTCTAGTGTGCCTCCACTATTCAGTCCGCCAGACCAACTTAACGGATGGCTACTTGGAGACAAGGGCTATCCCCTGAAGACATGGCTAATTACACCGTTGAGCCCATCCAACAAAGCTGAGGAGAGCTACAACTCCAGCCACATGTCCACAAGAGCCATAATCGAGCAAACCATTGGATTGCTGAAGATGCGCTTCAGATGCCTGGATAGATCAGGTGGAGCCCTGCAGTACTCAGCAGCCAGGGTCTCCAGAATCGTCGTGGTTTGCTGTGCACTTCACAACATGGCACAGTGTCGTGCTTGCAGATTCCTGAGGTCCAAGTGGCTCATCACATATCCTCCTCAGATGAGGAGGAGAGCGAAAACGAACATCTTGCAGAGGCCCATCAACCAGCGGCAGCAGTACGCGAGAACATTGCTGCCCGGGATGCAAGGAACGCACTCATCTTGGCCAGATTTGCTTAGCATAGCCAATCAAGCACTCTTGCCTCACAGCTTCTTACCTGAGCATCGACAATGGCCAAGAACCAGCGGATTCCTAGCAATTTGACCACCATACTGACAATTGTAAGTAATCCTAAGCCCTCAATGTGGAAGTCCCATTCGCGAAATGACACATGCCACAACTACAGCAGTAGCCATCAGATTTTTTAATTACAGTAATCATCTGATGGCTTTTTAACATAAAACATCAAATTTCACCCAAGTGACTATCCTTGTGACTATTTGTGCAGTATCTTTCTCTAACGCATGCTCCTACGTGGTGCTTCCCCTGTGGCTTCAGCAGATGTGGAGGCCCCTTGCTCACTTTCTTGCTGCTCCTGTCTCGACACCTTTGGCGGGCATCCTCTGGGGTTGCGAACCTGTGAGGGCTCGCCAACAGTCTGCTGCTCCTGCGGCTGTGCAGGGGTTGAGACGCCAATCTTAGTTGGGTGTGGACTCTGGTGGGGCTCTGACCGAGGGCTCTGCAGTGGCATGGAAGTGTGAGCGCTTGGAGAGGAGCCCCCACTTCCTTGATGTCTGCCACCAACTTCCCTCTCATGGGTCAGGTCCCCCTCAGCGCTTGCAAGTGGCTTGAGAGCACCTTGCTGCACATCAGGGGGGCCATGGGGACCCATATCTGCACTGGCAGTCCTACTCAGAGAGACTTCCACGAAGGTCAGGTTTCTCTGTTCAATAGATGACCATCGCTTCTCCAGAGATGTCATTCTATTCAGAACACTTACCATGTTTTCTACACTCTGGCGACTTATCACCTCCACGGAGGTTGCCATCCTTTCCATGGTGATGCGTTCATGCGCCAATGACTCCACAAAGGCTCTGCTCATGTTCGCAATGGACTCCTCCATTCGCTCCACACTCGCAGCTGTTGTGTATGTACCTTTAAGGGAATAACTGGTTTTAGACTGCAGTACCGGCAGTGACCACCCCTGTATAAAAGGCCCTAGCTGGCTTCTGTATTTCAGTCTGACGTTGCCTCCTGTTCAGTAAAGTACCTGTTAAACTGTTCTCCCGAAGTCCGTGTATTATTGAGGCGCAGACTTTACAGTGGCGACGAGTAAGTTCGAACTCACCTGCAGTGTGGCATCATCTCATGGGGATCTCGCCCTGAGAGGAGGGTTCTTGGAGGTCGTAGTCTGAGCAACGGGCATCGACCGCGGGCAACCGCCCAAAGAATTCATCGGTGTTTGGAGAATTGCGGGAGAGACTGTGGAGAGCTGTGCTTGGCTACCCAGTTAAGGTGTTCCAGCAAATCGTGCTGGTAGCAGGTAGCGCGCTGACCCTTCCGGACTGCGGCGGGCTCAAGCTCGATCGAGCGGCTCTACAAAACGGGCCGCGCAGCGTCGCCGGGAAAAGAAAACAAGAGAGAGAGAGGGTGGAGTGCACAGGGCGCAGTCGGTGCTCAAGAACAGGGCAGCGGAGAGAAAATAAACGGGGGGAAGGAAAGCAAGACGCGCCGAAGCCGCGGGTCACCGCCATTACCCTGTAGAACGCTAGGAGCAGCGTGGCAGCAAGGGGAAGAAGCAAAAGCGCAGAAGGCGCCATTTTATCCCGTTGGGGAAGAAGCAAAAGCGCGGGAGGCGCCATTTTATTCCATTGGGGAAGAAGCAAAAGCACAGGAGGCGCCATTTTAAATCACACAAGATGCCAAAAAGTGGCAGTATCGCTGCTTTCGACAACGAGGTAGAAGACTGGACCACGTATGTGGAAAGAATTGAAGTGTACTGCAAGGCAAATGAGGTGGCCGATGGAAAGAGGGCGTTGGTATTATTAAATCTGATGGGTGCGAGTACGTACGGCCTATTGCGGAATTTAATTACCCCAGCTAAACCAATGGAGAAAAGTTTTGAGGAGATTGTTCATATCTTACAGGAACACCTAAGCCCTACACCACTGCTGATAGCAGAAAGATTCAAGTTCCATAAAAGAAACCAGCACAAAGATGAGAGCAATGCTGACTATTTTACGGAACTACGCAAGTTATCGAAGCACTGCCAGTTCGGAGCAGGACTGGCAGACACCTTACGGGATAAGTTTGTCTGCGGGCTCCAGAGTGAAGGAACCCAGAAACGACTACTTTCGAAAAAGGACCTGACGCTAGAACAGGCTTTCAGCGTGGCAGTATCCTACGAAGCAGCAGCATGGGGAGCTGCGGAAATACAACAGAAACCACAAGAATACAGCGCTAACGAAATGGCGTATGGAGCAGAAAAGTGCTATCGCTGCGGCAGAACAACCAATGAGCAGAAGGACTGCTGGTTTAAGGACAAAGTATGCAGGCAATGCGGAAAAATGGGACATATAGCAAGAGTCTGCAGGTCAGGAAAGAAAACCAACACGACAAGAACTACTAAACTACTAAAGAACAGTACAGGAAAGTAAAGAAACTGACAGACAGTAGTTCGGAAGATCAGGAGAGTGATAATGACTCCGGGAGCAGGAGACTAAGTTGTCTAAAGTTACACAACGTGATCGCAAAGGAGGATCACCGAACCATTTGGGTCACCCTCACGATAGCAGGGTCCCCAGTAAAGATGGAATTGGACACAGGATCAGCCCTAACTGTCATGAATCGACGAGACTATGAGCGGCTATTCTCACACATACCCTTAAAGGACATGTCCATTGTATTGAAGACATACACGGGGCAAAAGGTTTACCCCAGAGGAAAAATAAGGGTGCCAGTTAAATATAACGGCAAGGAAACGCAGAAACTATATATGTATATACTACGAGATGGAGGACCACCATTATTGGGACGTGAATGGATCCGAAAAATACAATTGGATTGGCATTCCATTCAGGCGCTAACTGTGACTGACAAAAAGGATGATGACGTCGCACCTGGACGTCTGTCACAAATTCTATCTGACGCGGAAGAGGTGTTCCAACAAGGACTTGGGACTCTAAAAGGAGTAAAGGCAACCATAAGGACTCCGGGAGCAGGAGACTAAGTTGTCTAAAGTTACACAACGTGATCGCAAAGGAAGATCACCGAACCATTTGAGTCACCCTCATGATAGCAGGGTCCCCAGTAAAGATGGAATTGGACACAGGATCAGCCCTAACTGTCATGAATCGACGAGACTATGAGCGGCTATTCTCACACATACCCTTAAAGGACACGTCCATTGTATTGAAGACATACACGGGGCAAAAGGTTTACCCCAGAGGAAAAATAAGGGTGCCAGTTAAATATAACGGCAAGGAAACGCAGAAACTATATATGTATATAATACTACGAGATGGAGGACCACCATTATTGGGACGTGAATGGATCCAAAAAATACAATTGGATTGGCATTCCATTCAGGCGCTAACTGTGACTGACAAAAAGGATGATGACGTCGCACCTGGACGTCTGACACAAATTCTATCTGACGCGGAAGAGGTGTGCCAACAAGGACTTGGGACTCTAAAAGGAGTAAAGGCAACCATAAAGATTGAAGATAACGCAAACCCAAAATTTTTTAAGGAAAGACCGGTGCCATACGCGATCCGCCCAGCCGTTGAAGCTGAACTGGAGAGTCTGGAACGTTCAGGTGTGCTGTCCAAGGTGGACTGGAGCGAGTGGGCCACACCCATCGTTCCTGTAATGAAGAAAGCATTGAGCAGCACACCTGGGGAGCCGAAGAAAGTTCGCATCTGTGGGGACTTCAAGGTGACTGTGAACCCAGTCCTGCACACAGTACAATATCCACTTCCGCGGATAGAAGATATTTTCGCCTCACTATCTGGAGGGAAACATTTTACAAAGATTGATCTGGCCCAAGTGTATCTACAAATGGAGGTGGAAGAAGCATCTAGAAAATACCTCACGATAAACACTCACAAAGGCCTTTACCAGTACAATCGACTGGTATTCGGGGTAGCATCAGCCCCGGCTATTTGGCAGAGGGCGATGGAACAAGTCCTGCAAGGGATTCGGGGACCCAGTGTTATTTAGACGACATCCTAGTTACGGGCGAAAATGACAGTGAACACCTTGCCAACCTGGAGCAGGTGCTCACGTGATTACAGGAATATGGGCTACGAGCCAACCACCCCAAATGCGAGTTCTTCAGGAGACAAATCTCGTATTGTGGTCACATGATTGATGAGGAAGGGTTGCACAAGTCGCCGGACAAGATTGAGGCTGTAGTCAAGGCTCCAGCACCGGAAAATGTGTCGCAACTAAGGTAGTTCCTCGGGTTGGTGAACTACTACCATAAGTTCTTGCCGAATTATCTACAATTCTGCACCCACTGAATGCCCTGCTACAAACTGGAGTAACATGGAAATGGAGCGATGAACATGCCTTTCAGGAATGTAAATGCCTAATCACTTCAAAAGAAGTATTGGCTCACTACAACCCAACACTACCGATTCGGTTGGCATGTGATGCGTCACCTTACGGCATTGGAGTGGTGCTATCACACAGATTCCGTGACGGTTCAGAGAGGCCAATAGCCTTTGCATCGCACTCGCTAACCTCAGCCGAGCGTAACTACGCCCAGATTGACAGAGAGGCCCTCAGCCTGGTGTGGGGGGTGAAGAAGTTCAATCACTGTCTGCACGGGCAGAAATTCACCCTACTGACTGATCATCAGCCCCTGGTCTCAATTTTTAACCCAAAGAAGGGCGTTCCGGTGATGACGGCGCAACGGCTGCAAAGATGGTCACTTTTTCTAGGGGCACATCAGTACGACATAGAGTACAAGGGTACGAAACAGCATGGAAACGCTGATGGGCTGTCGCGCCTACCGTTGCCTACGGTGGAAGAAGCACCTGCAGTGGACCCTGTGGAGATATTCCATGCGACCTTAGTCGAATGTTTGCCTGTTACAAACGCAAGTATTGAGAAGGAAACCCGAAATGACCCGACACTCTCTCGGGTCTATGATTTGACAGTGAAGGGATGGCCAGCATATGGCGACTCACTGTTGCCAGCATTCTCGCCAAGGAGAGAACAACTGTCAGTGTGCCGGGGGACCTTGATGTGTGGATCCCGAGTAGTAATCCCACCCAAGTTGAGAGATAGAGTGCTCAATGAGCTTCATGAGGGTCATCTGGGAGGGGTAAAAATGAAGAGCCTAGCCAGGGCGTTTGTGTGGTGGCTGGGAATCGATAAAGAAATCGAGGATATGACCAAGAGATGCACAGGATGCCAGAAGGTCCAAAACGCTCCACCACAGGCCCCGCTACATCCATGGGAGTGGCCCTCATCTCCATGGCAATGGGTACACATTGATTTTGCTGGTCCATTTATGGACTCAATGTTTCTAATTGCTGTCGACGCCCATTCGAAATGGCCAGAGGTCATTAAAATGTCCTCCACCACCACGGAGAAAACTATTGCAGTCCTAAGGACCATCTTCGCCAGGAATGGGTTGCCAGAACAGATTTGCTCTGACAATGGGCCACAGTTTGTGTCTGAGGATTTCCGGAGGTTCCTGAAGAATAATGGGGTGAAACATTACACATCTGCCCCATATCATCAAGCCACAAATGGATTGGCTGAGAGGTTTGTTCAGACCTTTAAAAAGGCCACAAAGGCAATGTATAATGACGACATACCACTACAACACAAGGTGGATAATTTCTTGTTTGCTTACCGGAATGCGACACATGCAGTCACCAACCAAACTCCAGCCGTACTGTTTTTCAACTGAAGGCTAAGATGTCGCTTGGATTTGCTCAAACCAAACATAAGACGAGATGTTGAGGATAAGCAGTTCCAGCACATCAATGAGAAGCCAACCAGGAGCTTCAAGATGGGGCAACCAGTCTTGGCCCATGACTACCGAACAGAAAAATGGCAGCCAGGAACGATATGCACACAGCAGGGACCACTAATGTACAGAGTGGACGTTGGAGAGAGCATCGTGAGACGCCATGCTGACCAGATTCTAGAGTCACAGGAACAAGCCAAACCTATACCACAAGCATGTGCACCTGGTAATGAGCCCGAAGTACAGATTGCGTCTACCTCAGAAGCAGTGGTATTGGAAGCTGACGAACCAACCAATGACAATGAGCCAGAATCAACTCCACCGCAAGAACAGGATACTCGAGAAAGGCGCTATCCAGTCAGGATCAGGAAGCCTCCTCAAAGACTGAACTTATAAATGATTATTTCAGTTGATGTATATAGCACCGAGAAAATTGTAATCGTAATTAGTTATTATTTCGTTGTTAAATGAATGTTATGTACTGTTTATCTAAAAGGGGAGGAATTGTTGTGTATGTACCTTTAAGGGAATAACTGGTTTTAGACTGCAGTACCGGCAGTGACCACCCCTGTATAAAAGGCCCTAGCAGGCTTCTGTATTTCAGTCTGACGTTGCCTCCTGTTCAGTAAAGTACCTGTTAAACTGTTCTCCCGAAGTCCGTGTGTTATTGAGGCGCGGACTTTACAGCAGCGACCCTGGAGACAAAACCTGCCAAAGACTCCTGCATCGGTTCCTGGAGTTCCAGCACCGCTGATCTTATGGATGGACCCAGAGGCAGAGGGTCGACATGCAGCTGAGCCGAGCTGGCAGAGTCCTGCGCCCTCCGACGAGGATCTCCACTGCTGTCCCTGTCTCCACAATCTGCTGTGATACACCAGGTGATAACACTACTTTATCTCACGGTGTTCCCTCCGAGGTGTGAGTGTCTGCGTTGGTGCTGGGTGCGCTGAATTCTGCTGACGCTGCGCCCTCAGAGGTTGCAGCTTCCTCTGAGGAGTCTTGAGGCTCATGCTCTTCCTCCTGGATAGTGGGGATGGGTGCTTGCGATGGTCCTGTGGGGGAGTAAAGGAAAGAGTCACAGATGTGAGGCCAAGGTTACATGCACATTGCATATTGCAGATGATCATAAGTCCATCTGTTAGAGCTTCAGAATCATTATCAGCGACTCATGCAATGTCATTGAGATGGAAAACTATTCTGTCACCAGCTTGCTGTGATGCGCCCATCTGTCCGTCCCCCACTTGGGAATCTTCCTCCACTCCCACGATCTCCAGGACTGCCTCCTCCCAGGTGGTGAGCTGGGCTACTGAGGGTGGCCCTCCTCCTGTCCTCGCTCTTTCCCTCTTATTGTGAGCTCTCTTTTCCTGCAATGAGGGAGACAAGTGGAGTTTGAGTGAGAATGAAGGAGTGAGTGTAGAAAATCCATAGCATAGATGCTTAGGAGACAAAGATGGAGTGAGGTGGCAAGACCAAGGGCCCTCCCTGTGTGTTGTAAGTTGTAATTGCATCACAGTGATAGGGAGTGTGAGGGCTGCATAGTCAAATCGTTAGGTGAATGTGACCATAGAGAGAGTGGGAATGGGTAAGGGTGCATGGATGTCAGTGTCAAGTGGGATGTGGAGGAAGAGATTGCTAAAGCTGAGTGCTGGTGAGGAGAGGCAATGGGGATCAGATTAAGGGTGATGGGAAATTCATATTCACTTTTCCAGTGCGCAGAAGGTCATGAAACCTCTTCCTGCACTGAAGCCAGGTTCTGCGGGTTATTGACAAAGAGTTGACCTCCTCTGCCACCTGGATCCACACAGCCTTGGTTTGCTGGGGAGGCTTCTTCCTCCCTGAAGAAGGGAAGAGCACCTGTTTATTTGCTCTTGCTCTCTCTACTAAAGCCTGCAGGGCAACGTCATCAAAGCGGGGTGCAACCTAGGTCTCTGGCTGGCCATTCTTCCTGCAGGTGCCTCTAATATGCAAGGGCAAAAGCTTGGCAGTCTGCAGAAGAAGCAAGGCTTGTTGCAGACCTTAAATGCAGCAGCAATGATGACGACATCGGAGGCGACTTTCAGACTGGAAAAACTCATTGGCCATGGGTTCCCACACGTTGGAACTCAATTGGCCAATTAAGTTAAAATGGCATCATTTTCCCACATCGATTTAGAATCGGGTGGCTAACACGAAATGCGGATTACATGACCCCAGCCCGCCCCAGTATCAAAATCCAGCCCTTAATGTCTTCAGGAGAGGTGAGTCAAAAAATTGAGTGGGAGGGGGAACAAATTGGCTTGAAGCAACAGACAACAATGCGACCAGCAACAATGCGCCTGCCGTTCACCAGTTTGTTTCCTTCTGCGGGCACTTCCTGTCAGCTCGGTGACGATCGCTATGGTTCCGCCTGTTGTGTATGTACCTTTAAGAGAGAACTGATTTTATACTGCAGTACCGGCAGTGACCACACCTGTATATAAAGCCATAGCAGGCTTCTGTACCTCAGTCTTAAGTTTACCCTCTGTTCAGTAAATACCTGTTATTATTGTTCTCCTGCAGGCCGTGTATTATTGATACTCGGACACTCCACTGGCGACGAGCAGGTTCGAACTCACCTGCAGTACTGCATCACCTCATGGGGATCTTTCCCTGAGAAGAAGCTTCTTGGAGGTCGAATTCAGAGCAACAGGCGTCGACCGCGGGCAACCGCCCAAGGATCCATCGAAGTTCGGAGAATTGCAGGGGAGGCTGTGGAGAGCTGGGCTTGGCTCCCCAGTCAAGGTGTTCCAGCAAATCGTGCTGGTAGCAGGTAGTGCGCTGACCCTTCCGGACTGCGGCGGGCTCGAGCTCGATCGAGCGGCTCTGCAAAGGGGCCGTGCAGCGTCGTCGGGAGGAAAAGAGAGAGAGAGAGGGTGGAGCACACAGGGCGCGGTCGGTGCTCAAGAACCGGGCAGCATAGAGAAAATAAAACGAGGGGAAGGAAAAGTGAGATGCGCCGAAGCCGCGGGTCACCGCCATTACCCTGTAGAACTGATGGGCCTTCAATAACCACAAAACTAGAAGTTATAGACTTAAACAAGTTGGCTTTTAATCACTAAGATCAGAGCTAACATCTCAACACGCCGACTGGTTCACAGGAATGAGTCATACAGATCCTGGGATCTTTATGTAAGAGAAGTCAGGGGCGGAGCCAAGAGCCAAGACCTGGAACCTCCCAGGTTAGTCGGGAAAGAGGAAGTGAAACTATACACAGTGGGGGAGGGTAATATACATGAGTGCAGAACGAATACAGGATCAAGACAAACAGATTTCATTACATTCACCCCTTCTATAGATTTAGTCCATCGGGGTGATGTTTCTTAAAAGTTGGTATAAGTGAGTCTGTCAGGAGGTTTTGCAGTTCTCAGTGATCGGCGCAAAGCCGGTTAGGGTGCCTCTAGGGGAGTGGATTCTGGTTCCTCCGCTGTCCGGGCCTCCGCAGTGTCTTCCAGGTTATCTGCAGTGTCCTCCAGGTTAAAGTTGGGTATTGATACCTCTGGGCGTTCTGTCTCTTTGTAGTGTAGGTCTTCATCGGGTAGTCTCCCATCGTTCTCTCCGCTCCCCGAGGGAGCGAGGTCTTTTATGGAAACAGTGTCCTCTCGCCCGTCAGAGTATTCGATATAGGCGTACTGAGGGTTTGCATGGAGGAGCTGTACCTTTTCCACAAGGGGGTCCGTTTTATGGCCTCTCACGTGCTTCCGCAATAGTACTGTCCCCGGAGACGTCAGCCACGCGGGTAGAGATATGCCCGAGGTGGATTTCCGGGGGAAAACGAACATCTTTTCATGAGGGGTAGCGTTAGTGGCAGTACATAACAGAGACCTTATGGAGTGGAGCACATCTGGGAGGACTTCCTGCCAGCGGGAGGTCGGAAGGCCTTTTGACTTTAAGGCTAACGTGACAGCCTTCCAAACAGTAGCATTCTCCCTTTCCACTTGCCCATTACCCCGGGGGTTGTAGCTAGTGGTTCTGCTAGTGGCTATCCCCTTCGAGAGCAAGAACTGGTGCAGCTCGTCACTCATGAATGACATCCCCCTATCGCTGTGTATGTAGTTCGGCATGCCAAACATGCAGAATAGATTACAGAGACACTTGATGACCGTGGCACTGGTCATGTCTAGGCAGGGAATGGCGAAGGGGCAGCGGGAATATTCATCAATGATATTGAGGAAGTATACGTTACGGTCGGCAGAGGGAAGGGGTCCCTTGAAGTCCAGACTTAGGCGCTCGAATGGCCGTGTGGCTTTGATAAGGTGTGCACGGTCAGGCCTGTAGAAACGAGGCTTGCATTCCGCACAGATGCGGCAGGCTCTGGTCATTGCCCTGACCTCCTCGATGGAGTGGGGCAGATTGCGGGACTTTATAAAATGGTATAGTCGGGTGACCCCTGGGTGACAGAGGTCGTTGTGGAGACCCTGTAATTAGTCCGTATGAATGCTGGCACACATTCCCCACGATAGGGCGTCTGGGGGTTCATTAAGGGCTCCCGGCCTGTACATAATATCATAGTCGAACGTGGATAGTTCGATCCTCCACCTGAGTATTTTGTCATTCTTGATTTTCCCCCTTTGTTTGTTATTAAACATGAAAGCCACCGACTGCTGGTCGGTGAGCAGGGTGAAACGTTTGCCGGCTAGGTAGTGTCTCCAGCGCCGCACTGCCTCCACTATAGCCTGTGCCTCCTTCTCGACAGAAGAGTGCCTGATTTCAGGTCCCTGAAGGGTTCGGGAGAAGAAGGCCACAGGTCTCCCAGCCTGATTGAGGGTCGCAGCTAAGGCAAAGTCTGACGCATCGCTTTCGACTTGAAAGGGAATGCATTCGTCCACTGCACACACTGCAGCCCTTTCAATGTCCTGTTTAATACTGGTGAAAGCCTCCCGAGCTTCAGCTGATAGTGGGAAGGACGTCGATTTAATGAGGGGTCGGGCCTTATCAGAGTAATTGGGCACCCATTGGGCATAATACGAAAAAAATCCCAGGCACCTTTTTAAAGCTTTGGGATTGTGTGGCAGGGGCAGTTCCTTTAGGGGGCGTAATGGGTCAGGGTCCGGTCCAATTACCCCATCTTCCACCACACAGCCGAGGATACAGAGACGGGTTGTGTTGATGACACATTTGTCTTCGTTGTAGGTTAGATTCAGCTTTAGGGCAGTTTTTAAAAATCTCGCAAGATTTAGATCGTGGTCTTGCTGGTTGTGCCCGCAGATAGTGACATTGTCCAGATAGGGGTAGGTAGCTTGTAGTTTATTCTCGTCAACCATGCGGTCCATCTCACGTTGGAAGACCGAGACCCCATTTGTTACCCCGAAGGGCACTCTGAGAAAATGGTAGAGGCGCCCGTTCGCCTCGAAGGCGGTGTATGGGCGGTCCTCCGTTCTAATGGGGAGCTGGTGATACGCGGATTTGAGGTCGATAGTCGAGAAGACTCGGTATTGCGCAATCTGGTTGACCATTTCTGATATGCGGGGTAAAGGGTAGGCGTCCAGCTGGGTATAAATATTAACAGTCTGGCTGTAGTCAATTACCATCCGTTTCATTTCGCTATTTTTAACTATGACTACTTGGGCACGCCACGGGCTGGTACTGCATTCAATAATGCCTTCCCGCAGGAGTCTGTCCACTTCCGCCTTGATAAAGTGTCTGTCTTCCAGACTGTACCGTCTACTTTTGGTCGCTATGGGCCTACAGTTCGGAGCGAGATTAGCGAATAAAGAGGGCGGGCTGATTTTTAAGGTTGATAGGCCACAGACTGTGAGTGGCGGCTGGGACCCGCCGTATGCTAGCGTGACACTTTCGTGGTGGCACTGGAAGTCCAGGCCCAAGATTACATTAACACAGAGTTCTGGCATCACGAGGAGTTTAAAATCCTTGTAGTCCGTGCCTTTTACAGTCAGTGTTACCACACAGTAGCCCAAAATGTCCGAAGTGTGGGGTTTAGCAGCCATAGCAATTCTGCTCCGTGTAGGGATTACCGTTAATGAGTGCCGCCGTACCAGGCTAGGGTGGATAAAACTCTTGGTACTCCCACAGTCAATTAAACATTTCGTTAAATTCCCGTTTACCTGTATGTCCATCATGGATTTTGTCAACGGGTGTGGCCTGGATTGATCCACCGTGATCGAAGACACTGTTGGGCCCTGGGCGGCCGTTGAGTCGGGAAAAGATGGCGGATCCCAAGGTGGCGGCCCGCACAGCACGCACGAGGCAGTGACGGAGTTGGAAATCGGATTCCCCCTGCAGACTTTGCTAAAATGCCCCTTTTTCTTACATTTGAAGCATGTAGCGTCCTTCGCTGGGCATCGTTGTCTGGGGTGCTTGGCCTGGCCGCAGAAGTAGCATTTCGGGCCTCGAGACATTGCCGCTGTAGTAGAACTCCTGGGTGAACTTCTGTGTGGGGACTCCGGCGGCGTAGAGCTGGTCTGAGACCTGGATGGGGAAGATGGCTGATTCCAAGATGGCGGCCCCCTCGGCGCGCACGAGGCGGTGAGGGCCGCATGGCCGGAAGAATAAGAGTCAGAGTTTCTCTGGCCCACGTCCAGCGATCGCGCAGTGGCCACTGCCTTTTTTAAGTCCAGGACCTCCTTCTCCAGCAGTCTCTACCGGATATAATTCGATTTGAGGCCCGTGATGAAGGAATCGCGGACCAATTCGTCAGAGTACGCGTTGGCCGTCACGGCCTTGCAGTTACAGTCCCGGACCAGGTCCTTTAGCCCTGTAAGAAATCGTCCATTGATTCCTCTGGTCGCTGCCTGCGTGTAGCCAGCAGATGTCTGGCGTACACTTCGTTTACCGGCCTCTGGTATTGGGCCTTCAGGATAGTGATGGCCTCCATGTAAGAGGTGGCGTCCCGGATGAACGAATAAATCCGATGACTTACGCGAGTAGTCAGTAGACTCAGTTTATCTACCTCGCTAGCGGATGAGGCCCCCGCAAAGAGTTCGAAGCATTTGAGCCAGTGTCCAAATTGATTTGATGCTTCAGCAGAATGTGGATCCAAGTCCAGACGCTCTGGTTTTAGGAGTCGATCCATCCTAGTATTCTTTAGTGATTAAAATTGATGGGCCTTCAATAACCACAAAACTAGAAGTTATAGACTTAAACAAGTTGGCTTTTAATCACTAAGATTAGAGCTAACATCTCAACACGCCGTCTGGTTCACAGGAATGAGTCATACAGATCCTGGGATCTTTATGTAAGAGAAGTCAGGGGCGGAGCCAAGAGCCAAGACCTGGAACCTCCCAGGTTAGTCGGGAAAGAGGAAGTGAAACTATACACAGTGGGGGAGGGTAATATACATGATTGCAGAACGAATACAGGATCAAGACAAACAGATTTCATTACAAGAACGCTAGGAGCAGCGTGGCAGCAAGGGGAAGAAGGAAAAGTGCGGGAGGCGCCATTTTAATCCATTGGGGAAGAAGAAAAAGTGTGGGAGGCGCCATTTTAAATCACACAAGATGCCGAAGAGTGGCAGTATCACTGCTTTCGACAACGAGGTAGAAGACTGGACCACATATGTGGAAACATAAGAACATAAGAAATAGGAGCAGGAGTAGGCCAATCGGCCCCTCGAGCCTGCTCCGCCATTCAATAAGATCATGGCTGATCTGATCCTAACCGCCAATCACTATCACAGAGCTATCTCCTGAAACTAACAGAATTAGACACACGAAATAGGAGCAGGATCAGGCTACACGGCCCCTGGGCCCGCTCCGCTACCCACAAGGCCATGACCAATCCGAACGTAGACTCATGTCCAAATTCCTGCCCGCTCCCCGTAACCCTTAATTCCCTTTACTTCGAGGAAACTGTCTAATTCTGTTTTAAATTTATGTAATGATGTAGCTTCTACAGCTTTTTGGGGCAGCATATTCCATGGACCTACCACCCTCTGAGTGAAGTAGTTCCTCCTCATCTCAGTTTTGAAAGAGCAGCCCCTTATTCTAAGACTATGCCCCCTAGTTCTAGTTTCACCCATCATCGGGAACATCCTCCCCGCATCCACCTGATCCAACCCCTTCACAATCTTATATGTTTCAATAAGATCGCCTCTCATTCTTCTGAACTCCAATGAGTAGAGTCCCAATCTACTCAACCTCTCCTCATATGTCCATCCCCTCATCCCCGGGATTAACCGAGTGAACCTTCTTTGTACTGACTCGAGAGCAAGTATGTCTTTTCTTAAGTATGGACACCAGAACTGTATGCAGTATTCCAGGTGCGGTCTCACCAATACCTTGTACAACTGAAGCAATACCTCCCTATTTTTATATACTATCCCCCTAGCAATGAAAGCCAACATTCCATTGGCCTTCTTAATCACTTGCTGTACCTGCATACTAACCTTTTGAGTTTCGTGCACCAGGACCCCCAGATCCCTTTGTACTTCAGTACTTTCCAGTTTCTTGCCATTAAGATAATAACTTGCTCTACGATTTTTCCTGCCAAAGTGCATAACCTCACACTTTCCAGTATTGTATTCCATCTGCCAAATCTCTGCCCACTTACTTAGCCTGTCTATGTCCCCTTGCAGGTTTTTTATGTCCTCCTCACTCACTACTTTCCCTCCCATCTTAGTATCATCTGCAAACTTTGATATGTTACACTCGGTCCCCTCCTCCAAATCGTTAATAAAGATTGTAAAGAGTTGGGGACCCAGCACTGACCCCTGCGGAACACCACTAGTTACTGATTGCCAGTCTGAGAATGAACCATTTATCCCAACTCTCTGCCTTCTGTTAGATAGCCAATCCTCTATCCATGCCAGAATATTACCCCCAATCCCGTGATTTTTTATCTTAAGCAATAATCTTTTGTGTGGCACCTTGTCAAATGTCTTTTGGAAGTCTAAATACACTATGTCCACTGGTTCCCCTTTATCCACCCTATATGTTACTTCCTCAAAGAACTCCAGCAAATTTGTCAAACATGACTTCCCCTTCATAAAACCATGCTGACTTTGTCCTATTAAATTATGATTATCCAAATGTCCTGTTACTGTCTCCTTAATAATGGACTCCAAAATTTTACCTACCACAGATGTTAGGCTAACCAGTCTATAGTTTCCAGCCTTCTGTCTACTGCCCTTTTTAAATAAGGGTGTTACATTAGTAGTTTTCCAGTCTGCTGGGACCTTTGCTGAGTCCAGGGAGTTTTGGAAAATTATTACCAATGCAGCCACAATCCCTACTGCCACTTCCCTCAAGACCGTAGGATGTAAGCCATCAGGTCCAGGTGATTTATCCACCTTGAGTCCCATTATTTTACCGAGTACCACTTCCTTAGTGATTTTGATCGTGTTCATCTCCTCCCCCCCTATAGCCCCCTGTTTGTCCAGTGTTGGGATATTCTTAGTGTCCTCCACTGTAAAGACTGATACAAAATATTCATTCAGTGTTTTTGCCCTCTCCATATTTCCCACCATTAATTTCCCGGTCTCATCCTCTAAGGGACCAACATTTACTTTAGCCACCCTTTTTCTTTTTATATAACTATAAAAACTCTTACTATCTGTTTTTATATTTTTTGCTAATTTACTTTCATAATCTATCTTCCCTTTCTTAATCAATCTTTTTGTTATTTTTTGCTGTCTTTTAAAGTTTTCCCAATCCTCTATCCTCCCACTAGATTTGGCTACCTTATATGCCCTTGTTTTTAGTCGAATACTATCCTTAATTTCTTTACTTAGCCACGGATGGCTGTCTTTTCTCTTACACCCTTTTCTTCTCAGTGGAATATATTTTTTTTGGAAGTTGTAAAATAACTCCTTAAATGTACACCACTGATCATGTATCGTCTTACCCTTTAATCTATTTTCCCAATCCACTCTACTCAATTCCGCTCTCATACCTTCATAGTCTCCTTTATTCAAGCTTAGCACGCTTGTTTGAGATCCAACCTTCTCACCCTCTAAATAAATATGGAATTCAACCATGTTATGGTCACTCATTCCAAGGGGATCCTTTACTAGGACAGTTTTAATTAATCCTGTCTCGTTACACAGGACCAGATCTAAGGTTGCTTGCCCCCTGGTCGGTTCAGTTACATACTGCTCAAGAAACCCATCCCTAATACACTCAATGAACTCATCCTCAAGGTAGCCCTGCCCAATTTGATTTGTCCAATTAATAGGATTGTTAAAATCCCCCATAATTATAGATGTTTCCTTATTACAAGCCTCAACTATTTCCTGATTGATACTCCGTCCAACCGAGTTGCAACTGTTTGGAGGCCTATAGACTACGCCCACTAGTGTTTTTTTCCCCTTATTATTCCTTATCTCCACCCAAACTGTTGCATTATCCTGATCTTTTGACCCAATATCATTTCTCTGTATTACAGTGATTCCTTCCTTTATTAACATAGCCACCCCACCTCCCCTTCCTTCCTGCCTGTCCTTCCTGATCGTTAAATAACCTGGTATGTTTAATTCCCAGGCATTGTCACCCTGCAGCCATGTTTCTGTAATGGCCACAAGATCATACCCATATGTAGTTATTTGTGCCATTAACTCATCTATTTTGTTACGAATGCTACGTGCATTCAGATAGAGAACTTTCAAAGATGTTTTGTGACACTTAGTTCCTGCTTTTGCCCTTTTTATTACTTTACCTTTTATTCCATACCTTCTGCCCCTTCCTGACACGCTCTGGTTTTTAATTTCCCCACTGCCACCTAAGTCTATGACCTTCTCTGTTGTCATTTTTATTATTTGCTCTCTAGGAACCTCCCCCCCACTAGTTAGTTTAAAGCCCTCTCTACAGCCCTAGTTATATGATCCGCCAGGACTCTAGTCCCAGCACTGGCCAAGTGAAGCCCGTCCCAATGGAACAGCTCCCTCCTGCCCCAGTACTGGTGCCAGTGTCCCAGGAAGCAAAACCCATTTCTCCCACACCAGTCTTTGAGCCACGCATTTAACTCTCTAATTTTATTTGTCCTAGCCAAATTCGCTCGTGGCTCAGGTAATAATCCAGAGATTATTACCCTTGAGGTTCTGTTTTTTAATTTGACCCCTAGCTGCTCATACTCCTTTAACAGAACCGGCTTCCTAGTCCTATCTACGTCGTTTGTACCAACATGGACCATGACGACTGGATCCACCCCCTCCCACTGCAAGTTTCTTTCCAGCCCAGAGGAGATGTCCTTAACCCTGGCACCGGCTAGGCAACACAGCCTACGGGACTCTCGCTCTTGGCTGCAGAGAACTCTATCTATCCCCCTAATAATACTATCCCCTACCACTACAACATTTCTATTTACTCCCCCCTCTTTGATGGCCCCCCGTTCCATGGTGCTGTGGCCAGGTTGCTCATCCTCCCTGCAGTCCCTGCTCCCGTCCCCACAGGGAGTAAGAACCTCGAACCTGTTGGACAAGAGCAAGGGCTGTGGCTCCTCCAACACTACCTCCTGGATCCCCGTACCTGCCTCGCTCGTAGTCACACCGTCCTGTCCCTGACCATGGGCTACATCTGAATTAATTAACTTCATAGGTGTGACCACCTCCTGATACACAGAGTCCAGGTACTTCTCCCCCTCCCTGATGTGTCGCAGTGTCTGAAACTCAGACTTCAGCTCATCAACACGGAGCTGGAGATCCTGTAGCAGCAGACACTTGTCACAGATGTAATCACCGTTAGCCTCAATGGGGTCCACCGTCTCCCACATCTCGCAACAGTAACACATCACCTGCTCCATTCTATGTAATTAATTAAAAAATTTTATTGTTAGTTATGGACACCCTCTGCCCGATTATAGATGCTAGTATCCCCTTTAATTAATTGGATTTAAATTAAATCAATCCCTCTAATTACACCAGTTAAATGGTTTACCAACTGTCCCCACTACACCACAGAGACCCTAGAAAAAAAACCCCGCAGAATTTAAGCTTGTAATGAAAAGGAGAAAGAAAGAAATACTCACCAACCAATCCAACCAATCACTTACCTGCTTCCTGGTGACGTCACACTTGGATTACTTTTTACCTCTCTCCTCTTCTGTTGAATTGGTATGCCTCGGTTCGCTGAATCAGCCGCCTCAAGAATTGAAGTGTACTGCAAGGCAAATGAGGTGGCCGATGGAAAGAAGGAGTCGGTATTATTAAATTTGATGGGCGCGAGAACGTACGGCCTATTGCGGAATTTAATTAGCCCAGCTAAACCAATGGAGAAAAGTTTTGAAGAGATTGTTAATATCTTACAGGAACACCTAAACCCTACACCGCTGCTGATAGCAGAAAGATTCAAGTTCCATAAAAGAAACCAGCACAAAGATGAGAGCAATGCTGACTATCTTACGGAACTACGCAAGTTATCGAAGCACTGCCAGTTCGGAGCAGGACTGGCAGACACCTTAAGGGATAAGTTTGTCTGCGGGCTCCAGAGTGAAGGAACCCAGAAACGACTACTTTCGGAAAAGGACCTGACGCTAGAACAGGCTTTCAGCATGGCAGTATCCTACGAAGCAGCAGCATGGGGAGCTGCGGAAATACAACAGAAACCACAAGAATACAGCGCTAACGAAATGGCGTATGGAGCAGAAAAGTGCTATCGCTGCGGCAGAACAACCCATGATCAGAAGGACTGCTGGTTTAAGGACAAAGTATGCAGGCAATGTGGGAAAACGGGACACATAGCAAGACTCTGCAGGTCGGGAAAGAAAACCAACACTAAAAGAACTACTAAGGAAAAGTACAAGAAAGCAAAAAAAATGACAGATAGTAGTTCGGAAGATCAGGAGAGTGATAATGACTCCGGGAGCAGGAGACTAAGTTGTCTAAAGTTACACAACGTGATTGCAAAGGAGGATCACCGAACCATTTGGGTCACCCTCATGATAGCAGGGTCCCAAGTAAAGATGGAATTGGACACAGGATCAGCCCTAACTGTCATGAATCGATGAGACTATGAGCGGCTGTTCTCACACATACCCTTGAAGGACACGTCAATTGTATTGAAGACATACACGGGGCAAAAAGTCTACCCCAGAGGAAAAATAAGGGTGCCAGTTAAATACAACGGCAAGGAAACACAGAAACTGTATCTATATATACTACAAGATGGAGGACCACCATTATTGGGACGTGAATGGATCCAAAAAATACAATTGGATTGGCATTCCATTCAGGCGCTAACTGTGACTGACAAAAAGGATGATGACGTCACACCTGGATGACTGTCAAAAATTCTAACTGACGTGAAAGAGGTGTTCCAACAAGGACTTGGGACTCTAAAAGGAGTAACGGCAATGATAAAAATCGAAGATAACGCAAACCCAAAATTTTTTAAGGCCAGACCGGTACCATACGCGATCCGCCCAGCTGTTGAAGCAGAACTGGAGAGTCTGGAGTGTTTGGGTGTGCTGTCCAAGGTGGACTGGAGCGCGTGGGCCACACCCATCGTTCCTGTAATGAAGAAATCATTGAGCAGCACGCCTGGGGAGTCGAAGTAGGTTCGCATCTGTGGGGACTTCAAGGTAACTGTGAACCCAGTCCTGCACACAGTACAATATCCACTTCCACGGATAGAAGATATTTTCGCCTCACTATCTGGAGGGAAACGCTTTACGAAGATTGATCTGGCCCAAGCGTATCTACAAATGGAGGTGGAAGAAGCATCTAGGAAATACCTCACGATAAACACTCACAAAGGCCTTTACCAGTACAATCGACTGGTATTCGGGGTAGCATCAGCCCCGGTTATTTGGCAGAGGGCGATGGAACAAGTCCTGCAAGGGATCCCGGGGACCCAGTGTTATTTGGACGACATCCTGGTTACGGGCGAAAATGACAGTGAACACCTTGCCAACCTGGAGCAGGTGCTCACTAGATTACAAGAATATGGGCTACGAGCCAACCGCCCCAAATGCGAGTTCTTCAGGAGACAAATCTCGTATTGTGGCCACATGATTGATGAGGAAGGGTTGCATAAGTCACCAGACAAGATTGAGGCTGTAGTCAAGGCTCCAGCACCGGAAAATGTGTCGCAACTGAGGTCGTTTCTCGGGTTGGTGAACTACTAACATAAGTTCTTGCCGAATTTATCTACAATTCTGCACCCACTGAACGCCCTGCTGCAAACTGGAGTAACATGGAAATGGAGTGATGAATGTAAGCGTGCCTTTCAGAAATGTAAATGCCTAATCACTTCAAAAGAAATATTGGCCCACTACAATCCAACACTACCGATTCGGTTGGCATGTGATGCGTCACCCTACGGCATTGGAGCGGTGCTGTCACACAAATTCCTTGACGGTTCAGAGAGGCCAATAGCCTTTGCGTCGCGCTCGTTAACCTCAGCCGAGCGTAACTATGCCCAGATTGACAGGGAGGCCCTCAGCCTGGTGTGGGGGGTGAAGAAGTTCAATCACTATCTGCACGGGCAGAAATTCACCCTACTGACTGATCATCAGCCCCTGGTCTCCATTTTTAACCCAAAGAAGGGCGTTCCGGTGATGACGGCGCAACGGCTGCAAAGATGGTCACTTTTTCTAGGGGCACATCAGCACGACATAGCGTACAAGGGTACAAAACAGCATGGAAACGCTGATGGCCTGTCGCGCCTACCGTTGCCTACGGTAGAGGAAGCACCTGCAGTGGACCCTGTTGAGATATTCCATTCGATCATAGTCGAATGTCTACCTGTTACAAACTCAAGTATAGAGAAGGAAACCCAAAATGACCCGACACTCTCTCGGGTCTATGATTTGATGGTGAAGGGATGGCCAGCACATGGCGACTCACTGTTGCCAGCATTCTCGCCAAGGAGAGAACAGCTGTCAGTGTGCCAGGGGACCTTGATGTGTGGATCCCGAGTGGTAATTCCACCCAAGTTGAGAGATAGAGTGTTCAATGCTCAATGAGCTTCATGAGGGTCATCTGGGAGGGGTAAAAATGAAGAGCCTAGCCAGGGCATTTGTGTGGTGGCCGGGAATCGATAAAGAAATCGAGGATATGACCAAGAGATGCACAGGATGCCAGAAGGTCCAAAACGCTGCACCACAGGCCCCGCTACACCCATGGGAGTGGCCCTCATCTCCATGGCAACGGGTACACATTGATTTTGCTGGTCCATTTATGGACTCAATGTTTCTAATCGCCGTGGATGCTCATTCGAAATGGCCAGAGGTCATCAAAATATCCTCCACCACCACGGAGAAAACTATTGCAGTCCTACGGACCATCTTCGCCAGGAATGGCTTGCCAGAACAGATTTGCTCCGACAATCGGCCACAGTTTGTGTCCGAGGATTTCCGGAGGTTTCTGAGGAATAATGGGGTGAAACATTACACATCTGCCCCATATCATCCAGCCAAAAATGGATTGGCTGAGAGGTTTGTTCAGACCTTTAAAAAGGCAATAAAGGCGATGTATAACGACGACATACCACTACAACACAAGGTGGATAATTTCTTGTTTGCTTACCGGAATGCGACACATGCAGTCACCAACCAAGCTCCAGCCATAATGTTCTTCAACCGAAGGCTAAGATGTCGCCTGGATTTGCTCAAACCAAACATAAGACGAGAATCCTGAGCGGCAGAGCGGGGCTGTAAAAGTCCCAGAGACCAGGTAAGGCCTCACAGCGTCGGCGGGAATCCTGAGCGGCAGAGCAGGGCTGTAAAAGTCCCAGAGACCAGGTAAGGCCTCACAGCGTCGGCGGGAATCTCGAGCGGCAGAGCGGGGCTGTAAAAGTCCCAGACACCCAGGTAAGGTGTACCAGTCTCCAGTCTGGAAGGAGAGAGGTAAAAAGTAATCCAAGTGTGACGTCACCAGAAAGCGGGTAAGTGATTGGTTGGTAAGTATTTCTCCCTTTTAAGCTTAAATCTCTTTGGTTTATAGTTTCTAAGGTGTGATATTCACCATCTAGAATCGGGGCAGAGGATATTTAAGAATAATATTAATAAATTTAATTAATTACATAGAATGGGAGATCAGGCGATGTGTTGCTGCTGCAATATGTGGGAGCTGGTGAACACCATTGATGCTCACAGTGATCACATTTGCAGTAAGTGTTGGCTGCTCGAGGAACTCCGGCTCCGTGTTGAAGAGCTGGAGTCCGAGCTTCAAACACTGAGACACATCAGGGAGGGGGAGAGTTACCTGGACTCTGTGTATCACGAGGTAGTCACACCAATTAGATTAATTAATTCAGATGTAGTCCGTGGCCAGGGTCAGGATGGTGTGACTAGAAGTGAGGCAGGTATGGGGATCCAGGAGGTAGTGTTGGAGGAGCCGCAGCCCTTGCACTTGTCCAACAGGTTCGAGGCTCTTACTCCCTGTGGGGACAGGAGCAGGGACTGCAGGGAGGATGAGCAACCTGGCCACAGCACCGTGGAGCAGGGGGCCATTCAAGTGGGGGGAGTTAAAAGAAATGTTGTAGTGGTAGGGGATAGTATCGTTAGGGGGATAGATAGAGTTCTTTGCAGCCAAGAGCGAGAGTCCCGAAGGCTGTGTTGCCTGCCCGGTGCCAGGGTTAAGGACATCTCCTCTGGACTGGAGAGAAACTTGGAGTGGGAGGGGGACGATCCAGTTGTCATGGTCCATGTTGGTATCAACGACATAGATAGGACAAGGAAGGAGGTTCTGCTGAGGGAGCTTGAGCAGCTAGGGGCCAAATTAAAAAGCAGAACCACAAGGGTAATAATCTCTGGATTATTACCTGAGCCACGAGCGAATTTGGCTGGGACAAATAAAATTAGAGAGTTAAATGCGTGGCTCAAAGACTGGTGTGGGAGAAATGGGTTTTGCTTCCTGGGACACTGACACCAGTACTGGGGCAGGAGGGAGCTGTTCCGTTGGGACGGGCTTCACTTGGCCAGTGCTGGGACTAGAGTCCTGGCGGATCATATAACTAGGGCTGTAGAGAGGGTTTTAAACTAACTAGTCGGGGGGAGATTCCTAGAGAGCAAATAATAAAAATGATAACAGAGAAGGTCATAGACTTAGGTAGCAGTGGGGAAATTAAAAACCAGAGCGTGTCAGGAAGGGGCAGAAGGTATGGAGTAAAAGGTAAAGTAATAAAAAGGGCAAAAGCAGGAACTAAGTGTCACAAAACATCTTTGAAAGTTCTCTATCTGAATGCACGTAGCATTCGTAACAAAATAGACGAGTTAATGGCACAAATAACTACATATGGGTATGATCTTGTGGCCATTACAGAAACATGGCTGCAGGGTGACAATGCCTGGGAATTAAACATACCAGGTTATTTAACAATCAGGAAGGACAGGCAGGAAGGAAGGGGAGGTGGGGTGGCTATGTTAATAAAGGAAGGAATCACTGTAATACAGAGAAATGATATTGGGTCAAAAGATCAGGATAATGCAACAGTTTGGGTGGAGATAAGAAATAATAAGGGGAAAAAAACACTAGTGGGCGCAGTCTATAGGCCTCCGAACAGTTGCAACTCGGTTGGACGGAGTATCAATCAGGAAATAGTTGAGGCTTGTAATAAGGGAACATCTATAATTATGGGGGATTTTAACTATCATGTTAATTGGACAAATCAAATTGGGCAGGGCTGCCTTGAGGATGAGTTCCTTGAGTGTATTAGGGATGGGTTTCTTGAGCAGTATGTAACTGAACCGACCAGGGGGCAAGCAACCTTAGATCTGGTCCTGTGTAACGAGACAGGATTAATTAAAACTGTCCTAGTAAAGGATCCCCTTGGAATGAGTGACCATAACATGGTTGAATTCCACATTCAATTACAGGGTGAGAAGGTTGGATCTCAAACAAGCGTGCTAAGCTTGAATAAAGGAGACTATGAAGGTATGAGAGCGGAATTGAGTAGAGTGGATTGGGAAAATAGATTAAAGGGTAAGACGATACATGATCAGTGGTGTACATTTAAGGAGTTATTTTACAACTTCCAAAAAATATATATTCCACTGAGAAGAAAAGGGTGTAAAAGAAAAGACAGCCATCCGTGGCTAAGTAAAGAAATTAAGGATAGTATTCGACTAAAAACAAGGGCATATAAGGTAGCCAAATCTAGTGGGAGGATAGAGGATTGGGAAAACTTTAAAAGACAGCAAAAACTAACAAAAAGATTGATTAAGAAAGGGAAGATAGATTATGAAAGTAAATTAGCAAAAAATATAAAAACAGATAGATAGGGCTAGATTTTCAGTTGCTTGCGCCAGCAGTTAGCGCCTTAAGAGAAGTGATTTTCGGGCGCTATGCGTGTAGCGCCCGGGCGCAGCGCAGTTTGCGCCCCGCCCCAAATTAAGTTGCCCGTTAGCGCCGGCGCAAAGTTTAGCGGCCGGCCGGATGCGCGCGCAGAAAATGACATCACATCCTCGTGCAACGCCCTTTGGCCGCCCCGAATCCAAACTTCAGTCGGACCGCCCCATTGTGCGGCTGGCGTCCAGAGCGTTTGTAAAATGGAACGCAAGAGACCCTGGGGAGCGCAAATTAAAGGGCACGCCTCATGCACTATCTGCATGTGTTGTGTGGAAGGATCCTCCTCCTCCTCCTCCTCCTCCTCCTCCTCCTCCTCCTCCTCCTCCTCCTCCTCCTCCTCCTCCTCCTCCTCCTCCTCCTCCTCCTCCTCCTCCTCCTCTTCCTCTTCCTCTTCCTCTTCCTCTTCCTCTTCCTCTTCGTGGCAGTGGCTGAGTCCTGCGGATAGCCAGGTTGTGCAGCATGCAGCACACGACCACGAAATGGGAGACTCGCTCCGGGGAATATTGTAGGGCTCCACCGGAACGATCCAGACAGCGGAACCATTGCTTCAGGACGCCGATTGTTTGCTCAATGATGTTCCTGGTCGCTTGATGGCTGTCGTTGTATCCCTCTTCAGCAGGGGTGCTGGGCGCACGGAGCGGGGTCATCAGCCAGGTACACAAAGGATAGCCTTTGTCCTCGAGAAGCCATCCTCGTGGGTGAGGCTGGACCTGGAACATGTCTGCCACAGAAGTCTGGCGCAGGATGAAGGCATCGTGGCTGCTGCCTGGAAAGCGGGCATTGACAGCTAGGATGAGCTGCCTGTGGTCATACACCAGCTGAACGTTGAGCGAATGGTAGCCCTTCCGGTTGCGGTAATCCTCGGCATTCTCCAGAGGTGCCCGCAAAGCCACATGCGTGCAGTCAATGGCGCCCTGCACCATGGGGAAGCCCGCGAATGCTGCAAAGCCCATTGCACGCTGTTGCTGTTTGACAAGGGCCATGGAGAAGGAGATGAACTGACGTCTCCTTTTGAAAAGGGCATTGGTCACCTGGCGGATGCAGCAATGCACGGTGAACTGGGAGATGTTGGAAATGTCCCCAGTAGCGGATTGGAAGGAGCCGGTGGCATAGAAGTTGAGAGCCACCGTCACCTTCACTGCCACCGACAGAGATGTCCTGCTCCTCAGATGTGGCTGCAGATCACCGCCAAGCAGGTGGCAGATCTCAGTGACCACCTCCCTTCGGAATCGCAGCCTCCGAACACACTGCTCGTCAGACATGTTCAGATAGGAGAACTGCTGGCGGTATACCCTGGGTGGGTAAGGCCTCCTTTCCCGACGCCTGTTGCCCCCTCTCCGTCTAGCCAGGACTGCCACTCTCTCACGGCGTCTGTGAGCCCTTTGGATGCAATGGAGAAAGCCAGTGTTTGCACCCATTGCAGCCCCCATTATATGTTAGCAAACAATGATATGTCACTGAAGGCAAAGACAAGTGGAAAGCTGTGGCCTGAAGCCAGAAGTACCTGTCCGAGTGTTGAGCCAAAGCAGAAAGCTCTCTACCTTGGTCTCTCTGCAAAGATCCGTCTCTCAAAAAGGAGTGCTGCCAAATGGCAGCCTTTTCTACTGCAGGAGATGTGCCCTTTAATTTGCGCCCCCCGCGCCCCGCTTCGACTGAGAACCGTTCCCCTCTACCAGTCGCTAGGGGCGCCAGGTGCACAATAGGGCGTCCCGACTGAATTTCCGGTTTGGGGCGCACAAAGGGCGTTGCACGAGGAAATGACGTCAGGATCTGCGCGCGCAGCTGAGCGCGCGCAAAGACTTTGCGCCGCCGCTAAATCGTGAGTGAAGTTGGGGAGAGGCGCAGATCGCGCTGCGCCCGGCCGCTAGCCGCCTAGCGCCCAACATCTCCTCCTCCTAAGGCGCTACCGGCTGGCGCAAGCAACTGAATTTCTAGGCCTAAGAATATCCCAACACTGGACAAACAGGGGACTAAAGGGGGGGAGGAGCTAAACACGATCAAAATCACTAAGGAAGTGGTACTCGGTAAAATAATGGGACTCAAGGCGGATAAATCACCTGGACCTGATGGCTTACATCCTAGGGTCTTGAGGGAAATGGCGGCAGGGATTGTGGATGCATTGGTAATAATTTTCCAAAACTCCCTGGACTCGGCAAAGGTCCCGACAGACTGGAAAACTGCTAATGTAACACCCTTATTTAAAAAGGGCAGTAGACAGAAGGCTGGAAACTATAGACCGGTTAGCCTAACATCTGTGGTAGGTAAAATTTTGGAGTCCATTATTAAGGAGACAGTAACAGGACATTTGGATAATCATAATTTAATAGGACAAAGTCAGCATGGTTTTATGAAGGGGAAGTCATGTTTGACAAATTTGCTGGAGTTCTTTGAGGAAGTAACGTATAGGGTGGATAAAGGGGAACCAGTGGACGTAGTGTATTTAGACTTCCAAAAGGCATTTGACAAGGTGCCACACAAAAGATTATTGCTTAAGATAAAAAATCACGGGATTGGGGGTAATATTCTGGCATGGATAGAGGATTGGCTATCTAACAGAAGGCAGAGAGTTGGGATAAATGGTTCATTCTCAGACTGGCAATCAGTAACTAGTGGTGTTCCGCAGGGGTCAGTGCTGGGTCCCCAACTCTTTACAATCTATATTAACGATTTGGAGGAGGGGACCGAGTGTAACATATCAAAGTTTGCAGATGATACTAAGATGGGAAGGAAAGTAGTGAGTGAGGAGGACATAAAAAACCTGCAAGGGGACATCGACAGGCTAAGTAAGTGGGCAGAGATTTGGCAGATGGAATACAATACTGGAAAGTGTGAGGTTATGCACTTTGACAGGAAAAATCGTAGAGCAAGTTATTATCTTAATGGCAAGAAAGTGGAACGTACTGAAGTACAAAGGGATCTGGGGGTCCTGTTGCACGAAACTCAAAAGGTTAGTATGCAGGTGCAGCAAGTGATTAAGAAGGCCAATGGAATGTTGGCTTTCATTGCTAGGGGGATAGAATATAAAAATAGGGAGGCATTGCTTCAGTTGTACAAGGTATTGGTGAGACCACACCTGGAATACTGCGTACAGTTTTGGTGTCCATACTTAAGAAAGGACATACTTGCTCTCGAGTCAGTACAAAGAAGGTTCACTCGGTTAATCCCGGGGATGAGGGGATGGACATATGAGGAGAGGTTGAGTAGATTGGGACTCTACTCATTGGAGTTCAGAAGAATGAGAGGCGATCTTATTGAAACATATAAGATTGTGAAGGGGTTGGATCGGGTGGATGCGGGGAAGATGTTCCCGATGATGGGTGAAACTAGAACTAGGGGGCATAGTCTTAGAATAAGGGGCTGCTCTTTCAAAACTGAGATGAGGAGGAACTACTTCACTCAGAGGGTGGTAGGTCCATGGAATATGCTGCCCCAAAAAGCTGCAGAAGCTACATCATTACATAAATTTAAAACAGAAATAGACAGTTTCCTAGAAGTAAAGGGAATTAAGGGTTACGGGGAGCGGGCAGGAATTTGGACATGAGTCTAGGTTCGGATCGGTCATGGCCCTGTGGGTAGCGGAGCGGGCCCAGGGGCCGTATAGCCTGATCCTGCTCCTATTTCATGTGTCTAATTCTGTTAGATTCAGGAGATGGTTCTGTGATAGTGGATTGGCGGTTAGGATCAGATCAGCCATGATCTTATTGAATGGCGGAGCAGGCTCGAGGGGCCGATTGGCCTACTCCTGCTCCTATTTCTTATGTTCTTATGTTGTTATAAGCAATTCCAGCACATCAATGAGAAGCCAACCAGGAGCTTCAAGATAGGGCAACCAGTCTTGGCCCACGACTACCGAACAGAAAAATGGCAGCCAGGAACGATATGCACACAGCAGGGACCACTAAAGTACACAGTGGACGTTGGAGAGAGCATCGTGAGACGCCATGCTGACCAGATTCTAGAGTCACAGGAACAAGCCAAACCCATACCACGAGCACGTGCACCTGGTAATGAACCCGAAGTACAGATTGCGTCTACCTCAGGAGCAGTGGTATTGGAAGCTGACGAACCAACCAATGACAATGAGCCAGAATCGACTCCGCTGCAGGAACAGGATACTCGAGAAAGGCGCTATCCAGTCAGGATCAGGAAGCCTCCTCAAAGACTGAACTTATAAATGATTATTTCAGTTGATGTATATAGTACCGAGAAAATTGTAATTGTAATTAGTTATTATTTAGTTTTAAATGAATGTTATGTACTGTTTATCTAAAAGGGGAGGAATTGTTGTGTATGTACCTTTAAGAGAGAACTGATTTTATACTGCAGTACCGGCAGTGACCACACCTGTATATAAAGCCATAGCAGGCTTCTGTACTTCAGTCTTAAGTTTACCCTCTGTTCAGTAAATACCTGTTATTATTGTTCTCCTGCAGTCCGTGTATTATTGATACTCGGACACTACACCGCCGGTGCGGGTGTCACCCTTCATCAAGATGGCAAGGGACTCAGCATTGCTGCTTGGTGTCAGCGATGGGAAGAAGCAATATGCTTATCAGAAGACTATCGCAGGAGAGGAGAATTGAGGGTGATGAAAAAAGAGGCACTTGAATGCACTGCAAAACAATCGGTAGAAGCCAATGAAGACATTATTTTGAAAAGATTGTTACTATTAAAAATACGGATGCAGAATAAGCATGCTGCCCTCTCATTTTGCTAGTATGGACTTGTCAGAAGTATCTATTCAAGACAATTTTCTGGTGTGTTTTCCAACCATCTCAAAATATGAGAGAAAATACATTTTATTGGAACGAAAAAAACAATGCAATGACATCATTGGATTGCCATTGGGTCCTTGAGTTCTGTGTGTACATATATTGCAAGTATCTTGCAAGGAAATTTACCAGAGTGTCAACACTCCCTTCAGGGTTCCCAAGCGAGATGGGTAGGTTGGTCACACATTAGTTGTTTACCACCATGCACTCTGCTTGAATAGACTCAAGTGTCTTTTTTTTACACTGCAGTCTTTATCCTCGGTTTTTAAGAAAGAAAGACGACCCTTTAATGGGGATTTCGTTTTACGAAGGGTAGAAACTGCAGTGTTATGTAATGACGCGAGACCACATTGGAAGCAGGTTGTTCATCAGTTGCAGTGCTTGTTGTCTGGGGAACAGTGTGTAGCATGGGGTGGAGTCAGTGCCAACTCATCTGGGAAGGAAAATTAAGGCAGCTGGTTTAACACATTATTCAGCTCGCAATATTCTAGTGTCTACAACCACGGGTGTGAGCATGACAAAAACTGAGAAAATTTATCCCTTTAAATCCACATGTGATAGCTGTCTAGTAAATAGAGGTGCTGATGTAATACTGTGTCATTAGGACCAGACTGTTACAGGTTCAATGCCTGGTCTGTGCTGAGCTAGCAGTAGTGGGTGTTACAATTGGTCTCAGCACCCTGGTTTAAGGAGAGGATTACCCTTTATCCTAGGGAAACATCAGCCAGATTGGTAATCAGTGAACCCTTCTGGATAGTGCATTTGTGTGAATGTCAGGCGAGAAAAGATTCAGCCTCAGCTGTGATGCATGATGGATAGAGAACTGGTTGGCAGACAGGAAGCAAAGAGTTGGAATAAACGGGTCTTTTTCCGAGTAGCAGGCAGTGACTAGTGGGGTACCGCAGGGATCGGTCCTTGGACCCCAGCTATTCACAATATATATTAATGATCTAGACATGGGAACGAGATGTAATATCTCCAATTTTGCAGACGACACAAAGCTGGGTGGGCGTGTGTGCTGTGAGGAGGATACCGAGAAACTCCAGTATGATTTGGACAGGTTGGGTGATTGGGCAGAAGCATAGCAAATGCAATATAATGTGGATAAATGCGAGGTTATCCACTTTGGTGTCAAAAACAGGAAGGCAGATTATTATCTGAATGGCAATAGATTGGGAGAAGGGGAAGTGCAACGAGACCTGGGGGTCCTTGTGCACCAGTCGCTGAAGGTAAGCATGCAGGTGCAGCAGGCGGTTAAGAAGGCAAATGGTATGTTAGTCTTCGTAGTGAGAGGGTTTGAGTACAGGAACAAGGATGTCTTGCTGCAGTTGTACAGGGCCTTGGTGAGACCACATCTTGAGTATTGTGTGCAGTTTTGGTCACCTTATCTGAGGAAGGATGTTCTTGCCATGGAGGGAGTTCAGCGAAGATTCACCAGACTGATACCTGGGATGGCAGGAATGACGTATGAGGAGAGATTGGGTCGATTGTGCTTATACTCGCTGGAGTTTAGAAGAATTTTTTTTTAAATTCATTGATGGGATGTGGGCGTCGCTGGCTAGGCCTGCATTTAGTGCCCATCCCTAATTGCCCTAGAGAAGATGGTGGTGAGCCGCCTTCTTGAACCGCTGCAGTCCATATGGTGTAGGTACACCCACAATGCTGTTAGGAAGGGAGTTCCAGGATTTTGGCCCAGCGACAGTGAAGGATCGGCGATACAGGTCCAAGTCAGGATGGTGTGTGGCTTGGAGGGGAACTTGTAGGTGTTGATGTTCCCATGCGTCTGCTGCCCTTGTGAGGGGATGAGAGGGGATCTCATTGAAACTTATAAAATTCTGACAGGACTGGACAGACTAGATGCAGGAAGGATGTTCCCGATGGTCAGGGAGTCCAGAACCAGGGGACAGAAATGAGGAGGAATTTGTTCACCCAGAAAGTGGTGACCCTGTGGAATTCTCTACCACAGAAGGCAGTAGAGGCCAATTCATTAAATATATTCAAGAAGGAGTTGGATATATTTCTTAAGGCTAAAGGGATCAAGGGATATGGAGAGAAGGCAGGAACAGGGTACTGAGTTTGGATGATCAGCCATGATCGCATTGAATGGCAGAGCAGGCTCGAGGGGCCGAATGGCCTACTCCTGCTCCTATCTTCTATGTTTCTATGCCTTCTTTCATTGAATAGCCTACTGACATTCACTGCCCAAACTGACACGTGAAGAATAACCACATGTAATAGAGAGTGTAGGACAGGAGTCATTGGTTTCAGTGGAGCTGGGGAGAGTGTTGAAGAGAGGGGAAGGAAAATCTGCATTTGAACTGGAATGAATTTCACACAGATTTGGAACTACTTACTGCACAGTTGGAAACTCTCAAAATTGTCATTTGGGAAAAAAACGGCATAATGTTCATTTAAGTGTCAGTGACGTGAGTTCAGAGTTTTAAAACTTTCTACCTTACAGTTTAGTATAAATTAGCTCTGCAGTAATTTGGTTTGAGTCAGGATGGGGGTGGGGTTGGGGATGAATTTCTGCGGCAGTTCTGCTCGTACACCCGAACAAGCTCTGTTCACGCTGCTTTTCCGGAGTTTCCGCAGTTCTTTGTCCAAAGTACCTGCATACGTGCAGAAGAATCCCCATGGGAATTCACCCCCATGTCTCCTGACACGTCACTGCATGGGCCAAATGTAATTTTGTACCACGTGACGTAAGTTCAGGGTACAGATATGAATGAGTGCTGGGCAGAGCTAGCTGTGTCTATATTTGTGTGAGATAGCAGGCAGACATTGTTTATGTATATACACTATAGATATTCAGATATGCAGCAACAAATTCTGAATGTTGAGTTAAGGGTTGATAATTGGAAATAGCTGATAGTTAATGTTAAGTCTGTGTGTTCTAGTTGTAATTACTAACACAGACTACAAGATTAAAGTTCAACAGGTCTTTACTGGTTGGAGGTCAGGACTATACTAAAATACAATATTACTACACAGTGCTTATATACCGGTGGTCACCACCGGTATTACGTATACAGCAGCCAGAGAAAGTAGTACATCTCTTAAGGTGGAACAGGCTTAAGTTCTCTTAAGGTGGAACAGGTTACATACACCACAATCCTCCCTTTTTAGCTTAACAGTCATATCCCCATTTAACATAACATAATAACATATATAACTTCAGGTATAAACAGTTCAAAGGTTCAGTCTCTCAGGAGGCCTTCTGATTCGGTTTGGATAACGCCTTTCAGTGGTCTCTGATTCCTGTTGCTGAGGTGACTCCTCTAGTTGGTCTCCCATGCATTGGGTGTTATCATCCTCAGGTACATTCCCTGCCGAGGTAGATGCTTCAGGTTCATTAACGTCTTCCACAGTTGTCTCTGTCGCAACCATGGGTTCGACCCTTGCTCTCGATTCTACCAGTTGATCCGCATGACGCCTTATCACATTGTTACCAATATCTACTGTGTACATTAGAGGTCCTTGTCTGGCCCGAATTGTTCCGGACTGCCATTTTTCATTTCCATAGCCCCTTGCCAACACTGGTTGTCCTACATCGAAACTAGGGACAGGGTCACTGGCAAGGCTTGGAAGCTAAGCAGAGCCAGGCCTGGTTAGTACCTGGAGGGGTGACCATCAGGGAAGACCAGGTGCAGAAGGTCACGGAAGGAGCCCCGAGGAGGGGCGGTTGGTGAGAAGGTCACGTAAGGAGCCACGGGAGGAGCGGCTGGTGAGCAGGCCCGGGCGGTGGGCTGAAGATTGTCGGACAGGAGGAATGGTGGAAATGGAATGGCGGCGCACACTGACGCAGTGGCTTTGCTTCTCCCAGTCATGGGAGCTTGCAAGATCACATTTCGTTGTTCATGTACTTGTGCAATGACAATAAAGTTGTATTATTAATATGCCGGAACTGTTTGTTTTCCACTTCCCTCCGCACATTTGGTTTTAACAAGTCCAACCTGGACCGCAACTGTAAAGTCTGTGGGTTGTGCAGTTAATAAATACACAGACTTCAGAAGTAACAAACAAACAGGTCTTTACTATTCGAAGGTCCGGGCGAATCAGCCCCAGCAATCATGCCACAACACTTATATACTGGTGTGGTCACTATCGGTATTACAGTATACAGAAGCCAAACAAATAGTGCCACCCGAAAGTAGTCCTCTTAAAGGTGAACGGTTACATTCAATAGTTCCCTTAAAGGTAGACGGGTACATACACTACAATCCTCCCTTTTTAGCTTATTACTTACTAAGTCCATAGTGAACATACATTCTAACATATATACAGGTTTATGTAAGACAGTTCATAGATTCAGTCTTTCCGGGGGTTTCCGGATTCTGTCAGGATAACGCCGCAGTGGTGTCGTCATTTCAGGCGGGCTAGGAGGTGCTTCTGGCAAGGTCGATTCGGCTTGAAAAGCCGTGTCAGGTTCAGCTGACTCCAGTATCACTAGATCGGAAGTAGGTGTTCTGGGTATCTCAGTTTCAACATTACCCGGATAAGGTGGTGAAGTCGGTGGTCCATTTGTGGTGGACCCTATGATTTGGTCAACATGGCGCCTTATTATATTGTCTCCAATGTCCATGGTGTACATCAATGGCCCCAGCCTTTTCCCAATAGTTCCAGGCTGCCATTTCTCAGTACGGTAGTCCCGGGCCAAAACTCGTTGACCGATCTGGAAAGATCTAGTGACCCTGTCGTTCATGCCCTGGAATTGCCGGTTCTCTACATCTCTTCTGACGTTTGGTTTTAGTAAATCCAGCCGGCATCTCAGGCGTCTATTACAGAACATCATTGCGGGAGTTTGATTTGTGACCGCATGTGTCGCATTTCGGTATGCCAACAAAAAGCTATCCACCTTATGTTGCAGACCTATATTTTCATTACTCATGGCCTTTACGGCCTTCTTGAAGGTCTGGACAAACCTTTCAGCCAATCCATTGGAGGCGGGATGGTATGGGGCTGACGTGTAATGTTTAACCCCATTGCTCTTTAAGAATTTCTTGAATTCTTCGGACACAAATTGTGGTCCATTATCAGAACAGATCTGTTCCGGCAGGCCATTCCGAGCAAACATAGTCCTTAACACTGCGATGGTTTTTTCCGTCGTGGTGGTGGTCATCTTAATTACTTCCGGCCACTTGGAGTGGGCATCCACCGCTATTAGAAACATCAAGTCCATAAATGGACCAGCAAAGTCGATGTGTACTCTTTGCCAAGGCGATGAGGGCCACTCCCATGGATGCAGAGGAGCCTGGGGTGGCGCGTTCTGAACCCTCTGACATCCTAGGCAGTTCTTCGTGATCTCCTCTATGTCTCCATCAATGCCTGGCCACCACACAAGCGCTCTTGCTAGATTTTTCATCTTTACTCCCCCCAGATGTCCTTCGTGCAGCTCCTTTAGCACCTTCTTTTGGAGTTTGGGTGGAATCACCACTCTAGATCCACACATCAGGGTTCCTCGACACACAGACAGTTGTTCTTTCCTCTGTGCAAATGCTTGCAGTGTTGGGTCGCTCTGTGCTGGCCATCCCTCCACCGTTACATCATAGACTCGTGAAAGAGTCGGGTCATTCCTTGTCTCATTCTCAATCATTGAGTTTGTTATCGGTAGACACTCCACTATGGATGAGTGGAACAACTCTACTGGGTCCACTATACTTGCTTCTTCTACCATCGGCAATGGCAAGCGTGACAACCCATCAGCATTCCCATGCTGTTTAGACCTTTTGTACTCAATTTCGTATTGGTGTGCCCCAAGTAACACGGACCACCTTTGTAACCTTTGTGCTGTCATGGTGGAAACGGCCTTATTTGGGTTGAATATGGACACCAACGGCTGGTGGTCTGTCAACAATGTGAACTTTTTACATTGTAGGTAATGGTTGAATTTCTTCTCGCCCCACACAAGACTGAGGGCCTCCCTATCTATTTGGGCGTAATTTCGCTCCGCGGGTGTCAATGATCGGGACGCGAAAGCCACTGGCCTTTCCGAGCCATTTGGTAGCCTGTGCGAGAGTACTGCCCCAATTCCGTACGGGGAAGCATCGCAAGCTAGACGAAGGGGTAATGCTGGGTTGAAATGAGCCAACACTTCTTCAGAGGTAATCAACTCCTTGCTCCTGCGAAAAGCCTTTTTGCATTCTTCACTCCACTTCCATGGTGTTTCTTTCCGCAACAGGTCATTCAGCGGATGCAGTATCGTGGATAAATTCGGCAGAAACTTGTGATAGTAATTAATCAACCCCAAGAATGATCTTAACTGAGATACGTTTCCTGGAGCGGGGGCCTTCACAACCGCTTCAATCTTTTCGGGTGACTTATGCAGTCCCTCTCGGTCAATGACATGACCGCAGTATGAGATCCGTTTTTGGAAGAACTCACACTTCTTGCGATTAACCCGAAGGCCATACTCCTTCAACCTGGTGAGTACCAGTTTCAAATTCGTGAGGTGTTCTTCCTCATCTTTTCCCGTGATTAAAATGTCATCTAAGTAGCACTGCGTACTTGGAATTCCTTGTAACACCTGTTCCATGGCCCTCTGCCAAATTGCTGGCGCCGAAGCTACCCCAAAGACCAGTCTATTGTAGCGATACAAGCCTCTGTGAGTGTTGATGGTGAGGTACTGGCGTGACTCTTCCTCGACCTCCATCTGTAGATATGCTTGAGCCAGATTTATTTTCGTGAAATGTTTCCCTCCAGCCAATGAAGCAAAGATATCTTCAATCCGCGGAAGCGGGTATTGTACCGTGTGAAGCACCGGATTCACAGTAATCTTGAAATCTCCGCAGATACGGACCTTCCCCGGTCCCCCTGGCTTATTACTCGGTGAGGACTTCATGATGGGAACAATGGGCGTGGCCCACTCACTCCAGTCCACTTTTGACAGAACCCCTGATCATTCAAGTTCTTCCAGTTCTGCCTCCACAGTACCTTGTGCCCCGTGTATGTCTGTAGTACTAGTTCCGTATCCCGTAGTGGAATATGCTTGAAAAATTTCTTATAGTCATGCTTATTCATGACCGTCAACGCCGATCCGGTGTCCACTTCCATTTTTACTTGGACCTTTGCAATCTGTAGCGTTATCCAGATAGTTTGTCGGTCAGCTTCATTGCTCACGTTGTGAATTCTCAGACTGTCCAGTCCTTTGCATTTGGAGTGTGAGACCGACTTCTGTTCCCTCAGACTCTTCTTAGTCACCTCTTGTACCTTCCCGTACCATTTTTGTGGTGACTTCTTATTGTTGTACGTTGCTCCTGACCGGCATACCTTAGCTATGTGCCCGATCTTGCCACATTTCCTCCATTCTTGGTTTTTACCCCAGCATTGATTCTGGTCGTGTGTTGTCTTCCCACAACGGTAGCATTTTGTTGTGCTCGAAGTAATTTGGTCCACCCCTAGTGCCGCCGCCTTTAGCTGCATTTCCGCCGTTCCTTTCGCTGCGGCTTCATGCGATGCAGCTATGAGGACAGCCCTGTCCAGTGTGAGGTCATTTTCTTCCAGTAGTCGCTTCTGCGTTCCTTCTTTGGACAATCCGCATACGAACTTGTCCCGCAGTGCCTCTGTCAGATTCCCTCCAAACTGGCAGTATTTCGCTATCCTACGCAGTTCGACCAAGTATTCCGCATTGCTTTCGTCTTTCCTCTGCGTTCTTGCGTAGAATTTGAATTGTTCAGCCAGCATCAACGGTGTGGGGTTCAAGTGATCCTTCAGCACTGCTACAATATCATCGAAAGTCTGATCTGCCGGTTTAGCTGGTGAGAGAAGATTCTTCAACACCCCGAATGTTTTCGCACCCATCATGTTAAGTAAGGTTAAAGCTTTTTCCTCCTTAGCTATTTTGTTAGCCTTACAATGTATCTCAATACGTTCTACGTACGTGGCCCAGTCTTCTATCTCCGAATTGAACTCGTTGATGTCCGCTCGCTTAGGCATCTTTCTTTCCTTGGGTACAACACAAGTATTTCTTCAAGTATTCTTATTTATTTGTTTATTTCTAAGATGGCGGTTTTCCCGCGAAAATGGCGGTTTCCCGCTCTTTCCTTCTCGCCCCGCCCACTTCAATCGTCTTCCCCGCCTAATGGCGGCTTCCCACGTTTCTTCCCTGGTGGAAGGGGAACGCTTTCCCCACAGCGGACAGGTTCAGCCGCTGGGCTGGCTTCCGCACAGCTCCCCTTACTCGGCTCTGTCTTTTCCTCCCGCCCGCACGGCTCTCCCGGCGCTGGGTACACCCCGTGAACGGAGGACAGTTCAGCCGCTGGACTGGCTCTCGCGCAGTCTCTCACCCCGTTTTCGGCTGTGTCTCTCTCTCACTCCCGCCCGTTCGGATTTGCCGGCTCTGAGTACCCCGTTGGTGGAGAACAGCTCAGTCGCTGGACTGGCTCCTCGCAGTCTCTCTCTCCGCACCCGGCTCTCACCCGCACGGTTCCCGTTCGCCTCCCCAGCCCTCTCGCAGACCGGTGTTTCCCTCCCCGGCTGCGGCTGGGTTTCTCTTCCCGCGCCTACTCGCAGGCTCAGCGCTTCGTGGCTGCGGTCGCTGCCCGGATTGTTCCCGCCGATCGCGGTCCGGCTGTCACCCGACGCCGTTGGACCCGACTTTTGGCCGGCACAGCTCCCCCTCGACCGAGGTCGAGTGCTCTGCCCTTATCCTCCGGATACTTCTACCCCTTCCCCTACTCACAGTCTCTTCGGCCGCCTTGTTTCTTGCTGGTCGGCTCACTCTGCACCGTGGCAGAAGGGTAGTCAGTGCCTGTTGCTGATACAGCTTTTGTTGTTAGTCTTCCTGCTTTCTGTTGTTGCAGCCTCGTGTTTTCTTTTGGTAGCACGACGAGGGCGGTTGTCTCTCTTCGACGCTCTTCGTTGCTTTTGGTAATCTTGCCGCAGGGTACGATCGGACTCGTCGCCACTGTAAAGTCTGTGGGTTGTGCAGTTAATAAATACACAGACTTCAGAAGTAACAAACAAACAGGTCTTTACTATTCGAAGGTCCGGGCGAATCTGCCCCAGCAATCATGCCACAACACTTATATACTGGTGTGGTCACTATCGGTATTACAGTATACAGAAGCCAAACAAATAGTGCCACCCAAAAGTAGTCCTCTTAAAGGTGAACGGTTACATTCAATAGTTCCCTTAAAGGTAGACGGGTACATACACTACAGCAACCTCCTGTTATAAAACATCATGGCAGGACTTTGGTTAGTCACTGCATGAGCGGCGTTTCGATATGCCATTAGGAAATTGTCCACCTTGTGCTGTAGCGGAATCTGATCATCGTTCATGGCCTTTATTGCCTTTTTGAATGTTTGGACAAATCTCTCGGCCAACCCGTTTGTCGCCGGATGATATGGGGCAGAGGTATAATGTTTCACCCCATTCTTCTTTAAGAATTTTTGGAATTCTTCCGACACGAACTGTGGTCCGTTGTCCGAACAGATCTGTTCTGGCAATCCGTTCCTTGCGAATATTGTTCTTAACACCGCAATTGTCTTTTCTGAAGTAGTGGTATTCATCTTGATCACTTCTGGCCATTTGGAATGTGCGTCCACCGCAATTAGGAACATGGAGTCCATGAATGGACCAGCAAAGTCAATATGTACGCGTTGCCATGGGGCTGAAGGCCATTCCCATGGGTGTAGTGGTGCGATCGGAGGTGCATTTTGTACTTTTTGGCACCCAGCGCAGCTTTTCGTCAACTCCTCTATCTGTTGGTCAATACCCGGCCACCATACATAAGCCCTAGCAAGACTTTTCATCTTAACTCCCCCCAGATGACCTTCATGCAGTTCTTTTAGAACTCTTTCCCTTAACTTGGGAGGAATAATCACTCTTGTCCCGTACATCAAAGTACCATGGCAGACGGACAGCTGGTCTCGCCTTGCCGAGAATGCCGGTAACAGAGGATCACCACGTGTTGGCCATCCTTTCACTGTCACCTCGTAGACTCTGGACAGTGTCGGGTCGTTCCTGGTTTCTCTTTCAATACTTGCATTGGTGACTGGTAAACACTCGATGATGGTCGAATGAAATAACTCAACAGGGTCAACTTTCGTCGTTTCTTCTTCTTCAGGTAGTGGCAGGCGCGACAGCCCATCAGCATTGCCATGCTGCTTCGTACCTTTGAATTCTATTTGATATTGATGTGCCCCTAGGAAAAGGGACCATCTCTGGAGACGCTGTGCTGTCATCACTGAAACACCCTTCTTAGGGTTAAAAATGGATACCAACGGCTGATGGTCTGTCAGAAGTGTGAATTTTTGGCCCTGCAGGTAATGATTAAACTTCTTCACTCCCCATACAAGGCTGAGAGCCTCCCTATCGATCTGCGCATAGTTGCGCTCAGCGGAGGTCAATGATCTGGATGCAAACGCGACTGGCCTTTCCGTGCCATTTGGCAACTTGTGTGAGAGTACTGCCCCAATGCCATATGGAGAAGCATCACAAGCCAACCGAATAGGCAGTGTCGGGTTGAAGTGAGCCAACACTTCCTCTGAGGTGATCAATTCTTTGCTTTTGCGAAATGCCTTCTTACAGTTTTCGCTCCATTCCCATGGTACCCCCTTCTGTAAAAGAGCGTTTAGCGGGTGCAGTACCGTGGATAGATTTGGTAGAAATTTATGGTAATAGTTAATCAATCCTAGAAACGACCTCAACTGAGAGACATTATCCGGAGCAGGAGCCTTTACAACTGCCTCTATCTTGTCAGGAGACTTATGAAGCCCCTCCCGGTCAATGACATGACCACAGTACGAGGTCCGCTTCTGGAAGAACTCACATTTCTGCCGATTAACTCTAAGTCCATACTCTTTCAGTCTGTTGAGCACCAGTTCCAAGTTTGCGAGGTGTTCTTCATCACCATCACCTGTAATCAGAATATCGTCCAGGTAACATTGTGTGCCTGGAATTCCCTGTAATACCTGCTCCATGGCCCTCTGCCAAATTGCTGGAGCCGATGCCACTCCAAAAACCAGCCTATTGTACCGGTACAAACCTCGATGCGTGTTGATCGTGAGGTATTGGCGTGACTCTTCTTCAACCTCCATCTGTAAGTACGCCTGCGCCAGGTCTATCTTGGTGAAGTGTTTCCCGCCAGACAATGAAGCAAAAATATCCTCAATCCGCGGAAGCGGATACTGCACCGTGTGAAGCACCAGATTAACGGTGATTTTGAAATCTCCACAGATGCGAACCTTCCCTGGTTCTCCTGGCTTGTTGCTCGAAGGACGTTTCATAACGGGAACAATGGGCGTAGCCCACTCACTCCAATCTACCTTAGACAGTACACCTGAACGTTCTAGCGCTTCCAGTTCCGCTTCTGCAGTAGGTCGTATTGCATAGGGTACCGGTCTGGCTTTAAAAAATTTTGGGTGTGCATGTTCATCAATCTTGATGTTTGCCGTAATTCCTCTCAGTGTTCCCAGTCCCTGCTGGAACACCTCTTTAGCATCATCCAATATTTTGGACAATCGTTTAGGTTTGACATCTGTTTCCCCGGAATCTACCGTTAGTGCCTTCAAGGAGTGCCAGTCCATATTCATTTTCCTAATCCACTCCCATCCCAGTAGTGGTGGACCTCCTTCAGGTAGCACATATAAGTCCATTACTTGGCTTTCTTCGCCCTTGTGGCCCACTTTTACCTCTATCTTTCCGATGGGGTACACTCTTTGCCCCGTGTATGTTTTCAATATAATCTCCGTATCCCGTAGGGGAATATGTTGGAATAACCTTTTGTAATCGTTCTTATTCATGACCGTCAATGCCGATCCAGTGTCCAATTCCATCTTTACTTGGACTCCTGCTATCTGAAGGGTGACCCAAATTGTCTAGAGATCTGCATCCTTACCAACGTTGTGTACTCTTAAGCTACCCAGTTCATTACTGCTAGCGTCTGAATCTGACTTCTGTTCGGTCGAACTGTTCTTTGTCACCTTGTGTACCTTTATGTATTTTCCTTGCGGTGACTTTTTGTTGCTGGTCTTCTTTCCTGACCGGCATACTTTAGCTATGTGGCCAAGCCTGCCACACGTTCTGCATTCTTGGTTTTTAAACCAACACTGGTTCTGATCGTGCGTTGTCTTTCCACAATGATAACATTTTACTGTACTCAAACCCAATTTATTTGTACTGAGTTCCGGTGACCGTAGCTGCATTACTGCCGTGCCTCTCGCTGCGGCTTCGTGTGCTGCTGCCATAGTGACCACTTTCTCAAGCGTCAGCTCATTCTCCTCGAGCAGTCGCTTTTGTGTATCTTCTTTTAATAAACCACACACAAATTTATCTCGCAGCGCCTCTGTCAGTCTCGTTCCAAACTGACAGTACTTTGCTAGCTTACGCAATTCCATTAAATATTCAGCATTGCTTTCATCCTTCAGCTGCCTTCTGCTGTAAAATTTAAATCGTTCCGCTAGCATCAGCGGCGTGGGGTTTAGATGATTTTTCAGGACAGTAACAATCTCCTCGAACATCTTATCCGCCAGTTCATCTGGTGATAAAAGGTGTTTCAATTGCCCATATGTCTTCGCACCCATTAAGTTTAATAATGTTAGTGCTTTCTCTTCATCTGGAATTTTATTTGCTTTACAATAATTTTGTATGCGTTCTACATACATGGCCCAATCTTCGATGTCGCTATCAAAGGTATTAATGTTTCCATGTTTAGGCATCATTGCAATTTAATTTATTTTTATTTTTATCCAAGATGGCGGCTTCCCGCTCTTGTCTTCGTCCTCCGCCTACAAAATGGCGGTTTTCCCGCGCTTGGCGGTCTTCACCCGTCCCCCGACGCTGTCTCCACTTCACCGCGGCTCTCGCGCCTTCAGTTGCCCCAGACGCTGCGCCTTTCGGCCCGAATGCGGCCCGGCCCTTATCTCCGGTTGCGATCGATCTCACCGCCCTTATTCCTCCGTCTTCCCTCCCCGTCTGTACAGCCAACGCGGCCGACTTTCTGGTCGCGTCGCTGCCCGGCTTACCCACCACCGAGGAAGAAAGAAGATAGCTGACAGCCGCTGATGGAGGCTTCGAGTTCAGGATGTCTTCTGCACTCTGGTTTCTCGATGTCTGCCGTGCGCCGTGTCTTCCAGCAGGGTGATGAGGGTGGAAGCCTCTCTTCGACGTCCGTTCTGTGGACGAAGCCGCCGTGGATATAAACTGCCGCAGGGTAAGAATCGGACTCGTCGCCACTGTTAAGTCTGTGTGTTCTAGTTGTAATTACTAACACAGACTACAAGATTAAAGTTCAACAGGTCTTTACTGGTTGGAGGTCAGGACTATACTAAAATACAATATTACTACACAGTGCTTATATACCGGTGGTCACCACCGGTATTACGTATACAGCAGCCAGAGAAAGTAGTACATCTCTTAAGGTGGAACAGGCTTAAGTTCTCTTAAGGTGGAACAGGTTACATACACCACAGTTAAGGCTCAGGAACATAGAGATTGCTAGATGAAAAAAGACTATGGTCCATCTAGTTCGCCTTCTACCATCCTGGTAGTCACATGATGCAACGATAATGGAGTTTTTGTCTAATCATAGCAATCAATGTCTATCAATTAGTCTACAACAGACCCAGGCGTGAGGTGAGGTAAACCACAGTGGTGGAGAGCTTTGGGAGCCATAGGTCCAAAGTCACCTGATCCTCCCAAACATGCTACACTTACCACGTCATGTCTCAAATTACTCATAATATATCCCTAAATGTTATTTTCTAAAAGAAATCTCTCTCATTTGCATTTGAATTAATCAATACTAACTGCTTTCACTGTCTCCCTAGGGAGCCTGTTCTATAGATTGACCACTCGCTCCCCAAATTTGCCCTGATTTTAACACCAGGTGAATTCCCCACTCAAGCCTGAATTAAAATGACAGTCCAGTCTCAATGATGTCATCGGGCCACAACATGCATATGTAAAGAAGGATTCTGTTGGCTCTGGGCACGTGTCCTTGCTGCCTGCTCAGGAGAGCAGGTTAAAATTGCAGATATTGTGCTCACGGCGGCTTTTGTACAGATAAGAGCCAGGGCGAATTTAACTGCCCACCCGCCAGGTTTCTGCTGTGAGTGGGGTTAAAATCGCCCCCATTGTTTCCGCCGATTAGTTTTGAATTTACTCCCCTTCCTGTACAGACCGCATCCTCTGGTTCTACTGTTCTGGACAAGGTGAAACAGCCTGTCATGGTCTATATTATCTAATCCCTTTAGAATCACTAATTAAAAATGGCCGATAGTTGAGAGTTGACTAATTGGAAATGGGCGATATTCTGTTACAGTACTAATAGATCTCCTGTGGTGTTGCTCAATGAATCAGAGGATGTGCTGTTTGACATGGACAGGAGTGTTAGTGTTACACTATGGAACAATGTACAGTCATGTACTAGCTGGTTTCCCTTGGTTTGATTGTGGTGTGGTGAGTCAGAGGAAAGACAGGGGTATTATGCTATGTAACAAACAATGTATTGGTATATACTAGTTGGTCTCCTGTGGTGCTGCTCATGGGTAAAAAAGTAAAGGTGGAGTTGGTTGAGGGATAAATGTTGGCCAGGACACCAGAAGAACTCCCCTGCTCTTCTCTGAATAATTCCATGGGGCCTTTTACATCGACTTGAACAGTTGGAGTCTTGTTTTAACTTTTTATCCAAAAAAATGCACTTCCAACAAAGAGTACTCCCTCTGTACTGTATTGCAGTGTCCGCCTAGATTTTGTGCTCAAGTCTAAAGTGGGGCTTGAACCCACAACCTTCTGACTCAGGAAGCAAAAGTGCTGCCACTGCACCAAGTTAACACAAGAAGCAGGAACCTTAGCTCATCTTTTACTGCTGCAGCTCAGGGGCCCCTTGCAGTCAACTGCAGCACCCCCGTTGCTGACCTGGCTGAGATTAGTTCAGTCTGCAAAGACTGGAAATTGAATTTAGGACTTTGCTCATCTATAAGGCTCAATTACATACCGGCTTCACTAGCTGAATCATCAGAGGAGCTCTGAAGTAGCTTTTACATAGAAATAAGTTATATTTAGTATTATATTGGTACAGTACTTTTTTTTTTAACCTGCAACAATTCTTCAAAACAGAATACTTACTAAATAGAAGCTGAGTCGCAGAAAGCCATAGTGACACAGGCCTGAAAAATCACAAGTTACGTCGTCACGAGTGACTTATGACCCAGCTCCTGAATAAAACTAAATAGGTAAATATAATGATACATATATTTATTTAAGGCTAGATGGTCGGCGGTTCTTCTTTTCCCAGAGAGTAGTGAGTCTCTGGAATACGTTGCTGGCTGGTGTGGTGGGTGCGGACTCTCTGCCTGCCTTTGGAGGGAGCCGGACCAGTTCATGACTGGGGCAGCGATCGCATCTTATAGAAGGTAAGTGGTTTTAAACACATGGACCATGGGATCTCCTGGACTGGTTGTGCTCACCTCTGAGGGGGTCGGAGAGGAATTTTCCAGAGTACTTTTTCTCTTTTTGCCCCAGAGCTTTTCTGTGTTTTCTCCTCTCCCAGGAAATTACATGGCAGCAGGGGGTGTGGGTGTTAGGAAGTGTCTAAATGTGATGCTCCAGCCATCATGAGATCAGCTGGTCTTTTCCTGCCCATCATTTTCATATGTTTGTATTAAACAAATTATATATTTTACATATCCTGTCCCATAGATTTATCTTTGGATCAGAAACAGACCATTCGGTCCAACAGGTCCATACCGATGTTTATGCTCCACCTGAGCCTCCTCCCACCCTTCTTCTTCATCTAACCCTATTAACATATCCCTCTATTCCTTTCTCCCTTTGTGTTTAGCTAGCTTCCCCTTAAATGCATCTGTGTATCAATTATTTTGAAATCATCAAGGGAGAAATTCTTTAGGATGCATCAAAAACCTATCAATAGCCCTTCCTTCTTGAAACACCATTGTTATATTGAGAAGCTCTTTAGTGATAAATGTTAATCAGTAGCTTTTAGAATTTGTCTGTTTTAACTATTATTCCACCTCTGCCATTACATTGGAAAATTAAAAGGGATACCGAAAAACACAAAATATAACTTGGCATCCTTGCTGAAAAGCAATCCATCAGAACAAGATGATTTCATGTAAACAGGGACACGATGTGGTAGGAATGTTGCACCAATGGGTTTGGATTATGTCACATCAATGGATTCCAATCATTGTCTACACTAGTCAATCTCTTGTGGCATTGCACAAGGGTAATTTATATATAACTGTTTGCCATTCGGTAGCATCTTGGTAATAACACAGTTCAATTCTATAAAGTGGTCCTAGGTATCTATACCAGGGGCATCAGAAAAAGATCTAATAGCCCAGAAGAACATTCATTATCAAAACAGTGGTCATACAGCTCCAAGTTGCATGCCACCCTGACTTGGACATATACTGCCCGTTCTTTCACCATTGCTGGATCAAAATGCTGGCAGTCCCTACCTCACACTATTATGGAAGCACCATCATCGCACGAACTGCAGTGGTTTAAGAAGAAGGCCCACCACCACCTTCTCAGGGGGACTAGGGACAACAATAAATGCGGTCTTGCTTGTGTCACCCACATCCCAAGAACAAATTTTTTTAAATACAAGAGAAAGACGAACCTCCTCAACTATCTACACAGGTCCTGCCGAACAGCCTTCAGAATTACAGGGATATTGGATTTATATTGGAGCTACATTTCCCCAGGAACTTGCAACCCCCCCAAAAATGTAATTTGACACCATTTTCATGAAAAAAAAACTTTTGACACTTATTTTTTTAAGGTGAGACAAAAACAGGCTAATTTCTGACACAATTATACATTGTGACATGATTTACATCAGTGCACTGTGTGTAATTAAATTGAAACAATCAAGTTTTGTTAAGCACTTGAAGATAGTGTCCCTTTAAGGTCAACATTTGTCCATTTGAAGGAATACTAGCTTTGAGTGTTAACTGAGAGCAGAAGTCTCTGACCCATGGGGCTCGATTTTGCCAGGCCTGAGGAGGCAGGTAAAATCGCAAAAAATGGCGGGCGGGCCCGATCCCGCCACTGAGCAATTTTCCCACATGCGTGTTTTCTGACCCCGTTTCCATCCTGCATCCAAGAGGCGGGATAGGCCCTTAAGAACCACTTAATTGCCTCTATAATCCCATTTTGAGAGGCCTTTCTGATTTTAACACTTTTCCCACGTGCTGCACGTCTCCTCTGGAACACGCCAGTGAATCCTGGCGGCATCACAAGTGGATTGCTTACTAACAGCTGCAGCTCCACCATTAAAAAGGAGTTTTCAGCAATCTTCATTTGCAGGTGGCAGAACTTTGTTGTCTCAGGTCTGGGGGAACTTTTAGCAGGCCTACTCATTGTTGTGGAAGTTTGGAGCCGGACACCCATCTCGAGTGTGATCTCCTGGGAAACCCCTCTCCCCACCTTGAATGAGCGCTTCCTCAACTGAGGTACATACCAGAAGAATGGGAACCATTTATTTCCTTTCCTCCTGGACATCAGATTCAGACGAAGACCAGCCGTGGCAGCAGGAGAAACCTGAACAACAGCACCAACTGGAGCAACAGCAGGAGCTCCAAGCTGCTGCTCACCCACTTGAAGCTGCACAGGCCAGAAGGCGCCAGCGCATGGAAGCACGTTGGCGCAGGAGATACCCCCAAAACAAGGTCTACAGACAGAGGATCAGCTACCTCAACATGACTGAGCAGCAGTGCCAAAGGGGGCCCTGACTTTCGCGAGAGGTAGTGGATGACATCTGCGCAATGCTGCAGCAAGACCTGGAGCCCAGAGGAGCAGGTGGACACCCCTTACCAGTGGCCGTCAAAGTCACCACTGCACTCAACTTTTTTGCTTCAGGCTCATTCCAGGGATCAGCAGCAGACATCAGCGGCGTCTCCCAGGCAGCCGCACACACTTGCATCACGCAGGTAACCGATACCCTCTTTGCCATCACGCACAATTACATCAAGCAAAGACCAAGCAAGTGTAACTGCGCGTGCGGTTGGGTTTGACAATCTGGCAGGCTTTCCAAGGGTGCAGGGCATCGTTGACTGCACACATGTGGCCCTTAAGGCACGCCATCACAATCCAGGTATTTTTGTCAACCGCATCACGCTCATCACATAGCCTCCTCAGATGAGGAGGAGGAGAGCGACAACGAACAGCTTGTAGAGGCGCATCAACCAGCGACAGCAGCATGCGAGCATATTGCTGCCCGGGATGCAAGGGACGCACTCATCTTGGCCAGATTTGCTTAGCCTAGCCAATCAAGCACTTTTGCCTCGCAGCTTCTTACCAGAGCATCGACAATGGCCAAGAACCTACGGATTCCTATCACTCTGGCCACCATACTGACAATTGCGAGTCACCCTAAGCCCTCAATGTGGAAGTCCCATTTGCAAAATGACACACGCCATAACGTCAACAGTTTGCCAGCAGAAGTTTTTATCACAACAAGCAACTGATGGCATTTCAAAAATAAACACATTACACCCAAGTGACTACCCTTGTGACTACTTGTGCATTATCTTCCTCTTATGCGTGCTCCTATGTGGTGCTTCCCCTGTGGCTTCAGCAGATGTGAAGGCCCCTTGCTCACTTTCTTGCTGCTCCTGCCTCGACACCTTTGGCGGGTGTCCTCTGGGGTTGCGAGCCTGTGAGGGCTCGGTAACAGTCTGTTGCTCCTGCGGCTGTGCAGGGGTTGAGACGCCAATCTCAGTTGGGTGGGGACTCTGGTGGGGCTCTGACCGAGAGCTCTGCAGTGGCATGGTCATGTGAACACTTGAAGAGGAGCCCCCACTTCCTTGTTGTCTGCCACCAACATCCCTCTCATGGGCCAGGTCCACTTCAGAGCTAGAAAGTGGCTGGACAGCACCTTTCTGCACTTCAGGGGGGCCATGAGGACCCGTTTCTGTGCTGGAAGTCCTATTCCAGAGGACTTCCATGAAGGTCTGGTTTCTCTGCTCAATAGTTGACCATCGCTCCTCAAGAGATGTCAGTCTATTCTGAACAATGACCATGTTTTCACGACCCTGGTGACTAAGCTCCTCCATGGCCGTAGCCATCCTCTCCTCTACGGTAGCCATCCTTTCCACGGAGGTTGCCATCCTTTCCGTGGTGATGCGTTTATGCGCCAATGCCTCCACAAAGGCTCTGCTCATGTTCACTATGGACCCCTCCATTCGCTCCACACTCGCAGCGACCCTGGAGACAAAACCTGCCAGAGACTCCTGCACCTGTTCCCGGAGTTCCAGCACCGCTCTTCTTCTGGATGGACCCGGAGGCACAGGGTTGACATGCAGCTGAGCTGAGCTGGCAGAGTCCTGTGCCCTCCGATGAGGACTCTCCACTGCTGTCCCTGTCTCCACCATCTGCTGATGCTCACTTGTGAGCTGTGATACACCAGGTGACAACACTACACTATCTTGTGAAGTTCCCACCGAGATGTGAGTGTCTGCGCTGGTGCTGGGTGCGCTGAATTCTGCTGATGCTACGCCTTCAAAGGTTGCAGCTTCCTCTGAGGAGTCTTGAAGCTCAGGCTGTTCCTCCTGGGCAGTGGGGATGAGGGCTGTCGATGGTCCTGTGGGGGAGTAAAGGAAAGAGTTAGAGATGTGAGGTAAAGTTTGCATGCACATTAAATTGTGCAGATGATCATAAGTCAATGTTAGAGCATCAGAATCATTATCAGTTACTCATGCAATGTCAATGAGATGCCAAACTATTCTGTCACCAGCTTGCTGTGATGCACCCACCTGTCCGTCCCCAATTTGCGAATCTTCCTCGACACTGGCAATTTCCAGGGCTGCCTCCTCCGAGGTGGTGAGCTGGGCTACTGAGGGTGGCCCTCCTCCTGTTCTCGCTCTTTCCCTCTTATTGTGGGCTCTCTTTTCCTGCAGTGAGGGACACAAGTGGAATTTGAGTGAGAATGAAGGAGTGAGTGCAGAGAATCCATAGCATAGATGCTTAGAAGGACACAAAGATGAAGTGAAGTACAAGACCAAAGCCCTCCCTGTGTGTTGTAAGTTGTTTTCATAGCATCACAGCAATAGGGAGTGTGAGGGCTGCATAGTCGAATAGTTAAGTGAATGTGACCATACAGAGAGAGGGAATGGGTAAGGGTCCAGGGATGTCAGTGCCAAGTGGGATGTGGAGGAAGAGGTTGGCAAAGCTGAGTGCTGGTGAGGAGAGGCGATGGGGGTCAGATTGAGGGTGATGGGAAAGTCATACCCACTTTTCCTGTGCGCAGGTGGTCATGAAACCTCTTCCTGCACTGCAGCCTGGTTCTGTGGCACATAGACAAAGAGTTGACCTCCTGGGCCACTTGCAACCACACAGCTTTAGTCTGCTGGGGAGGCTTTTCCTCCCTGAGGAAGGGAAGAGCACCTCCTTATTTGATCTTGCTCCCTCCACCAGAGCTTGCAGGGCGGCGTCATCGAACCGTGGAGCACACTTTGGCCTACTGCTGGACATAGTTGCTGAATGAAGTGATCACAACAATGGGCATAAAGTTTCCGGTCTCCAGAAGAAGCAAGGCTGCTTGCAGGCCTTAAATCCAGCAGCATTGATGACATCATCAGAGGCGACTTTCTGTATGGAAAGACTCATTGGGCCAGGGGTTCCCACATGCTGGAAATCAAGTGCCCAATTAGGGGAAAGTCGCACTTTTCTCCCACTTCACATCGGAGTCGGGTTCCTGACATGAAAACCACCTGACACGCCCCCAGCCTGCCCCAATGGCAAAATCCAGCCCATGATCTCCATCTTGGTATAATCAATTCTATACCCCAAGAGAACCATAACACTGGGCACAGGACAAGGGGTTGGAGATGTATTAGAATACATCATCCACTTCTAAAGGTATCTTATGCCCTGGCATGCTAACTGGGGGCTACAGATAGCTTAGACACTAGTGCCTAGTGGTTCACCAGCCAGGGCAAATAAAATGGTGATAGCAAGTAATGTTTTTGTGTGTGATAAAAGAAATGAAAATGATCAGAGGCCAACATGTTTGTGAGAATGTAGGAAAACAGAAAAGTCAATCAGGTCAGGTTCATACCAAGCCCTGTTACATATATATTTGGCCACAGCAGAGTTCCTATTCCATTCAGTCAAAGGCCTCTCCATCATCCAGAGAGCTGGATCACTCAATATGCATGAAGCAGAGGTAATACCTAGTCAATACTAAAACATTACCAACTGCAAGCTTCTGGCAGATAAATCTTGAACAGAGTAATCTTTTTTCCTGCTTTGATTTCCTCGCCTCACTCTTCCTCTCTTGTAGGTGATGAATTATGCTGGGGCAACTGGTTCTCTGGGACCTTACCAAGTGGACAAGCTGAGTGCAAGTGGACTATTTGACCCGAGTCCGATCCTGCCCTCAGTTGTTGCCCATACGTGCACTTCTAGATAGGGTTCCTGGAGAATGACTGGAGACTGTAACCCAAGCTGATTCTTGTCTTCACCCCCTCGCCCCCACCTAAGGACGACTAGGTAAGATAAGCTAAGTCTCCAGAGACCAGGGATCACATTGGGATGCTCCTAGTCTGGGGTCTGTACTTCTTCAGTGAATTATGTAAGAAGAGGGGAGGGGAGAGCAGAGATTGTTTTCAGTTTTTTTCAATAGATTCTTATTATTCTCAGATTCTTATTTTACCAAACATGAAGTTCTAACTGACTTCAAACAGCACATTCAGGATACATGTTGCCCTGAGGTCTTGTGAAACTTTACGACTGATGCAAACTCTCATTGCTTTTCAAACAACAGTTAATTTTTGAGGATTGTAGCAGTATCTGGATATAACTGAAATAACACAGTCTTCCATTCTACTTTATGTACTTAAATTACTTTCATTGAGTTCTACATTTGCAATTTTTAGATGAGGGGGCTGTAGTGTATGTAACTGTTCTACCTTTAAGAGAACTATTGTATGTAACCGTTTACCTTTAAGAGAACTATTTTAGGTGTGGCACTACTTTATCTTGGCTGCTGTATACTGTAATACCGACGGTGACCACACCGGTATATAAGTGCTGTGGCAGAACTTATTGGGCAGATTCGCCCTGACCTTCGAATAGTAAAGTCCTGTTTAAGTTACTCTTGTAGTCTGTGTATTACTTCGCTATACAACCCACAGACTTTACAGTGGCAACGAGTTCGATCTTACCCTGCGGCATCAATACTTCTGAAGAAATAAACGAGCGTCGAGAAGAGGCACCCGCCCTCGTCGTTTTGCTGAGAGAAAACTCGAGTCTGCAGACCAAGAAAGGAGGAAGATTTCAAACACGAAGTCTTCCATCAGCAACAGGCACGGATTGTCCCTTCTGCCACGGTGGTGAGTGAGCCGATCAACACGAGAAGCAAGTCGGCCACGGTGACTGTGAGTAAAGGGAAAATAGAAACAAATAAACGGAGGATAAGGGCGGTGCACTCGACCACGGTCGAGGGGGAAAGGAGCTGGACAGAAGTCGGGCCCAGAGGCGCTGAGACTGGGGCAGCGTGGAGCAGAAGCCGCGGTACAAGCAGGCGAGGGAGCGTCGTGAGGCGGCTAGACCGCGACGGCGAAAAAGGCCGGACAACTACCGCGACCACGAGGCGCTGCGACCGGGATCGTAAGGCGCGGGAAGATATAAAAATAAATAAGCCACGGAGAACTCAGCCGCAGCCGGGGAAGAAAGCACCGGACTGCGAGAAGCTGGGAGGCGCGATTGGGGTGAAAAAGGCCAGACAGTGATTGAGGCCACGAAGCGCTGCGACCGGATCGTAAGGCACGGGATGATATAAAATAAATAAACTGCGGAGAACGTAGCCGCAGCCGGGGAGGGAAGCACCGGACTGCGAGAGGGCTGGAGGCGCGATTGGGAGCCCGAGCGAGCGGGAGAGACAGAGCCCGAGCGAGGAAGGCTGAGCGAGAGCCAGCCCAGCGGCTGAAACTGTTCGCCGCCAACGGGTTGTACCCAGCACCGGCTGCCCTGCCGAGAGACGGGAACGCGCTGAAGCCGACGCGCAGGCTGCAAACCCGAAAGCCAGCGGCCGTCGCCCGAGGGAAGCTTACCCCTCCGGCCAGGGGAAGAAACGCGGGAAGCCGCCAGTAGGCGGGGAAGAAGACAGAAGCGGGAACCGCCATTTTAAAGTGGGCGGGGAAAGAAGATAAGCGCGGGAAACCGCCATCTGGAAAAAAAAAGTTAAAGAATATTGTTGTTGTTTCTCAGGAAGAGTGTGAAGATGCCTAAGCATAGTAACAGCAACGGTTTCAATGCCGAGGTGGAAGACTGGCCCACGTATGTAGAACGCATCAAGATATATTGTACGGCTAATAAGATAGCAAATTATGAAAAAGCTCTAACCTTATTAAATGCAATGGGTGCGAGGACATACGGGTTATTGAAGCATCTTCTATCACCAGCTAAACCGGCGGATCAGTCTTTCGAGAATATTGTTGCTGTCCTGAAGGATCATTTTAACCCCGCACCGCTGATGTTAGCGGAACGATCTAAATTTTACGGGAGAACACAACGAAAAGAGGAAAGCAACGTGGAGTACTTGGTCGAGCTGCGTAGACTAGCGAAATACTGCCAGTTTAGAGGAAATCTGACAGAGGCATTGCGAGACAAGTTCATGTGTGGATTGTCGAAGGAAGGAACGCAAAAACGACTACTCGAAGAGAACGATCTTACACTTGATAAGGCTGTCCGTATTGCAGCATCGCACGAAGCCGCAGCGAGAGGCACGGTGGAAATGCAGCGGAAGACAGCGGTACTCAGTGTGGATCAAATGACTTCGGGTACAACGAAATGTTCTCGTTGTGGGAAGACAACACACAACCAGAACCAATGCTGGGTTAAAAACCAGGACTGTAGGAAATGTGGCAAGCTTGGCCACATAGCTAAGGTATGCCGGTCAGGAAAGAAGAACAACAATAATAAGTCACCGCAGAAGAAGTACAGAAAGGTACATGAGGTGACTGGGAAGAGTCCAGAGGAACAGAATTCGGACTCAGACTCCAACAGCAAGGCACTGGGTAGTCTGAGGATTCATAATGTGAGTAAAGAAGCTGACCGACAAACTATCTGGATCACACTACAGATTGCAAAAGTCCAAGTGAAGATGGAAGTGGACACCGGATCGGCGTTGACGGTCATGAATAAGCATGATTACAAAAAGTTATTCAAACATATTCCCCTACGGGATACGGAGATAGCAGACATACACGGGGCAGAAAGTATACCCCATCGGGAAGATAGAAGTCAAGGTGAGATACAAAGACAAAGATCACCGAAGGATGGACTTGTATGTGCTGCCCGAGGGAGGTCCACCACTTCTGGGACGGGAGTGGATCAGGAAAATAAAGATAGACTGGCATTCACTAAACACAATGACGGTAGATTCCGGGAAGGAAGAGGTCAAACCTGAACGGTTGTCCAGAATATTGGACGAAGCTAAAGAGGTATTCCAGCAAGGACTGGGAACACTGAGAGGAATTAAAGCAAAAATCAAGATTGCAGAACATGCAAGCCCAAAATTTTTCAAAGCCAGATCGGTACCTTACGCGATACGACCTGCTGTGGAGGCAGAACTGGAAGAGCTTGAACATTCAGGGGTACTGTCTAAGGTGGACTGGAGTGAGTGGGCCATGCCCATTGTTCCCGTCATGAAGTCTTCATCAAGTAACAAGCCAGGGGGACTGGGGAAGGTCCGCATCTGCGGAGATTTCAAGATCACAGTTAATCCGGTGCTTCACACGGTACAATACCCGCTTCCGCGGATTGAGGATATCTTTGCTTCATTGTCTGGCGGGCAACACTTCACCAAGATAGACCTGGCACAGGCATACTTACAAATGGAAGTCGAGGAAGAGTCGCGCCAGTATCTCACAATCAACACGCACAGAGGCTTGTATCATTATAATAGACTGGTTTTTGGAGTAGCTTCGGCTCCAGCAATTTGGCAGAGGGCAATGGAGCAGGTCTTACAAGGTGTTCCAAGCACACAGTGTTACTTGGACGATATCCTGATTACGGGAGAAGACGAGGAGGAACACCTCACAAATTTGAAACTGGTGCTCACCAGGTTGAAGGAATATGGCCTTCGAGTTAATCGCCAGAAATGTGAGTTCTTCCAGAAACGGATCTCGTACTGCGGTCATGTCATTGACCAAGAGGGGCTGCACAAGTCGCCTGACAAGATAGAAGCTGTCGTGAAGGCCCCCGCTCCGGAAAACGTTTCACAGTTGAGATCGTTTCTGGGGTTGATTAATTATTATCACAAGTTTCTGCCAAATTTATCCACTGTGCTACATCCGCTGAATGCTCTGTTACGGAAAGAAGTGCCATGGAAGTGGAGCGAGGACTGTAAAAAGGCCTTTCGCAGAAGCAAGGCGTTGATTACCTCTGAGGAAGTGTTGGCTCATTTCAACCCAACGTTACCTCTTCGTCTAGCTTGTGATGCTTCTCCTTATGGAATTGGAGCAGTACTTTCACACAAGTTACCAAATGGCTCGGAAAGGCCAGTCGCATTTGCGTCCCGATCGTTGACCTCCGCGGAGCGAAATTACGCTCAGATAGACAGGGAGGCCCTCAGCCTTGTGTGGGGAGTAAAGAAATTCAATCATTACCTGCAGGGCAAGAAGTTCACATTACTGACAGACCACCAGCCGTTGGAAAGTGTGAGGTTATGCACTTTGGCAGGAAAAATCGTCGAGCAAGTTATTATCTTAATGGCAAGAAACTTGAAAGTACTGAAGTACAAAGGGATCTGGGGGTCCTGGTGCACGAAACTCAAAAGGTTAGTATGCAGGTGCAGCAAGTGATTAAGAAGGCCAATGGAATGTTGGCTTTCATTGCTAGGGGGATAGAATATAAAAATAGGGAGGTATTGCTTCAGTTGTACAAGGTATTGGTGAGACCGCACCTGGAATACTGCATACAGTTTTGGTGTCCATACTTAAGAAAGGACATACTTGCTCTTGAGTCAGTACAAAGAAGGTTCACTCGCTTAATCCCGGGGATGAGGGGATGGACATATGAGGAGAGGTTGAGTAGATTGGGACTCTACTCATTGGAGTTCAGAAGAATGAGAGGCGATCTTATTGAAACATATAAGATTATGAAGGGGTTGGATCGGGTGGATGCAGGGAGGATGTTCCAGATGATGGGTGAAACTAGAACTAGGGGGCATAGTCTTAGAATAAGGGGCTGCTCTTTCAAAACTGAGATGAGGAGGAACTACTTCACTCAGAGGGTGGTAGGTCCATGGAATATGCTGCCCCAAAAAGCTGTCGAAGCTACATCATTACATAAATTTAAAACAGAAATAGACAGTTTCCTAGTAGAAAAGGGAATTAAGGGTTACGGGGAGCGGGCAGGAATTTGGACATGAGTCTAGGTTCGGATAGGTCATGGCCCTGTGGGTAGCGGAGCGGGCCCAGGGGCCGTGTAGCCTGATCCTGCTCCTGTTTTCGTGTGTCTAATGCTGTTAGATTCAGGAGATAGTCCTGTCATAGTGGATTGGCGGTTAGGATCAGATCAGCCATGATCTTATTGAATGGCGGAGCAGGCTCGAGGGGCCAATTGGCCTACTCCTGCTCCTATTTCTTATGTTCTTATGGTGTCCATATTCAACCCTAACAAGGCCGTTTCCACTATGACAGCGCAAAGGTTACAGAGGTGGTCCGTGTTACTTGGGGCACACCAATATGACATTGAATACAAAAGCTCCAAACAGCATGGAAATGCTGATGGGTTATCGCGCCTACCGTTGCCAGTAGTAGAAGAGGCGGCTACAATGGACCCGGTAGAGATGTTCCACTCATCCATAGTAGAATGTCTACCAGTAACCAATTCGATGATCGAGAATGAAACAAGAAATGACCCGACTCTCTCACGGGTCTACGATCTAACAGTGGAGGGATGGCCAGCACATGGCGAACCAACACTGCCAGCATTTTCGCAACGGAAAGAACAGCTGTCAGTGTGCCGAGGAACCTTGATGTGTGGATCGAGAGTGGTGATTCCACCCAAACTTCAGCATAAGGTGCTAAAGGAACTTCACGAGGGGCATCTGGGTGGAGTGAAAATGAAGAACCTAGCAAGAGCGTTTGTGTGGTGGCCAGGTATTGATGGAGACATCGAGGAAATAACCAAGAGTTGTCTAGGATGCCAGAAGGTCCAAAACGCGCCACCACAAGCTCCTCTGCATCCATGGGCGTGGCCCTCATCTCCTTGGCAAAGGGTACACATCGACTTTGCTGGTCCATTTATGGACTCAATGTTTCTAATAGCGGTGGATGCACACTCCAAGTGGCCGGAGGTAATAAAGATGTCCTCCACCACCACGGAAAAAACCATCACAGTATTAAGGACCATGTTTGCCAGGAATGGGCTGCCGGAACAGGTCTGTTCTGATAATGGACCACAATTTGTGTCCGAAGAATTCAGGAAATTCTTAAAAAGCAATGGGGTCAAGCACTACACGTCAGCCCCATACCATCCCGCCACCAATGGCTTAGCTGAAAGGTTTGTCCAGACCTTCAAGAAGGCCATAAAGGCCATGGGTAATGAGAACATCAACTTACAACATAAGGTAGATAACTTCTTGTTGGCGTACAGGAATGCAACACATGCGGTCACAAATCAAACTCCCGCCATGATGTTTTTCAATAGAAGGCTAAGATGCCGGCTGGATTTGATTAAGCCAAACGTCAGAAGGGACATAGAGAACCGGCAATTCCAGGGCATGAATGAAAGGCCAACTAGATCTTTTCAGACAAGTCAACAAGTTTTGGCCCAGGACTACCGTACCGAGAAATGGCAGTCTGGAACTATTGTAAAAAGGCTAGGGCCGCTGCTGTATACAGTGGACATTGGTGACAGCATCATAAGGCGTCATGTTGACCAGATCATAGGGTCATCCACAAAGAGCCAACCTACTCCACAACCTTACACGGCTAATGTCGAAACAGAGATACCCAGAGCCCCTACCTCCGATCTGGTAATACTGGAATCAGATGATCCTGACACTGTCCTTCAAGCTGAATCAGCCTTGCCGGAAGAACCTACTACCCCGCCGGAAACTACTACGCCACCGAGGCGTTATCCGGACAGAGTCAGGAGACCTCCAGAGAGACTGAATCTGTGAACTGTTTTACATAATTTGTATATATGTTCTAATGATATGGTTAATGGGAAATAAGTATGTTGTAAGCTAAAAAGGGAGGATTGTAGTGTATGTAACTGTTCTACCTTTAAGAGAACTATTGTATGTAACTGTTTACCTTTAAGAGAACTATTTTAGGTGTGGCACTACTTTATCTTGGCTGCTGTATACTGTAATACCGACGGTGACCACACCGGTATATAAGTGCTGTGGCAGAACTTATTGGGCAGATTCGCCCTGACCTTCGAATAGTAAAGTCCTGTTTAAGTTACTCTTGTAGTCTGTGTATTACTTCGCTATACAACCCACAGACTTTACAGGGGCCAGGAGGGAACTTTAAAAAAAAAACACTTTCTGATGCCCGAACATGTTCTAGAACAATTTGGTTTGAGTGTCCAAAGTGATTCGATTGGGACCATTTTCGGTTATCTGTGACTATCAGAATTTGAAAAGGGAACAAGGAAAAAATACAAAATGCTTTATAAAGATGCACAGACAACATGGTACTACATTTGCCTTTGGGGGACTGCGCATGCTAATTATTCAGTGGCACAAACCAATTTTAATAATTGTTTTACCCATGTATCTAGGGACATACAATCAGCTGTTTTGGAGGAGGTGAAGAGTTTAAGTTTGCGGATGCCAGTTTTCCTGGTGGAGCAGAGCACTGCTCCCTCAAGCTGGGTCAGGTGGCAAGTGCCAGGTGATCCCAGCGCTTTCTACGTGGATTGTTGTGCTGTCACTCGTGTCAGTGCCCAAACAATCCAGGAACAGATATACCTTCAGCAAGGATCTTTTATTTGTACGTAACAAGTAGTATCGTCTTCTCTATAAATTATTCATTTTGAGATGTATTACTTTTGTAACTCATTAACTTCGGTAGATCAGTGAGATACCCAGGTCTAAGTGGATCTGACTTTGAGTAGGAATGCACAGGACCAGAAAGGAGCATTACAATCCATCTGGCCTGTCTTACTGGAGGTCTGCACAAAGTCAACTGACCTTAATGAGCAAGTTTCACTGCTGGTAGCCAAGCTAGGAGTTGGAAAACAAGGGGCGAGAGGTAGAAAAGGAGTAAGACTGGTGCTTTATGACTGGACTTTCTGTTGGCTGATTATTAAGTGACACTAATAGCACTCATGAAGAATTCCACAGCCCAAGCCTTCCAAACGTAGAAACTGAATGAGAAGGCAAGGGGCAGAGGAGAAAGTAGTTGTCGCCCATTGACATTTTTTGACAGTTTGGCCAAGAAGAGATTTAGGGGGGCTATTTTCCCCACTGTAGCGCCGGTAGTTTAGGCACTAAAGAGTCTCCAAGGTGGGCAAGATGAGATCTTGAGCTGCAGCGCTGCGTTAGCCTGCCTTTAGCGCAAGATGCCATCTTGATAAAGGGGTTTAAGCGTGTGTTTGGAACAGATGCCCGAGGATGATTAAGCCCCTGATTACCAATTAAATTGGCCCCATACGCTCATTTTGCTGGCTAGCGCTGCAATTAATGACCTCTCCTAACAGCGACCAGCTGAATAGGAGTAAAGAAGCCATTGGTAAGGATTGCAAGCGCTACTTAAAGCCATGCTCAGCTTTCACTGTTCACTTGCTGACTGAGATCGCCTGACTACACTGCGTTTGAAGAGGACTTTTGATACACATCGGGAGACTTTCTGGGACACTTTGTCAAGACTTCACCAACACTCGATCAACATTTATTCCGGAAATTCTCTGAGGATTTCACCTAAAAAGAGCATAGTGCAGTGCTACTGTACCTTAGTGGAGACCATATAGCAGGCACCAGGAGAAAGGGAGTGCTTGGTCATGGGCATCTTGCTAGGGGTCCCCTTGGTCTGGAGGAGGAATGGGAGGATGAGATGAGGCCAGTCAGAGTAGCACCAGCTGCTGCAGGAGAGAGATAGCTGGGTGACGAAGGCTCTCAGCAGGAGGCCCTATCCACCCAGGATCTTCAGACAGCACTACTGCTACATTCACATTGCCCAAGACCACTGCATGAGGAGGCTGCACTTTATCAAGGAAATTGTCACGGAGATTTGTGGAATCGTGGTAGGAAGTCTCAGACCTCGCAGCACAGCCAGGACTCCAGTGCCGGTGGCAGTCACGGACACAGTCACACTTGCTACTGGAACCTTCCAGGCTGCCACAGGTGATATCAGTCACATATACCACAATCCTCTGAGGAATCATTCCCCATTGCCAGAGAAGACCAGAGGCAGAGAGCTCGAGGATTCAACAGGATTGCGTGATTCCCCATGGTCCAGGGAGCCATTGGCTGCACATATGACCCTCATTTAAACTCAGAGGTGTTCAGGAACAGGAAAGGATTCCATTCATAGAAACCTAGAAGATAGGAGCAGGAGTAGGCCATTCAGCCCCTCGAGCCTGCTCCGCCATTCAATGCGATCATGGCTGATCATCCAAATTCAGTACCCGGTCCCTGCTTTCTCCCCATACCCCTTGATCCCTTTAGCCTTAAGAAATATATCCAACTCCTTCTTGAAAATATTTAATGAATTGGCCTCTACTGCCTTCTGTGGTAGAGAATTCCACAGGTTCACCACTCTCTGGGTGAAGAAATTCCTCCTCATTTCTGTCCTAAATGGCTTACCCCTTATCCTTAGACTGTGACCCCTGGTTCTGGACTCCCCGACCATCGGGAACATCCTTCCTGCATCTAGTCTGTCCAGTCCTGTCAGAATTTTATAAGTTTCAATGAGATCCCCTCTCATTCTTCTAAACTCCAGCGAGTATAAGCCCAATCGACCCAATCTCTCCTCATACGTCATTCCTGCCATCCCAGGTATCAGCCTGGTGAATCTTCGCTGAACTCCTTCCATGGCAAGAACGTCCCTCCTCAGGTAAGGTGACCAAAACTGCACACAATACTCAAGATGTGGTCTCACCAAGGCCCTGTACAACTGCAGCAAGACATCCTTGTTCCTGTACTCAAACCCTCTCGCTACGAAGGCCAACATACCATTTGCCTTCTTAACCGCCTGCTGCACCTGCATGCTTACCTTCAGCGACTGGTGCACAAGGACACACAGGTCTCGTTGCACTTCCCCTTCTCCCAATCTATTGCCATTCAGATAATAATCTGCCTTCCTGTTTTTGCCACTAAAGTGGATAACCTCACATTTATCCACGTTATATTGCATCTGCCATGTTTCTGCCCAATCACCCAACCTGTCCAAATCATCCTGGAGTTTCTCGGCATCCTCCTCACAGCACACACGCCCACCCAGCTTTGTGTCGTCTGCAAAATTGGAGATATTACATCTAGTTCCCTTGTCTAGATCATTAATATATATTGTGAATAGCTGGGGTCAAAGGACCGATCCCTGCGGTACCCCACTAGTCACTGCCTGCCACTCGGAAAAAGACCCATTTATTCCAACTCTTTGCTTTCTGTCTGCCAACCAGTTCTCTATCCAAGTCAATACCTTGCCCCCAATCCCATGTGCCTTAACTTTACACGCTAATCTCTTATGCGGGACCTTATCAAAAGCCTTCTGAAAGTCCAAATACACCACATCCACTGGTTCTCCCTTATCTATTTTACCAGTTACATCCTCAAAAAATCCCAGTAGATTAGTCAAGCACGATTTACCTTTTGTAAATCCATGTTGACTTTGTCCGATCCTGTCACTGTTTTCCAAGTGCTCTGCTGTTACATCTTTTATAATGGACTCTAGCATTTTCCCCACTACCGATGTCAGGCTTACTGGTCTGTAATTCCCCGTTTTCTCTCTACCACCTTTTTTGAATAGTGGGGTAACATTAGCTACCCTCCAATCCATGGGTACTGTTCCAGATTCCATCGAATGTTGGAAGATGATCAGCAATGCATCTACTATTTCTAGGGCCACTTCCTTAAGTACCCTAGGATGCAGATTATCAGGCCCTGAGGATTTATCGGCCTTCAATACCATCAATTTCCCTAACACCATTTCCCTACAAAATACTGATTTCTTTCAGTTCCTCCCTTTCATCAGACCCTATGTTCCCCGACATCTCTGGGAGGTTATTTGTGTCCTCCTTTATGAAGACAGAACCAAAATATGTATTTAATTGGTCTGCCATTTCTTTGTTCCCCATTATAAATTCCCCTGATTCTGACTGCAAGGGATCTACGCTTGATTTCACCAATCTTTTTCTCTTCACATATCTATAAAAGCTTTTACAGTCAGTTTTTATGTTCCCTTCAAGCTTATTCTCATATTCTATTTTCCCCTTCTTAATTAATCTCTTTGTCCTCCTTTGTTGAATCCTAAACTGCTCCCAGTCCTCAGGTTTACTGCTTTTTCTGGCCAATTTATATGTCCTCTCCTTGGATCTTATGCTATCCCTAATTTCCCTTGTTAGCCATGATTGAATCACCTTTTTTGTTTTATTTTTATGCCAAACTGGGATAAACAAATTCTGTAGTTCATCCATGCGGTCTTTGAATGTTTGCCATTGCCTATCCACCGTCAACCCTTTGAGTGACATTCCCCAATCAATCCTACCCAACTCGCGCCTCAGACCATCGTAGTGCAGCTGGTGTGCGACCACAGGCAGCGCATCATGCAGGTGAATGCCTGCTTTCCAGGGAACTGCCATGATGCGTTTATAATGAGACAGTTATCCGTCCCACAGACCTTTGAGCCCCAACGCAATGTGAGTGGCTGGCTACGAAGTGACAAGGGATACCCTCTGATGTCATGGCTCATGACTCCCCTGAGAAAGCCCCAGACACCACATGAGCACTCATACAATGAGAGCCAGTCAGCCAACAGGAATATCAGTGAGCAGACCATTGGGGTCCTCAAGCAGAGGTTTAGATGCCTTGACCAGTCAGGATGTGAAGGCCTTTGAGAGGCTGCAGAGGAGATTTACCAGAATGGTTCCGGGGATGGGGGTTCTTAGCTACAAGGACAGGTTGGAGAAGCTGGATTTGTTTTAATTAGAGCAAAGGAGGTTGGGGTGATTTGATAGAGGTGTACAAGATTATGGTGGGTTTGGTAGGAAAGGCTGTTCCCACTAGTTGATGGTACAAGGACTAGGGGACACAGATTTAAGGTATTGGGCAAGAGATACAAGGAGAATGTGAGGAAAAACGTTTTTACGCACCTGGGTGTCCTTGTGCACCAGTGATGACCTGGAACTCGCTGCCGACGGAAGCGGAGACACTCAATGTTTTCAAGGGGAGACTGGGTAGGCACTTGAGGGAAATAAACTTGCCAGGCTACGGGGATAGAGCGGGGGAATGGGACTGACTGGATTGCTCTGCAGAGAGCCGGCACGGACTCGATGGGCCGAATGGCCTCCTTCTGTGCCGTTATGACTGTGACTAATGCGGGGATAGTTTAAAAATTTGGCCAACTAGCAAACTAAAATACTGTATGCAAGGACACTAGTGCAGTCTGTCAGTGCTCAAAGAGTACATAAGACAAGTAAACTAAACTGAAGCACCAAATCTGCAAAATGTAGCTCAGATCTGATAGTTAAATGTAACAAAAATTAAAATCTAAAGTGTTACACAAAATGCAAAAGTGGTGTTTAAATTTTATAAGCAGTAAAACCGGATAAAATCTGCACGTTTGTATCGTACATTATTGAGTTATCAGTGCTGTACTGTCAAAAATACCTGCAGAAATCCCTGCACTCGCTGGTTTAAAACAATGCATCCAGGACAATGGAAATAAATAATTTGCATTCCTCGGTTTTCATTGTTCCAGGGATAATGAGGACAACGGAAAAAAACACCTGCCTGATTTTCACAAAGGTTTGAAACTTCAGTTATCTGCAGATGATAGAAACTGTTTAAAAGAGGACAACACACACATATGCCCCATCACACTTATATACACACACATACATGCACCCTCCCCCACACACACACATATACACTGTACACTCACACACACACATATATATATATATTGTACACCCACAGATATATATGCGCCCACACACATTACACATGGCATATGGTAAACATGGTCTCTTTAAGAGATTTTTCACTTTCTCTCCCCACCCCCTCTGCTGTTTATTACAAAAAAAGCTGCTTCATTTCCTGGCACGAAGGGGGCAGATTGTGACAGCTGATCTTATTCAAGAGATGCGCATTAAAGGCAATAAACAACCTCGGTTACTGGGCTGTTTTTTCTCTCTCTCTCACTACCCCTGCAGCATCCCGGCACTGGTGGGAACAACAGGAAGATCTCAGGCGAATAGCACACGCTGCCCTGCTCCCACAGGCAGGCAGAATGTGGGAGGTGGATGCCGGAGTGGACTGAGTGATCGCACAAGCTGCTCCAATGCTGCTCCGTGGAGATTTGGGGGCGATTGGTTGAAATACTAATTTCGTCTTTGAATTGATTTCTCGCGGTAAATTCTGAGAATCCACCTGGGATCGAAGATACAATCAAAAACAATAAACAACAAGCCGACAATGAGGGACAAGAACTTCATGCCCGGGGGGGACAAAGGCAAGCCGGCCACCTTCACCGGCGACAAGAAGGCAAAGATGGCGGCAAAGACCAACAAGAAATGGATGAGACTAGCCACGGTTTTGGCCTATGTCTTGTCGGTCTCCCTCGCAGCGATCATCCTGGCGGTGTATTACAGTCTGATTTGGAAGCCGGTTAGATCCACAACTAACTCCACCCCTGACAGCACCACCGAAGTAGGTCGGCTGAATGAAGGCATGACTCCCACCGCTCTGTCCAAGCCGGGTTCTGACTCCAACGTGAACCAGGTGGTCACGGAGCAGCTTAGCACCAAGGCACTAGACTCTAAGACTTGGAAACCCAAAGCAGGGCAGGAGGAACCCCAAATGCAGGCTCTGACTGCCACGAAGGCCTGGAATGAAAGAGAGATGGAGCAAGGGGGAAGCACCACAAAGAGCTATAATCTTTTAGCGATCACTGAGGTTCCTGATGATCTGGAGGCTGCCTCAGAGAGCCAGGTCAGTGCGGCAGATGTTTCCAATACTCTACAAGATACTACAGGAACTAAGAGCCTCAAGGAGATGTCAGTGGATTCACAGGGGGTCACCCAAGCTCAGTCAATGACCAAAGCGAGCCCGAAGATCTCTGGCCATTTACAAAGTTTCTCGGAATCAATACCACTCGAGAGGGCGGTGAGCCAGAATGTAACTGAAAGAATGGATGGGGAGCAGGCGTTGAAAGCACCTACAAGGCAGTAAGACGGACCTACCGCGGCCGGACTGTAAGCACATGTACTTGTAGATATGCCATCTAGATCTTTCAAGGAATTGAATCGAGATCCCAAAATCTGGGGGTCAAACTTGTGTATAGTTTTGCACCTCGGGTAATCTCAAACTGTTTAAATATTTGGTCGTTTCACCAAGATTCCTATTTCACGCGGGTTAGTCAGTAAAATCCTCAGCAGTACACTTGGGCAATTTTTTAAATAAACTTTATAAAAATATAGGACATTGACTCTGCTGCTTTCTAGGGGACATAATCATCGTTTAAACAAGTTTCCAGAACAAGTTAGCATTAACATTTGGGATTATAATTTTACAGGAATTTTTTTAAGAGTTCACAAACGCTTGGTTGGCACCGGAAATATCTAAATTATTAGTACGTAGCTCAGTGTACTTAAAGGAGATATGGACACGTTATGAGTTAACCTCAGGTATGACAAGCTCTGTAAAATGTATCTGTACAGTCAACTATTGTATTTTAATGCTCAGATTTGGGTGCAACAAACCTTGTGAGCTTTAGTAATGGTTAGTATTTAAAAACAATAAACGTCTTAAGAATTGAATTAGTGTTTGTTTCTTACCTAGAGGTAAGTAGAAATAACATTTGACAAAACGCTAACAAGAAGTGTTTGAAATAAAATGCTGAGTGGCGAGATATGAACAATTCTGGGCAGGATTCAGGCTCCTTCAACGCTCGTTTTCAATCATGTAACGAACAAGATTTGAGTTTCTTAAAATATCTACAGTTGACTTAATTGAGCGAGGAAAAATTGAAGGGGCTCAAAGTATTTAACACGGTATTATCCCATTGGGTAAACAAAGTGACTTAGTATTGAGTTATCTGAAAATTCCTTTGTCTTGGGAAAGTGCACAGTATGTCACTAGGTAACGCCTTTCCAAGTGCATTGTTCTTGCAGAGAGACACGCAGGGGCTCTCCGACTCCACTCGGAGACTTTTAATGGAAGGTAAAACTGGAGATGATTGTGCTTTTCCAGCCGTGATAATCGTAACGTGAAAGTAGATCAACGCAACCCATGCAGCAAAGGCAGTAACGGGGCACATTTTAATTGGATAAAGAGGTCTTTGAATTTATAGGGAGAACAACGCTATTATTAAACACAGTAATGTGGTGGTCTGTCTGCAGCCCAAGCTAGAATATGTTGAACGGTGATTTACAAACTCAATCTTTAAGACATTTTATTCATAAAAACAAAATTTTAATATCTAGGTAATAAACGAGCTGCTGCTAAATGTCACCGTGAGGCTTTGATAGAGTTTTAAATTCAACATAGCCAATTAGAATACAAGTCAAAGGCGATCTTGATCAAACTTAGCACTCTGGTCGGAGCACACCTTGAATACTGCATCCAGTTTAGGTTGCTGAGACATTCAGGTGCTAGAGGGTAGAAAAAGACACGAGGCAGATTCCTAGTGTCAAAGGTCTAAACTATGAGGAAGGACTGGATAAACAGGGGTGGGAAATTAGACCTCATTGCACACATTTTTGGGACAGAAAAGAGAGGGGCGCAAAAAGGACCAAATTAGCGGGGCTATGTCCCACGCTCAAAGACGCCTGAATTACGTCCAATCCCACATTGAGTCTGGCAATTTTTCAGGTGTCCTTAGCGTCCACTTAAAACAGGTATGATAGCAAAATACTGCGGATGCTGGAAATCCGAAATAACAACAGAAAATGCTGGAAAAACTCAGCAGGCCAGGCAGCATCCGTGGAGAGAGAAATAGAGTCAACTTTTAGGGTCAAAACCCTTTGTCAAGAAGTTTGACTCGAAACGTTGACTCTATTTCTCTCTCCACGGATGTTGCCTGGCCTGCTGAGTTTTTTCCAGCATTTCCTGTTGTTATTTCACTTAAAACCGCTGGGCCCCCTTGCACATGCCAGCAAGGGCCCAGCACCTGTTGTAAGACTTCCTCCTGAGCTATGAGCAGAGCAGGATTTCCTGCTGTGGACCAACAAGTGGCTGCCAATAAAAGGTAAGAAAAACTTTCACGTGAATCCAGGAGGAGCTGGAGTGCTCTCCCCGGCTTGGGCCGTGATCGCCCTCACGTCGTTCTTCTCCCCTCCCCCCTTCGGGACTCACCTGAGGGCTGCTGCCAGCGAGGCAGGCAACTCAAATTGGATTGGATTGAAACGCAGCTCGCCCCAGTGAAGCTCAACTTCAATTGAGCCTCAGGCTTCCCGGCTGTGTGCGTGCTGTCAGTCAGCTGGTTCCCCTGGGGGTGGGAGTTAAAAGGGGGGCCACAAGTGTCTAGAAAGGAAGGTGTATAAAATAGTTAAAGGAATGAAAAAACTAAACGTGTAGTAGAAATAGAGGATACAGGTTCAAACTAGTATCATAGAATAGTACAGCACAGAATTAGGCAATTCGCGCTACAAGTCTGTGCCACTCTTCCCAGGAGCAATCCAGTTAATCCCATGGCCCAGCTCTTTCCCCAGAGCCTTGCAATTTTCTCTCTAATGTATCCAATTCCCTTTTGAAAGCTACTTGCTGGCTTTTGCAGTCTATGCCTCTGTTTATAAAGCTCAAGATCCCATCTGCTTCAAATGATAACAGTTGATGTGTCTTGTGTACATGGCCTTTCAAAAGGAGTTTGATAAAGTACCACATATTAGGCTTGTTAGTAAAATTGAAGCCCATAGGATAAAAGGGACATTAGCAGCTGGATACAAAATTAGCTAAAGGATAGAAAACAGAGTGTTGTGGTGAATGGCTATTTTTCGGGCTGGAGGGAGGTATACAGTGGTGAGCCCCAGGGTTCAGTTTTTGAAAAGTGCTGTTTTTGAAATACATTAATGACTTGGATGTACAGGGCACAATTTCGAAATTTGCAGATGACACTAAACTTGGAAGTGTAGTAAACAGTGAGGAATATAGTAATAGACTTCAAGAGGCCATAGACAGGCCGGTGGAATGGACGAACACATGGCAGATGAAATGCAACACAGAAAAGTGTGAGGTGCTACATTTTGCTAGAAAGAATGAGGAGACAATACAAGCTAAATGGCACAATTTTACAAGGGGTGCAAGAAGAGAGAGATCTGGGGGTATTAGTGCACAAATCTTTGAAGATTGCAGGATAGGTTAACAAAGCAGTTAATAAAGTATATGGGATCCTGGACTTTATATAAGGACGCGACTGCTGCCAACAAAGTTGAAGTAGTTGCATGTGCGCAGTTTGTGTTTTTTCGGTTGTTTGCTAACTGAAAATAAAATATTGTCATCACAAAGAAAACACTTTGAGAGAGAAAGGAGGGAGGGGAGGGGATGATGAAACGAGATCGCTACTGCCAAACACAGCCGCATCAGGAAAAGAAAATCTGTGCCAGAAAAACACAGTAAACGTCCATTTTTATTAGTTTTCTTTTCCTTTCCCTTCACATGGAGCTTGCGCACCGTTCAAATAAATCTCCGCAACCCTCCCCCCGTGAAAATATCATACATTAATACTTAAACCAACCTGCGCTATTATACATTATTAAACCAACACATAGCTCCATAGATTTAGGAATACAATATGACTTATTATACATTCATACTTAAACCACCACAGATTTATGCACAGAATGCTTCAGCGCAGCTTCCAGTTCATAAGAACATAAGAAATAGGAGCAGGAATCGGCCACTTGGCCCGTCGAGCCTGCTCCACCATTCAGTAAGTTCATGGCTGATCTCGGGCTCAAAGCCACTTCCCTGCCCACTCCCCATAACCCTTCACTCCCTTATCTTGCAAAAATCTGTCTATCTCCACCTTAAATGTATTTAATGACCCAGCCTCCACGGCTCTCTGGGGCAGAGAATTCCACAGATTTACGACCCTGAGAGAAGAAATTCCTCATCTCAGTTCGAAAAGGGCGACCCTTTATTCTGAAACTATGCCCCCGAGTATTAGATTTCCCCACGACGGGAAACATCCTCTCTGCATCTACCTTGTTGAGCCCCCTCAGTATCTTATATGTTTCAATAAGATAAACATATAAGATACTGAGGCAGCAGTCGCTCCATTCATAAATAGAGGCAAAGAGTACAAAAGCCAGGATGTCATGTTAAACCTATAAAACATTAGTTCTGCCCCAGCTGGAATATTGTGTCCAATTCTGGGCACCACACTTTAGGAAGGACATGATGGCTTTGGAGAGGGTACAGGAGAGATTTACTCGAATGGTTCCGAGGATGAGAGATTACAGTTACGTAGATAGACTGGAGAAGCTGGAAATTTTCTTCTTAGAGCAGAGAAGGTTAAGAGGAAATTTGATAGAGGTTTAAAATTATGAAGAGTTTAGAAAGAGTAAATAAAGATAAAGTTTCCAATGGCTGAAAGGTCGATAACCAGAGGGCACAGGTTTAAGGTGACTGGCAAAAGAACCAGAGGCGACAGGAGGAAAAACTTTTTTATGCAACAAGTGGTTAGGATTTGGATGCACTGCCTGATTATACAGATACAGATGGATACAGATTCAATAGCAGCCTTCAAAAGGGAATCGGATAAATACTTAATGGAGAAAAAACTGCAGGAATATGGGGAAAGAGTGGGACAACCAGAGATCAGGCCATCTTAGACTGGGTATTATGTAACGAGAAAGGATTAATTAGCAATCTTGTTGTACGAGGCCCCTTGGGTCGGAGCGATCATAATATGATCGAATTCTTCATTAAGGTGGAGAATAAAGTAGTTGACTCAGAGACTAGGGTCCTGAATTTAAATAAAGGAAATTACGATGGTCTGAGGTGCGAGTTGGGTAGAATTGATTGGGGAATGTCACTCAAAGGGTTGACGGTGGATAGGCAATGGCAAACATTCAAAGACCAAATGGATGAACTACAGAATTTGCTCATCCCAGTTTGGTATGAAAAATAAAACAAAAAAGGTGACTCAACCGTGGCTAACAAGGGAAATTAGGGATAGCATTATATCCAAGGAGAGGACATATAAATTGGCCAGAAAAAGCAGTAAACCTGAGGATTGGGAGCAGTTTAGGATTCAACAAAGGAGGACAAAGGGATTAATTAAGAAGGGGAAAATTGAATATGAAAGTAAGCTTGCAGGGAACATAAAAACTGACTGTAAAAGCTTTTATAGATATGTGAAGAGAAAAAGATTGGTGAAGTCAAGCATAGGTCCCTTGCAGTCAGAATCAGGGGAATTTATAATGGGGAACAAAGAAATGGCAGACCAATTAAATACATATTTTGGTTCTGTCTTCACAAAGGACACAAATAACCTCCCAGAGATGTCGGGGAACATAGGGTCTGATGAAAGGGAGGAACTGAAAGAAATCAGTATTTGTAGGGAAATGGCGTTAGGGAAATTGATGGGATTGAAGGCCGATAAATCCCCAGGGCCTGATAATCTACATCCTAGGGTACTTAAGGAAGTGGCCCTGGAAATAGTAGATGCATTGCTGATCATCTTCCAACATTCGATGGAATCTGAAACAGTACCCATGGATTGGAGGGTAGCTAATGTTACCCCACTATTCAAAAAAGGTGGTAGAGAGAAAATGGGGAATTACAGACCGGTAAGCCTGACACCGGTAGTGGGGAAAATGCTAGAGTCCATTATAAAAGATGTAATAGCAGAGCACTTGGAAAACAGTGACAGGATCGGACAAAGGCAACATGGATTTACAAAAGGTAAATCGTGCTTGACTAATCTACTGCAATTTTTTGAGGATGTAACTGGTAAAATAGATAAGGGAGAACCAGTGGATGTGGTGTATTTGGACTTTCAGAAGGCTTTTGATAAGGTCCCGCATAAGAGATTAGCGTGTAAAGTTAAGGCACATGAGATTGGGGGCAAGGTATTGACTTGGATAGAGAGCTGGTTGGCAGACAGAAAGCAAAGAGTTGGAATAAACGGGTCTTTTTCCGAGTGGCAGGCAGTGACTAGTGGGGTGCCGCAGGGATCGGTCCTTGGACCCCAGCTATTCACAATATATATTAATGATCTAGACAAGGGAACTAGATGTAATATCTCCAAATTTGCAGATGACACAAAGCTGGGTGAGAGTGTGTGCTGTGAGGAGGATGCCGAGAAACTCCAGGATGATTTGGATAGATTGGGTGATTGGGCAAAAACATGGCAGATGCAATATAACGTGGATAAATGTGAGGTTATCCACTTTGGTGGCAAAAACAGGAAGGCAGATTATTATCTGAATGGCAATAGATTGGGAGAAGGGGAAGTGCAACGAGACCTGGGTGTCCTTGTGCACCAGTCGCTGAAGGTAAGCATGCAGGTGCAGCAGGCGGTTAAGAAGGCAAATGGTATGTTGGCCTTCGTAGCGAGAGGGTTTGAGTACAGGAACAAGGATGTCTTGCTGCAGTTGTACAGGGCCTTGGTGAGACCACATCTTGAGTATTGTGTGCAGTTTTGGTCGCCTTATCTGAGTAAGGATGTTCTTGCCATGGAAGGAGTTCAGCGAAGATTCACCAGGCTGATACCTGGGATGGCAGGAATGACGTATGAGGAGAGATTGGGATGATTGGGCTTGTACTCGCTGGAGTTTAGAAGAATGAGAGGGGATCTTATTGAAACTTATAAAATTCTGACAGGACTGGACAGACTAGATGCAGGAAGGATGTTCCCGATGGTCGGGGAGTCCAGAACCAGGGGTCACAGTCTAAGGATAAGGGGTAGGCCATTTAGGACAGAAATGAGGAGGAATTTCTTCACCCAGAGAGTGGTGAACCTGTGGAATTCTCTACCACAGAACGCAGTTGAGGCCAATTCATTAAATATATTCAAGAAGGAGTTGGATATATTTCTTAAGGCTAAAGGGATCAAGGGGTATGGGGAGAAAGCAGGGACTAGGTACTGAAATTGGATGATCAGCCATGATCGCATTAAATGGTGGAGCAGGCTCGAGGAGCCGAATGGCCTACTCCTGCTCCTATCTTCTAGGTTTTCTATGTTTCTATGATTGCTCTTCGAAAGAGCTGGCGCAGACTCGATGGACCAAATGGCCTCCTTCTGTGCTGTACTATTCTATGTTTCTATAGTAAAAGATAAATTTAGGACTAATATCAGAAAATTATTTTTCACAGAGTTAATAACGTATGGTATCAACTCCAAAATATAGTAGTGGAGGCAAAAACCCAGGAAGCATTTAAGAAACAATTGGATGCTACAATGGGGGCACAATAGGATGCGAGCCTGTGGCCAACCCAAATCGTAATTAAATTATGATCTTGTAATCCAACAAGTAAAACTGATTTAATGAGAGGCCTTCAAAAGGTACAAACGCCTTCCTAGAAAATGCTGTTGTTCCCTAGTTTAATGAAGGTGTAAACAGAGCAGGTTAATGGGGGGGGGGGAAATCAACTTCTCCAGGGGCACAAAATGGGTGATAGTAGATTGACTGCCCCCTATTATACACCCTGCCTGATTTTCCTTTCCATTGGCTTCAATAGAAAGGAAAATTGGAGGCGGTGGTGGTGGGGGGGGGGGGGGGTGGGGGTTGTATAATGGGTGGCTAATCCACTATTACCCATTTTGCACCCCCACAAGGTTGAATTTTATCCCAATTGTCTTTTAAAATAGTAGTCAAAGTAAAAGTTGACTGTAATAAATGGGAGGTACAGATCAGCCATGATCTAATTGAATGGCGGAACAGGCTCGATGGGCTGAATGGTCTACTGTTCTTCCTGTGTTCCTATATGAAGGTGTTAGCATTTGTATGTTAATATTGGCACATCATTTAATTTCATAATACGTTGAACCCTAATTAAATTTGGATTGTACTTTGCTTTCCATGGTGGCCACATAAATAATTGTTTTTCTTAGTACTGTATATGGTACAGAGCATTTCTCCACAATCATTTAGAGAATTTTGTAACATTATCAGGAGGATCCATTTATTTCACTATTATAATTCTGGTTACTGAATAGCAGTTTGTGGGAAACATAGGAACAGGAAGAGGCCATTTAGTCCCTCGAACCTGTTCCGCCATTCAATGAGATCATGGATGATCTGCGACCTAACTCCTTTACCCGCCTTTGGCTCATATCCCTTAATACCTTTGGTTAAAGAAAAATCTATAAATCTCAGATTTAAAATTAACACTTGATCTCGCATCAATGCCGTTTGCGGAAGAGAGTTCCAAACTTCTACCACCCTTTGTTTCCTAATTTCACTCCTGAAAGGACTGGCTCTAATTTCTAGACTATGTCCCCTAGTCCTAGAATCCCCAACCAGGGGAAATAGTTTCTCTCTATCTACCCTATCTGTTCCCCTTAATATCTTGAAAACTTCGATCAGATCACCTTCTAAATTCTAGGGAATACAACCCTAATTTGTGTAATCTCTCCTTGTAACTTAACCCTTGAAGTCCGGGTATCATTCTGGAGTCCAGGTCCAATATATCCTTACTATACAGTGTGGTGCCCAGAACTGTTCACAGTACTCAAGGTGTGGTCTAACCAGGGTTTTGTACAGCTGCAGCATAACTTCTACCCCTTTCTATTCTAGTCCTCTCGATATAAAGGCCAGCATTCCATTAACCTTTTTGATTATTTTCTGTACCTGTCCATGACATTTTAACGATCTGTGTACCTGGACCCCCGAGTCTCTCTGGACCTCCACTGTTTTTAGCTTTTCACCATTTTATCCTTTTTAGGTCCAAAGTGAATTACCTCACATTTGCCTACATTGAAAACCATTTGCCACAGTTTCACCCATTCACTTAATCTATCAATATCCTTTTGTAATTTTATGCTTTCATCTACACTGTCTACAATGCTGCCTATCTTTGTGTCATCAGCAAACTTGGATATATGGCTTTCTATCCCATTATCTAAGCCGTTAATAAATATGGTGAATAGTTGAGGCCACAACACAAATCCCAGACACCACTTGTCACATCCTGCCAATTTGAGTACCTGCCCATTATCCCTACTCTGTCTCCTGCCACTCAGCCAATTTCCTAACCAGGCCAATAATTTGCCTTCAATTCCATGGGCTTCAACCTTAGTTAACAGTCTTTTATGAGGGACTTTATCAAATGCCTGCTGGAAGTCCATATAAATAACATTCATAGACATTCCCCTATCCACTACTTTAGTCATCTCTTCAAAAAATTCAATCAGGTTTGTCAGGCATGACCTACCTTTTACAAATCCATGCTGGCTCTCTCTCGTCAGCTGAAAATGTTCAAGGTGTTTAGTCACCCTATCCTTAATTATAGACACTAGTAATTTCCCGACAACAGATATTAGGCTAACTGGTCTATAATTCCCTGGTTTTCCTCTCTCAGCATTCTTAAATAGCAGAGTGACATGCGCAATTTTCCAATCTAAAGGAACAGTTCCTGAATCGAGAGAACTTTGGAAGATTATAGTTAGGGCATTTGCAATGTGCTCACCTCCTTCCTTTAAAACCCTGGGATGGAAACCACCTGGTCCTGGGGATTTGTCACTCTTTAGTGCCATTATTTTCTTTATTACTGTTATTTTGCATATGCTAATTTTGTTGAGTCCCTGTCCCTTGAGATTTCCAGCATGCTATCCTCTTCCTCTACTGTAAATACTGACACAAAGGGCTGGATTTTCCTAAGCCCCTGGAGTCGGGTTGGAGGCGTGCGGGCGATAAAAATCGGAGATCCGGGGGTCCCAACCCCATCCCGCCTCCAACCCGCCTCCATGTCAATTTCATAGGAGTCGGGTTGCCGACAAGTGCTGGAACCCGACTCCCAGAGGCGGGAAGGGATTAAAGGCAATTAAACTGCCTGTTAACAGGTAGTTAACAGGTAGTTTTTTGCCTATCCGCGATTTTTATTGCTGGTTTGTGGGCTTCCCGACAGCTCCAAACCACGAAAAGTTTTCGAGGCGGGACGTGGGTCTGAGGTTTTGGAGGGGTCGAGATGCCCAGTGTTCAGGTGAGTGAGGGGTGCAGGAGTGCAAAGGTAAGTGTTTTGCAAGTGTTTAAAGTGTTTAAATAAGTTTAACTTACTTTTACTTACCTTTACAGGAGTCCTGCATTCCGGTGTCGGGAGTCGGCTGCAAGAACCACAGAAGCTCCGATTTATAAAAAAAATCAGCTTCTTGGTTTCTGCAGCAAAATGATTTTAAAGTTATCCTGAGAAAGGACTGAGGCTGAATTAGCAGTTTTTCAGTGCTTGACAGCTTCAAACAGCTGTTAAACACTGATATTTCATCTGCCAAAAGCTTTTGACAGATGAAATGTCAACCTCTGACGTCACCTGTTGCCGGGTGGCCCTTAATTGGCCTGCTGAGCCCACAGGGCGGGCTCAACAAGGTCAATCAGAGGAAAATCCAGTGGGTTGGCCACATTTCCATGGAGGCGGGACAACAAGCCCGAATGTGGGTTTCCCACCTCCAACCCGCCCCCGTAGCAAAATCCAGCCCAAAGTAATTATTCAACATGTCCACCATTTCCTTATCATTAACAATATCACCGATTATTCAACAGGTTATTCATTTAAGAAGTGTTCATTTAATGAAACCTCAGTAATAATTTAACATGCACAATTTAATTCATGCTTTTTATCAACTTTTTAATAGGAGATTGGTTAATTTGAAATAGAAATTATGGTTCAGCAAGAAATGATTCACTTAGAGGCTTCTCTAATTGATCAGTGTGTTAACACAGTATGCAGTGAGCCATGCAAATCAGGAGGCTCTCAGATTTTTAACCCTGCTTTGAGTTAGCTGGTCAGTCACTGTCTAGAAGGGGCACTGCATTTGGCCCCAGCATCCTTGATTAGAGAGGAGAGAAAAAAAGGTCAGCCAGGGTTCTCACTCTTGCTAATTATCCAGTGGCCCGCTACTGCAAAGTTCATATTGAAGCCATTGTAAGAATACAAATGAACCAAACTGGTATGTCCCTGCAGCCAAGTATCTGTGGACATTCACCATCAACAACAACTTGCATTTATATAGCACCTTTAACATAGTAAAATGTACCAAGGCGCTTCACAAGAGCGTTATCAAACAAAAATTGACACCAAACCAAAGAAGGAGACATTAGGGCAGGTGATCAAAAGCTTGGTCAAAGAAGTAAGTTTTAAGGAGGGTCTTAAAGGAGAAGAGAGAGGTAGAGAGGTTTAAGGAGGGAATCCCAGAGCTTAGGGCCTAGACAGTTCAAGATACGACCACCAATGGTGGGGTGAAGGGAGTGGGGGATGCACAAGAGGCCAGAGTTGGAGGAACGCAGAGATGTCAGAGGACTGTAGGAGGTTACAGAGAAATAGAGGGGCGAGGCCATGAAGGAATTTGAACACAAGGATGAGAATTTTTAAATAGAAATGTCGTGGACCAGGAGCCAATTTAGGTCAGTGAGCACAGGGGTGATGGGTGAACGGGACTTGGTGCGATTTAGGATACAGGCAGCAGAATTTTGGAAGCGCTCAAGTTTCTGGAGGGTGGAGAGGGTGGAAGATGGGAGGCCAGCCAGGAGAGCATTGGACTAGTCAAATCTGGAGGTAACAAAAGTACAAATGAGGGTCTCAGTAGCAAATGGGCAGAGGCAGATGATGTTACAAAGGTGAAAGTGGGCAGTGGTCTTGGTGGTGGAGAGGATATGGGGTCAGAAGCTCAAAAAAGGGAGGCTATTGGCAGATACAAAGGACTAAAAACAGTGGAAGCCCTAGAGGAGTATAGAAAGTACAGGGGGGTACTTAAAAAAGAAATTAGGAGAGCGAAGAGGGGGCATGAAAAAACACTGGTGGGCAAAATAAAGGAAAATCCCAAGGTGTTTTATAAGTATAATAAGGGCAAGAGGATAACCAGGGAAAGTGGGCCATTAGGGACCAAAGTGGCAATCTGTGTGTAGAGCCGGAAAATGTAGGTGAAGTTTTAAATGAATATTTTGCATCTGTGTTCACTATGGAGAAGGACGATGTAGGCATAGAAATCAGGCAGGGGGATTGTGATATACTTGAACAAATTAGTATTCAGAGGAAGTACTAGCGGTTTTAGCGGGCTTAAAAGTGGATAAATCCCCAGGCCCAGACGAAGGGAGGAGATTGCAGGGGCTCTGACACAAAGGGCTGGATTTTCATTGAGGAGTCGGGTAGGAGGCGGGACTACAACTTTCGGGGTTGTAGTCCCGCCTCCATCGAGTTCTAGCCAACCCACGCGATTTTGACTTGATTGACCTTGTTGAGTCTGCCCAGCGGGCTCCGCAGGCCAATTAAGGGTCACCTGGCAACAGGTGACGTCACAGATTGATATTTCATCTGTCAAGGCCTTTTGACAGATGAAATATCAGCGTTTCACAGCTGTTTGAAGCTGTCAAACACTGACAATCTGTACTCTAAGTTAATTCCTTCCTCTCAGGATGATTTAGAGATCTCCCCGGAACAGAAAGCTGAATGCTGCAATTTTTGACAGCTCGCAGCCATTCTGCTTTCTGTGCCGGTGAGATGAGGGACTCCCGAGACCTGAAGGAAGGAAGGCTGTAAAGGTAAGTAAAGGTATGTAAAACTTATTTAAACACTTTACACAGACCAAACACATTTACCTTTGCACTCATGCACCCATCACTCACCTGAACACTGGACATCTCGACCCCTCCAAGCCCTTCATCCTGACGGTCCGCCTCCTCTAACTTGGCGTAGTTTGGAGCTGTCGGGAATCCCACACTTCAACATTAAAAATAGGGATTAGGCTAAAAACTGCCTGTTAACAGGCAGTTAATTGGCACTAATCCCCTTCCCGCCTCGGGGAGGTGGGTCCCAGTGCGCATCGGGTACCCGCCTCCTTTGAAACTGGCATGGAGGCGGGTTGGGTGCGGGATGGGTTTGTGCCCCCCGATTTCAGGATTTTAACCCCCCGCTCGCCTCCAATCCCGCCTCCACGGCCCAATGTAAATCCTGCCCAAAATTTCAGAACCTTTCTGGCCACAAGGGAGGTGCCAGAGGACTGGAGGACAGCTAACGTAGTACCATTATTCAAGAAGGGTAGTAGGGATAAACCAGGGAATTACAGGCCAGTGAGCCCAACATCAGTGGTAGGGAAATTATTGGAAAAAATTCTGAGGGACAGAATTAGTCTCCACTTGGAGAGGCAAGGATAGTCAGCATGGCTTTGTCAGGGAGAGATCATGTCTAACCAATTTGATTGAATTTTCCGAGGGGGTGACTAGGTGCGTGGATGAGGGTAGTGCAGTTGCTGTAGTCTACATGGACTTCAGTAAGGCTTTTGACAATGTCCCACATGGGAGACTGGTCAAGAAGGTAAGAGCCCATGGGATCCAGGGCAATTTGGCACATTGGATCTAAAATTGGCTTAGTGGCAGGAGGCAGAGGGTGATGGTCGAAGGTTGTTTTTGTGATTGGAAGCCTGTGTCCAGTGGTGTACCGCAGGGATCAGTGCTGGGTCCTTTGCTGTTTGTAGTGTACATTAATGATTTAGATATGAATGTAGGAGGTATGATCAGTAAGTTCGCAGATGACACGAAAATTGGCCGAGTGGTAAATAGCGAGGAGGGAAGCCTCAGGCTACAGGACGATATGGACGGGTTGGTCAGATGGGCAAAACAGTGGCAAATGGAATTTAACCCTGAAAAGTGTAAGATGATGCATTTTGGGAGGACCCTAGGAAGGACAGAGTATCAGAGGGACCTTGGTGTGCATGTACATAGATCCCTGAAGGCAGCAGGGCAGGTAGATAAGGTGGTTAAAAAGGCATATGGGATACTTGCCTTCATTAGCTGAGGCTTAGAATATAAGAGCAGGGAGGTTATGATGGAGCTGTACAAAATGCTAATTAGGCCACAGCTGGAATACTGTGTGCAGTTCTGGTCACCACACTATAGGAAGGATGTGATTGCATTGGAGAGGGTGCAGAGGAGATTCACCAGGATGTTACCTGGGCTGGAGCGCTTCAGCTATGAAGAGAGACTGGACAGGCTGGGGTTGTTTTCTTTAGAGCAGAGAAGGCTGAGGGGGGACCTGATTGAGGTGTACAAAATTATGAGGGGCATAGATAGGGTAGATAGAAAGGAACTTTTCCCCTTAATAGAGGGGTCAATAACCAGGGGGCATAGTTTCAAGGTAAGGGGCAGGAGGTTTAGAGGGGATTTGAGGAAAAACTTTTTCACCCAGAGGGTGGTTGGAATCTGGAACTCACTGCCTGAAAGGGTGGTAGAGGCAGGAACCCTCACAACATTCAAGAAGCACTTAGATGAGCACTTGAAATGCCATAGCATACAAGGCTATGGACCAAGTGCTGGAAAATGGGATTAGAATAGACAGGGCTTGATGGCTGGCCCGGACACGATGGGCTGAAGGGCCTCTTTCTGTGCTGTATAACTCTATGACTTGGGGTCAAATAAGCCCCTGAGGTTGCAAACAATCTGGTTCAGCCTGAGACATTGGCCACGGTGGGAGATGGAATCTGTGGCGATGGAAAGGAGTTTGTAACAGGGGCCAATGACAATGGCTTCAGTCTTCCCAATATTTAATTGGAAGAAATTGGGCTCATCAAATGCTGGATGTCAAACAAGCAGTCTGACAACACAGAAGCAGTGGAGGGGTCAAGAGAAGTGGTGGTGAGGTAGAGCTGGGTGTCATCAGCGTACATGTGGAGCCTGACGTCATGTCTTTGGATGATGCCACCGAGTGGCAACATGTAGATGAGAAATAGGAGGGGGCCAAGGATAGTCAAGGCTCAAACACAAATAATGGACACTTGGGCTTATAGAACCAACTCCAAGGAAAGAGTCAATGGCCTAGAAATTCAGTGGTGCCCTGTTTGGGGCGCCAGCCTCGCCTGGGCGCCAGAAGCACCGCCCCGGAAGTAGTCGCGGCCGCCCGTCGCAAATTCAGTTTGAGCGCCCCAGAGGGAAGCGCGGCGCTACTCGAGGCGCCCCGCATCCCTCTTGGGGCGCTGCAGCTGAATACCGCTGCGCAACGTGCCGCAGCGCCACACGCTACGGCACGGCGTGCTGCGGTACTGCAGGCCTTCCTCCCCTTCTTAAAGGGGAGGGGCCTGCTGCAGCGCGAACGCCGATCGTGAGTGCCGGCAAAAGAGCCCGGCACTGAGGAGAAGTGCCGGGCTCTTGGGACACAGCCGGCACTCCGCGGGGGGGTTGGGGGGGGGGGCGCTCAGGAGGCTGGGGACAGCGGTGCGGAGAGGTGCTGGCAGGCAGTCAGCAAAAAAAATGGCCGCCCCGCACCTCAGCGCCTCTACCGCCGTAGGTAGGCCCCCCTGAACCGGTCGCAAATTGTGACTGGCATTAAAGCAGGGGGTACTACTAAATTTCGTGATCGGGGCGGTAGCAGGGCGCTGTGCACACCGATGACGTCATCGGTAGCGGCGCAGTGCTAACGGCTAGCGCCGCCATTAGCGTCCCGCTAAATTTAGCAGGAGGCGTGGCCAGTGGCGTAAAACCCACTAAGTGCCCTCTTTGGGCGCTAACGGGTGGCACAGCCCACTGAATTTCTAGGCCAATGTCTTTAGAAGAGGAGGCAAATAGAGAAAACTGCCAAAGGTTAAATAGAAATTAGAAAGACATTTTTAAAGATGATTTAGCTATTACAGCTGAATAGTGTTTTAAGTTTTAATTTCCCCCCTTTTTCTCCAAGTCTCTTCTATTATGCTTTATCTCCTGAAAGTGGTGGTCACCTTAGAGTAAGTACCTCAACTGTATAGCTGTTGTTGGTATGAACCTGGACAGTGAGTATTGGTAAGATAGTCAAGTGTAACAGCAAATGAGTCCAGTCCAAACCTGACAGGTTCCCCTCCCCTCCCCACACACACAGAAACATACTTTTCAGTAGGGTTTATTGGATAGTGATCAGGATTTTTGTTTTCTAATGTTAAAATTCAGCTTGAATTATATAATCAAACATGGTCATTTTACAATTTCAAAACTATATAGTTTTTTCCCACAGAATGTTCACGTTCACTTAGTATCACTAGAATGCTCCTGGAACTGTGAAGTTATTTTTCATTTATTTATGGGAAGTGTTTAATACTACCTGATAACCTCTACACTACCGTACTGACAAGTTGTTTTATGTTGCCGGACTAGTAATCCAGAGACCTGGACTAATAACTCCAGAGAAGGTGAGTTCAAATTCTTTAGAATTTGAATTCAGTTTTTTTTTAAATCTGGATACAAGCTGCCATCAGTAAAGCTGTCAGATTGTCGTAAAAACCCAATTGATTCATTAATTTCCTTTAGGGTAAGAAACCTACCGTCCTTATCCGGGAGTCTGCCTACATGGGACTTCAGTCCCATTCTGAAATGGCTGAGCAAGCCACTCAGTATCAAACCACTACCAGTAGTTCCAGCTTCTCGGGGCAACTAGGGATGGGCAATAAATGCCGGCCTTCCCAGAAAGAATGAATTTAAAAAAACAATGTTATCACACTCCAGTGTAATATAAAATTAACCAGTGTCATAAAGGACAGTAATCACATCTTTCCTTACTATGGCTATAAGTCTGCTATATTTAGGTACTTTATACCAGCTATTTGAAAACCCAAGCAACAAGTATCAACTCTTTCTATGCAATGATTGATGCCAAAGTTGTCGAGATACCAAGGCCTTGAAATTGGCTCACAATGGCAGGTGAGCTGGGTGTAGAGAATGATCTTTGTACCAAAACGGGTAGGCCTGAGGTGCACCTCATATTGGGCTTCATGCCTCATTTACACCTACCGGGCATCGCCAGGCAGTTTGCTGGCGAAACGGATTTCAATATTGGGCCACAGGGGGGAAGTGATCGGGAGGGAGGTCAATCGTGTGGTGGGGGGCGGCGAATGATTGGGAGGGCCCTGACCGGGTGCTAGTAATGGTCTTCGACACTGTAGTGGAGCCGGGCATTTCCTTTTAATATTTACCCTTTTGGTGACTGTCTGCAACGGTCCGTTGGTTAGGCCACATGTGGACGTTTTCCTGAATGCAGCCACCCCGGTGCCGACTACATTTGGGGCTGCCTGGTTTTGCAATGGGGGCCTCAACCAGGCATTAGGCCTATTTGTGTATGCTTGTTTCAGACACGGGCCCTGGGCAACTCTTTTTCTGCCTTTACCAATACCGGGGGGTGGGGGGGCGGCGGGTGGCGTAATGTGTGCACACGCCCACCCACCATATTACAAGTTCAGGTGTCCATTTTGCAGCTTAAGTGTAGTCTTCCTCTGGAATTGGAGCTGAATGTTTATACTTGCTCCTTGAGCTAATGATAAAAGTAGCAAAATTGAAGGCCTAAATGATCATATGAACATACTGAACCCTTGTGATTTTCAAGATGCTGCTTAGTCATGTATAGAAAGAAGCAAGAGACAGCTCACACAGAATTTTATTTAAAGCAATACCTGTACCATTATCTGTCCCTCTGTTGTACAAACTCTATGCACAATGGGGAGTAATGGAATAGTCTCTCATTTCATTCATCAAGAGGACCTTCATAACTCGATCATAGGTTATCAGGTTTTCCTAACTTGAAGAATTAATCCTGTTCCACTATTTCCCATTTTGTATCATGTTCATAGATTGTGTTAGGATAGCCTATAGGAAAACTAAATGCATGGCATCAACAGAATGCCGTGACCAGCAGCGTAATATCATACATTCTCAATAACTGTTCAATGCATTTTGCCTTGAAAGCTGACCAGCTTGAGGAATAAGTATAATTTTACTGACACACAAACAAAAATCTCCCAACAGATTTCAACTCCAGCTGCCTGTCGAATTAATGAGTTTCCTACTTGTTGAAAATCTGACAAAGTCTTTTGTTACGAGGTGACAATTCAGGTAGTCACAGTTTCAATTACACTTTTATTTTTGAAAGTTATCAAAGTTCGATGAAAGGACATAACTAGTTTAGTGGATACATGTACAACACCCAGAAAAGAGCATAAAATCATTTGTGCTGTCAATCTGCTTATTTAGTATTTGGAGACACAACATATTCATTCATTTTGTAAAAGGACCAAAAAAAAGTATAATATATGCACATAAAAGGGCATGGACAGTTTTTGACATGTCTATTGTTGAAAGGTCTTGGAAAGGGAAAAATGTTTGTTATACTTTTAAATATTGGGGCCTAGAAATTCAGTATAGCCACTTTTGGGGCGGAAAAGTCGGGCGGCCGCTAAAGTTTGCGCCCGGCGCAAAGTCGAGGCCACTTCGTCGATATTCAGTAGCTTCGCCCTAAGAGTTTGCTCGAGCGCTAAAACTGGCGTTACACAACTATCTTTAGCCGCAAAGCCGGCGGTGCTGAGCTAAACCGTCAAGGCCGGGCGCAGCGCAGGTGCGGTCATTTCTTGATTGACAGCAGACACCCTGGCGCCGGCCAGCTCTTAAAGGGGGAAGGGTCGAGTTCATCTGCTGCCACGCCCTGGACACTGCAGCCCTCCAGCTAGGCCTAAACACTGTTGCTGAACAGAAATAGCGCCGGGAAAGATGCAGAAGGCCCGTGAACGAGCGCAGCGCTTCACTGGCCATGATATGAGGGTGCTGGTTAGGGCTTTGGAGAGGAGACGCAAACTCTTGTTCCCGGACAGTGGCAAGAAGCCTACCACCAGCGTCTACAGGAAAGCCTGGAGGGAGGTCGCCCACAGGGTCACATCCAACAGCGAGGTCCCCAGGAACGCTGTCCAATGCCGGAAAAAGTTCAATGACCTCACAAGGATTGTCAGGGTGAGTCCCCTTTCCAGTGTCCTCCTCATCCTTGCATGTGCACCTCACATTATGGGCAAAGGAACCTAAAAGCCCTAATGGCCAGCCCTCATCCAGCAGCTATGGGACTGGCATGAACATCAATTGCACATTCTGCACTTTACACACTGGCCAAGCTATTCGACCATGGGAGGCAGTGCACACAAGATCTGGGCACCACACTGGCCAAGCTATTCGACCATGGGAGGCAGTGCAGACAAGATCAGGGCACCACACTGGCCAAGCTATTCGACCATGGGAGGCAGTGCACACAAGATCAGGGCACCACACTGTACTTAGAGGCCGTCCTTTCTCTTGCAGGCCAAGCTGGCACACAATCAGAAGAGCTGGACTGTGACCGGGGCAGGCCGTCCCCAGATCCAGCAGCTCAGTGCCCTGGAAGAGCGCGTGGGTAGCCTCATGGGTGCCCGGGTGATTGGCCCCGTTGCATCTGGAGATGCCGACCCTGTTCTGGGCACCAATGGTAAGGACATCACCTTTTGGACCTCTCTCGTCCCACTTGCGCTTCAGATCTACATCCTTTGCCACTGTCCGACCAATGCGCTGAATGCCACCACTCATGCCTCCCTCGCTGACGCCCTCTCCTCACTCTAAAGCTACTCTTGTGCCTTCCTGCTTTCAGATGGTGAGGAGGAGGTCCCTGAAGCTGCCAGTGACAGCCCCGAGGAGGAGGAGGAGGAGGAAGAGGAAGATGAAGGCGGCCCATCAGGGGAAACCTCAGCCGCGCCAGGGGATGCCAATGGAGGGGACACGTCTTCCCTGGAGGAGAGCCAGGGGGAAGTGTCGGAGGGGAGTGTAGCTCCTGTGCCCAGTGGCGTGCAGCAACGCGGGAAGGGTCGGGCAGCTCGGCGGCCTTCTCCCCAGAGGGAGAGTCTGGCCTCCAGTCCGGAGACGGTCCTCGCCAAGGAGGTGCGCCTCCTCGATCAAATGTCCGTGGACTCGGATCGCCGGCACACCGAGTTCATGGGGGTTGTGGCACGGTTGCCTGAGGCCATCGAGTCCCTGGCTCATAGTGTGGCCGATTTTGGGGCCTCACAGGCCAGGAGTTTCGAGCAATTCGAAGCAGCACAGGCCGCGAGTCGGGCCGAATTCGGGGCAGCACAGGCAGCGAGTTGGGTGGAATTCGGGGCAGCTCACGCAGCGAGTGGCCAGGTGATCAGTGGTGCCGTGCAGTCACTGGCTGGTCTGATGCGGGCACAGACCAGGGCAGTACGGGCACTCACTGCTGCCACACTCGCTGTGTCAGCCAGGCATCGCCAGGGCACCCGCCGCGCTGCAGCAGCACAGCGGTCTGTCCTTCAGCAGATTGCTGCGCATGCTGCAGTGCTGGCCCGGGCGAGTGCCAGTGTCTCAGGCGAGCAGCGAGCGCCTGCCATCAGCCAGCTTGCCCCCATTCCTGCAGCCGCCACTGCCACTCCCCCAGTGGAGCTGCGACGAGCTGCTGGAGAGACTGATGCTGCCCAGCCACAGCTGCAGCAGTCACCAGCCGGCCCCTCGAGGGCCAGAGCTCGTCTAGGCCGACCCCCAAGGGCATCTGCCGTCACGCCATGTGCCCCTCAGGAGCCTTCCCCCAGCCTTGCAGCAGCCACTGGGCACACTTTGAGGAGGAGCAGCAGGGCGGCCAGGGGCCGCAAAAGGCTGGACAAGGAATCGCCCTCGCGGGCCACAAAGTAGAGGGTGTGGGCAAATGTGTTTTTATATGGGGATGGTTGTTTTTATATGGGGATGGTTGTTTTTATATGGGGATGGTTTTGTTTATGGGGATGGTTGTTTTGGTAAGGCCGAGGATGAAGGCCATTTTTGTGGAAATGTTTTGTTATTCCTCCCCAGGTTGTGGGAGTGAGTCATGTGTGTGACTGTTTTTTGGGGGTGTTGTCTGTTTTTGTTTTCATGTGGGAAGGGCCCTGAGTTTGTTCAATAAAGCATTTTATTTATTCAGCTTGTCCATGTTTGATGTTTGAAGTGGTTGTTGCCTTAACCGGCTGAGGGCTTGCGGAGTGGCTGCATTCAGGTCCCTTCATTGCCACAAGCCATTCCCTGACAGGGGGCCTAGAAGTGACGTTCAATAAGCCGCCGACGGGCGGCCCTTGGACCTTGTGCCTCCCTCCTGGGCTGGTACTCCTCCTCCTCATGCTCCTCCTGCTCCTCCTCCTGAGGTGGTGCTCCAGCGTGAGGTGGCAGTGCCTGAGTCCTGCAGATAGCCAGGTTGTGCAGCATGCAGCAAACGACCACGACCTGGGAGACTCTCTCCGGCGAATACTGCAGAGATCCGCCGGAACGATCCAGGCAGCGGAACTGTTGCTTGAGGACGCCAATCGTTTGTTCTATGATGTTCCTAGTGGCTTGATGGCTTTTGTTGTATGCCTCCTCAGCAGGGGTCCTGGGCGCGCGGAGCGGGGTCATGAGCCAGGTACACAAAGGATAGCCTTTGTCCCCGATAAGCCATCCTCTTGGGGGAGGCTGTGCCTGGAACATGTCAGCCACAGTAGTCTGTCACAGGATAAATGCATCGTGGCTGCTGCCTGGAAAGCGGGCATTGACAGCTAGGATGCGCTGCCTGTGGTCACACACCAGCTGTACATTGAGGGAATGGTAGCCCTTCTGGTTGCGGTAATCCTCGGCATTGTCGATAGGTGCCCGCAAAGCCACATGCGTGCAGTCAATGGCGCCCTGCACCATGGGGAAGTCCGCGATCCTTGCAAATCCGACTGCACGCTGCTGCTGCCTCTCCAGGGTCATGGGGAAGGAGATGAATTGGTGTCTCCTTCTGAAAAGGGCATTGGTCACCTGGCGGATGCAGCAATGCACGGCAAACTGGGATATGTTAGCAATGTCCCCAGCAGCGGCTTGGAAGGAGCCGCTTGCATAGAAGTTCAGAGCCACCGTGGCCTTCACTCCCACCGACAGAGACGTCCTGCACCTCAGCTGTGGACGCAGATCTCTGTGAAGCAGCTGGCAGATCTCTGCAACCACCTCCCTTCTGAAGCGCAGCCTCCTAACACACTGCGCGGCAGTCATGGTGAGATAGGACACCTGCTGGCGGTATTCCCTGAGTGGGTAAGGCCTACGTTGCCGACGCCTGTTGCCCCCTCTGCGTCTAGCCAGGGCTGCCCCTCTCACACAGCGTCTGCGAGCCCTTCGCACATAATGCTGAAACTAAGGGTTGGCACCCCATGCAGGCCCCATAATATACTGGCAAACAATGACATCACAATGAAGACGAATTGCCAAGCTCTGGCCTGAAGCCAAAAATACCTCTCCTATGTTGGGCCAAAGCAGTAAGCTCTCTTCCTTGGTCTCTGTCCATAAATCCATTGCACAAGAGTGATTGCTGCAAAATGGCTGGCCTTTACAGTTCAGGGTAAGTGCCCTTTAATTTGCGCTCCCCGCGGCCCGCATGGCCTCTGCTGCGTTCCATTTCACAGTCCTTAGGACCGCCACGCCCACATTGGGCGGACGCGACTGAAGTTCCGGATTGGGGCGCACAAAGGGCGTTGCACGAGGAAATGACGTCATAATCTGCGCGCGCAGCTGAGCGCGCGCAAACACTTTGCGCCGGCGCTAAATGTCTACTGAAGTTGGGCGTAGGCACAGATCGCGCTGCGCCCGGCCGCTAAGTGCCTAGCGCTCAAGATCTACTCCTCCTAAGGCGCTAACGGCTGGTGCACGCAACTGAATTTCTAGGCCATTAGGTTTTAAAATACAGTGTAAAAGGAAATGGTTTTATTGATGGGTATAATTGATGGTGTTGAGATACCGCGGCAAACGTGGGAGTCGAGACCAGAGCTAGTAAACGGAACAGCTTTTTATTTCAGCCTCATGGCAAAACAGGAACTGGAAGAGCCCGCGCCTGACTTAAATACTCCCCAGACAGGAAGTGCTCCCGGCAGCCTGTCCCTGTGGGAAACAAGTTGCTGGAGGAAAGGGCCCCCGGTTGGGGGCGTCTGCTTAAACTGTCCGTACCGCCGTGAGCGGATTGTGTCCAGTGGTGGCGTGTCGCCACAGAGCTCCACCCAGAATCCGCTTAGGAGGAGTGGACGAGTCGTGACGGTGGTCTGATGGTTCTGCCGCAGCGGCTCTGCGTGATCGCCGGTCTAGTTGGCGGGGCCTGGCGGTTCGCCGCCGGCTGTGCTGGCTTGCTGGCGGGACGGCCTCTAGTTGGAGGCCGGGCCACGGGGACCTGTTCCCCTGGTTCTGTGTGTGCTGGTTTGAGCTGGTCGATGGAGACTGTCTCGACCCTGTCGCCGAGTCGCAGCTTGAAGACCTTGTCCCCGGTTTGTAGTACTTCGTATGGTCCGTCGTACGGGGGTCGCAGGGGTCCGCGGTGCGCGTCGTGTCGCACGAAGACGAAGCGCGCCTGCTGTAAATTTGGCGGAACGTGAGGTGCGAGTTCGCCGTGTCGGTTGACCGGAAGTGGGGCGAACTGCTGAGCGGAAGAGAAAAAGTTGAGCCGCTGCTGGTCGGCCGACCAAGGCGTGGTGGCCTCCGGAAGGAATTCACCTGGGACGCGCAGCGGTTGTCCGTAGACTAACTCCGCTGCCGAGGACTGGAGGTCTTCTTTGACCGCGGTGCGTAGGCCTAGTAGTACCCACGGTAGGCGGTCAGTCCAGGTACTGTCCTGCAGGCTGGCGCGGAGTGAGGCCTTGAGTGACCGGTGGAAGCGTTCACAAAGCCCGTTGGCCTGCGGGTGGTATGCCGTGGTTCGGTGGAGCGTCACACCGAGGTTGCGTGCTGTGGCCGTCCAGAGTTCGGAGGTGAACTGGGCGCCTCTGTCGGAGGTTATGTCGGCCGGTACGCCGAACCTCGCTACCCAGGTGTTAACGAACGCCCTGGCGATGTCGACTGTGGTGGTGGAGGTCAGCGGCACTGCCTCAGGCCAGCGTATGTAGCGGTCGACCATCGTGAGGAGATAAGTCTGGCCTTGCGATGGCGGCAGGGGCCCGACGATGTCGACATGTACGTGGTCGAAGCGGAGGCTGGGTACCTCGAAGTCTCCCAGGGGTGCTTTTGTATGCCGTTGTACCTTAGCCCATTGGCAGTCGAGGCAGGAGGTGGCCCAAGTCCGAACATCTCTGCTGAGGCTGCGCCAGACGAAACGCTGGGAGAGGAGTTTGACGGACGCGCGGGAACCCGGGTGGGAGAGCCCGTGGAGCGCGTCGAAGACGCGGCGGCGCCAGGTTTCAGGGACGACCGGCCTGGGTTGGCTGAGTGTGATGTCGCAAGTAACTGCCATGGCTTCGGGCCCGTGCGCGACCTTGGCTAAACGTAGCCCTGGCAGGCTGGTAGCCGCCGAGAGGAGGTCTGGGTCCGTGAGCTGGGCTGCTGCTAGTTGCGCGTAGTCGACCGCGAGGTGATTCGCGCAGATGGCGGGACGGGAAAGGCAGTCGGCGACAACGTTGTCTCTACCGGAGACGTGCTGGATGTCCGTGGTAAACTCGGACACGGCCGCGAGCTGGCGTTGCTGCCGAGCGGACCAGGGTTCAGTGTGCTTGGCCATCGCGTATGTGAGTGGCTTGTGGTCCACGTACGCGGTGAAGGGGCGGCCTTCCAGGAGGAACCTGAAATGGCGGACTGACAGGTGGAGCGCGAGAAGCTCGCGGTCGAAAGTGGAGTATTTGACCTCCGGGGGGCGCAGTTGGCGGCTGTAGAAGGCGAGTGGCTGCCACGCGCCATTAACCCACTGCTCGAACATGGCCCCGACCGCGTGGTCGGAGGCGTCGGTGGTGAGCGCGACCCGGGCATCGGCCCTTGGGTGTGCGAGCAGAGTGGCGTCAGTGAGCGCGTTTTTGGTGGCATCGAAGGCGGCTGACGTGTCAGTGGTCCAGGCTACGGCCACCTTGCCGGATTTACCTCGGAGGGAGTCGTATAGGGGCTTCATGAGGGCTGCAGCTCTGGGGATGAACCTGTTGTAGAAGTTCACCATCCCGAGGAACTCCTGGAGGCCCTTGATGGTTGTGGGGTGGGGGAACTGCTGGACGGCCTGCACCTTGTTGGGCAGGGGGACGGCCCCAGCAGGGGTGATGTGGTGACCGAGAAAATCGATCTCGGTTAGGCCGAATTGGCACTTCGCCGGGCTGATGAGCCCGTGTTGGGCTAGGCGCCCGAACAGGACGCGAAGGTGTTCGAGGTGTTCCTGTTTGGAGGAGCTGGCCACGAGAATGTCGTCTAGATAGACGAATAGGAAGTTCAGGTCCCGCAGGATCGAGTCCATAAGGCGCTGGAAAGCCTGGGCTGCATTCTTGAGGCCGAAGGGCATCCTCAGGAACTCGAACAGGCCGAATGGGGTGATGACGGCCGTTTTGGGGATGTCCGCGGGGTGTACGGGGACTTGGTGGTAACCGCGCACCAGGTCGACTTTGGAAAAGACGGTTCGTCCGGCCAGTCAGGCCGAGAAGTCCTGGATGTGAGGCACCGGGTATCGATCGGGGGTGGTGGCGTCGTTAAGGCGGCGGTAGTCCCCACAAGGGCGCCAGCCTCCGCCGGGCTTAGGGGTGATGTGGAGGGGTGAGGCCCAGGGGCTGCTGGAGCGGCGGATGATGCTGAGTTGTTCCATGGTGGTGAACTCGGCCCGCGCGATTTCCAGCTTGGCCGGGTTGAGCCTGCGGGCGTGGGCAGAAACCGGGGGGCCGGTGGTGGGGATATAGTGCTCCACCCCGTGTTTGGCGGCTTTGGCCGAAAAGGTCGGGTTGGTGAGGGCGGGAAACTCGGCTAGGAGTGCCGAGTAGTCGTCCACGGCCCTGGCGAGGCAGTAGGTCGTCAGGCCGGCCGAACGGTCCGGGGTAAAGGCGCCGGGGATGGTGGCCATAGTTGGCGTCGACGAGGCGGTGCCTCGGAATGTCGACAAGGAGGCCGTGGGCGCGTAGGAAGTCGGCGCCGATGAGTGGGCAGAGGACCTCGGCGGTGAGGAACTCCCAGCGGTAGCGGCGGCCCGCGAGGTCGAGCGTGACCATGCGGGTGCCATATGTGCGGATGTCCGAGCCATTGGCGGCGGCCAGCGTGATACCTCGTGTGCCGCGTTGGATTTCGAGGGTGGAGGCGGGGGTGATGCTGTGCTGGGCCCCTGTGTCGCACAGAAATCGGCGGTTGGTTCTGTCATCAGTGACGTACAGTAGAGGCCCCTTTTGCCCCACGGCCATCGCGGGGGGGGAATTGAAGGTACACGGTGGCGTGCAGCGTTGGGCCTTAGTGCCAAAACGGGTGTGGTAGTAACAGTGGCCCGGAGTGGTAGGGCGGGCGGGCCTGGTGGACCGTGTGGTCGTTGCCGCGAGGTCGGGCGTGACGTCGCGCGTGGACTGTGCAGAGAGCAGCCGGTCGGCCTTTTCTGCTATGTCATTCAGGTCCGTGGAGCCGGACTCCACAATGAGCGGGCGGATGCTGGCGGGAAGCTGCCGAATGAAAAGCATGTGAAAGAGGGCGCCGGGGGGCTTGTCGTCCGCGAGGGACAGCATGTGGGAAAGCAGGTCTGATGGTGAAGCGTCACCGAGACCGGGGAGGTCAAGGAGTTGGCAGTGGCGCTGGTAAGAGGACGTTTGAAATTTTTAAAGGAGCGCAGCCTTCAGATGTTCGTACTTGCCAGTCTGTGGTGGGTCCTGCAGCGCTGCCCAAACTTTGGGGACGGTCGCGTACGTGAGCAAGGAGACGAGGTAGTCGTACTTCGTGGTGTCGCCTGTGATGCCTTTCAGCCGGAATCTGGACTCGGCTTGAACGAACCAGGCTTCGGCCAAGTTTTCCCAAAAGTCTGGTAATTTAACCGTGACTGCGTTTGTATCCGCCATGCTAGCTTAGGATTCGTCCTGAGCGTCGGGGTCACCAGTGTTGAGATACCGCGGCAAACGTGGGAGTCAAGACCAGAGCTAGTAAACGGAACAGCTTTTTATTTCAGCCTCATGGCAAAACAGGAACTGGAAGAGCCCGCGCCTGACTTAAACACTCCCCAGACAGGAAGTGCTCCCGGCAGCCTGTCCCTGTGGGAAACAAGTTGCTGGAGGAAAGGGCCCCCGGTTGGGGGCGTCTGCTTAAACTGTCCGTACCGCCGTGAGCGGATTGTGTCCAGTGGTGGCGTGTCGCCACAATGGAGCCATTTTTGGCCACTTGCAAGAAAGATTAGCTATAAGAGGACTGTGTGAAGAAGTAGTGGCCCGGACTTTGCGTTAATAGTAACGGTGAGGCTATCAGCACTCACCATTATAACGGAGTAAATCGGATAGCAACTTCTGGTGTTGGCACATGTGCATTTAAACGCGGGAATTCCGGAAGTTGCTGTCAGATATCCCACTCCTCCACAGGGTGCGCTGTAACTGGCCTCGCCGATAGACTCGGCACTGAAAGACGTGCAATGGCGTGAACTTGGGGTACTTACCCACTAGCTCCTCACTAAAGACTCCATAAAAAGTTAGGGCAGGTACATTCAGGAGTAAGTAAATTTTTAACGGCGTGATAATTGATACTTACTGCCAAACAACATATGTGGCCCATAAAATTTAATTTTACAAGTATGGAGTCTCATTCTCTCAAAAGTTAATTAGTGTTGGAGATTTTTTAAAAAGAATTAATATATTTTATTTTTACTTTTTCTGTCTGTCTCTTTTATCTCTCTCTCTTAATCCCATCTGTCTTTCCCTAACTTTATTCCACTTTCTGTACATGATTTAAATCTAATTTATACTTCCTGGTTTAGACTATATGGGGGTAATTTTAACCACCAAAAATGGGCGAGTTGGGATCGGGTGAGATGTAAAAATTTTAAAAATCTCAAACCCGACCCCAACCTGCCCACTTCCAGGCCTCGGGAAACCTGGCAGCTCAAGGGAGGTGAGGACATCTTCAGGGAGAAGGCAAGTGCCCTTACAGCATTGCTTGTGGGCCAGGAGGAGCAGGAGTGCTTCTCCCCCACCCCCCCAAGCTTACCTGTCATCGCACCCCCCCCCACCCCCAGATTTGTGGATTGGACCAACCCTATGCTGTGGAGTCAAAACTCAGTGGGGGAGAAATTCAGTAGGTTGCGCCACCCGTTAGCGCCTTAAGAGGGCGCTAAGTAGGTCGCAAGCCAACTAGCACCTGGGCACGGCACTGCCCACGCCTCCCGCTAAATTCCGCGGGACGTTAGCGCTGCGCCGCTGCCGATGACGTCATTGGTGTGCGCAGCGCCCCGTTGATGCCCCGGCCGTGATATTTGGCAGCGCCCCCTGATTTACCGCCGGATGCTATGTCCGACTGGTTCAGGGGAGCCTACCTGCGGCCGGGGAGGCGCAAATAAGGCGAGGTGCGGGGCGGCCATTTTTGTTGTTGGCCGCCTGCCAGCACCTGCCTGCGCTCCCATCCCCCTGAACCCCCCCCCACCGCGGAGTGCCGGCTGCGTTCCAAGAGCCCGGCACTTCTCCTCGGTGCCGGGCTCTTTTGCCTGCACTCCCGATCCTCGGGGGCCCAGCTGAGCCCCAGATCGTGCTGCACAAGGCCCCTCACGCTGCGGCACGTAGCGCCACGATATTCACTCGCAGCGCCCCAAGAGGGATGCGGGGCGCCTCCAGTAGCGCCGCACTTCCCTTTGGGGCGCAACAACTCAATTTCTGGTGCGAGGGCGCGAATGTTTCTGGGGCGCTACTTTTAACGCCCTGGCGAGGCTGGCGCCCCAAACGGGACTATACTCAATTTCTTCCCCAGTGTCTCAGTGAGGATTCTTTAATCTGATTGGGTGAAGAGCCTCGCTGTTTCTTGCCCTTCTCATAGATCCCCTGTAGAGGGCGCCGTGCTGGCTCGGATGCTGGATTAGTGGAAATATCCGCTCTAAAGCCCGCGGAAACTTTGTTGGCAGTTGTCAGCAAGGTGAATGGCGAGTACCGTTCCTTCAGCGATGAGAGCAAAATCCGGGCCAGTGTTTATGCAGTCAGAATGCGATCTTTCCCTCCCTCCCGATCCGACCCCACTTCAACCTACGATCTCCCACCACCCCCACCCCCCCTCCAAAACCGCAATCTTTCCACATTGTTGGGCAGGAAACAGAGGAAAATTATAATGAGGTCCTGCCGTTAATATCGGCAGTACTTCCGCGTCCCCAGATTTCCAGTTTTCCCCCCACTACCGTGCTTTCCCGCTCCTTCCCTGTAAATATTGGGGTCTGACATGTATAAATGGGGATTTGATTTGATTAATTCTTTATACATTTTAAAACAGATCCTTCCTCCATGTTCCACCAATTTTCTCCATTCTCCTACTCTCCTGCAAGCGTTGACTCATTGCTTGGGTATGACTCCACAAGTGTCAATTGTCCACCAGTACCTCACCCATGTCATCTATCATTAATGAGCCTAGACAATGAGTATAGGCAGGATATTCAACCATAGGCAGCATCGCGATTGAATCCGAACCTGTCCTCGCCCGACATCCACAGATGCCCACTACCAGCAGAGGTTGCTAGACAGTAAGCCTGGCTGATTTTTCTGAAGACCACAGAGGAAGCTGTAGCACTATGACTATTGCCATAGCTAAGATCAGAAAACTCAGCTCTGATCAGGGAATAAACTTGGGACCTCACCCTCCTCTTTGGCTCAGCAACTCGCTATCTTAACCAGCTGTGCCATCAGGTAGTGAGTAGCTGAGACATCTGAAGAGCCTGATTCCTTAATTTTAGGTGCACAAAATCTATGGCTGCCATACTCCCATTGCTTTTACTCGGTGGTTCCCCTGTTTGTCAACTTCTTTTCCAGCAAGGCAAATTTAAAATCAAACGTCTGAGTGAGCAGACTACCTGCGAGGGAGACAGTCGGCAAGCGACACAGCGAAAGAGGGACGTCAGAATTCAAAGGTGTCGCTGGCACAGGGGAGCTGAGAGGTGAGTATAGGGTGAGTATTTGTGGTAAGTTTGTTTTTGTTCTGTCTTGAGTATATTTCTGCTAAGTAGTTCATAGCCTATCTAATAGAGGGAAGTGCTGATTGGTGGGTAGCTGTTGAGTGTTTCTTGTTGTTTTATGTTTATTTCTGCTAAATTACCTCCATAGTCTGGTAAATAGAGGCATGGCAGGGCAGCTCAGTCCCATGATTTGCACATCCTGTGCCATGTGGGAAATCCTGGATGCTTCTTGCGGCCTGGACGACCACGTGTGCAGTAAGTGTCGCCAACTGCAGCAACTCGAGCACCGGATTTCGGAGCTTGAACGGCAGCTGGAGTCACTACAGTGCATCCGCGAGGCTGAGAAATACTTGGATAGCAGGTTTCCAGAAGTGGTCACCCCGCAGCCTCAGAATGTGCAGGCAGAGAGGAAAGGGGTGACCACCAGACAGAGAAAGAGGACCAGGCAGGTAGGGCAGGAACCCCCAGAGTGCATCTCACTCGCTAACCGGTTCACAGTTCTGAAAACTGGTGGGGGTGATGGCTCCTCTGGGGAGAGCAGCCAGAGCCAAGGCCACAGCACAACGGGTGGATCAGCTGCACAGGGGGGAGGGGAAGAAGAGTGGAAGAGCAATAGTGATAGGGGATTCATTGGTTAGGGGAACAGATAGGCGTTTCTGTGGACGCAGACGTGACTCCAAGATGGTATGTTGGCTCCCTGGTGCCAGGGTCAAGGATGTCACTGAACGACTGCAGGACACTCTGAGGGGGAAGGGTGAACAGCCAGAGGTCGTTGTCCATATCGGTACTAATGACATAGGCAGAAAGAGGGATGAGGTCCTGCAGGCAGACTATAGTGAGCTAGGAAAGAGATTAAAAAGCAGGACCTCAAAGGTAGTAAGCTCCGAATTACTCTCGGTGCCACTGAGTACAGGAATAGGAGGATAGAACAGATGAATGCATCCCTGGAGAGATGGTGCAGAAGGGAGGGCTTTAGATTCCTGAGGCATTGGAATCATCTCTGGGGAAGGTGGGACCTCAACAGAGCCGGGACCAATATTCTCGCGGGGAGGTTTGCTAGTGCTGTTGGGGAGGATTTAAACTAGCTTGGCAGGGGGATGGGCACCAACATATAGGAGTACAAAAGAGGAATAAGGTGCTTCAGAGTGTGTGTTGGATAGTACTAGAGAAGAAAGTAGTACTAGAGATGAAAGTAGTACCATATTAAATAGGAGCAGACTAAGAAAGACTACGAAAAATTCAAAAATGGGTTTAGAATGTAAGCAAATGCACAAAGTATATGGTGAATAAGGTTGGTGAGCTACAAGCACAATTAGCCGTGTGGCAATATGAGGTTGTGGATTAAAAAGTGAGGACTGGGCACTTAATATTAACGGGTACAAGGTGTTCAGAAAAGATAGGGAAAGAAAAAAGGGAGGTGGGGTGGCAGTACTGATTAAGACAGACATTTTGCAGGGTCGACAGGGCTGGGTGTGTCCATGCCAGGTGGTCTGAATGGTTTTATTCTTACTGTTTTTCATAGCGGTTTGTTACAACTGAGTGGCTTGCTAGGCCATGTCGCAGTTAAGAGTCAACCACATTGCTGTGGGTCTGGAGTCACAGACAGGCCAGACCAGGTAAGGTTTCCTTCCCTAAAGGATGTGTTTTTACGACAATCCGATAGTTTCATGGTCACTATTACTGATACTAGCTTTTTATCCCAGATTTGTTTAATTAACTGAATTGAAATTCCCCAGCTGTCGTGGTGGGATTTGACGGGCCTCTGGATTACTAGTCCAGTAACATAACCACTATGCTACCGTTCCCGATATGTGTAGTAATACCTCTGCTATCTCTTCCCTAAATTCTTTTAAAATGCATGTATGTATCCGTCCGGACCAGGGGTTTTATCCTGTTTGAGTTTGATTAGTTTATTTAATATTTCTCCTCTTTATTTTAAATGCAGTTATCTCATTTCTAATCTCATCACCCGATGTTATGTCCACCTGTTTAGTCTGCCTGGCAGATACTGAAGCAAAGTAATTATTTAATATTTCTGCCAACTCTCTATCGCTGCCTGTGATATTATCCTGTCCATCCCTTAGTGGCCCTATTCCTATCCCAACTTTCCTTTTTTTATTTATGTGCCTGTACAATATTTTACTATTTTATTTTATGATCCTTGATAATTTAATTTCATAGTTCCTTCTTGCCTTTCAAATTTTTTTTTTGATTTCTCTCCTAATCTCTTCGTATTCTCGTCATGCTGTCCGTGTACTTAGTGTATGCCTCTTTCCTTACCCTCAATTTTTCCCTTATGTCTTTATTCAACCATGGTGTCTCATTAGTGTTTAGCTTGTTCTTGTTTTTTAGCGCAATGTATTTTTCCTGGACTCTGTTGAACACCATTTTAAGTATTTCCCACTGCTGTTCTACATCGTTTGCCAATATTGTTGTCCATTTTATTTTCCCAAGTTCTATTCTGAGCCCCACAAAAATCGGCTTTACTCCAATCTATTACCCTGGTCTTCGTCATACTTATGTCCTTCTCAATTATTATCGTAAAGCATATTATATGATGGTCACTATTGCCTAGATGTTCCCCTACTTTTACTTTATATCTGCTCTGGTTCATTTCCCCATTCCTAGATCCAATAGCGAATCCTCCCTTGTTGGGCTTCTTACATATTGGGTTAGAAAGGAGTCCTGTACAAATAGTAGGAACTCCATTCCCTTATCCCCTTTACTTTTCTCTTCTGGCCAATTAATATCGGAGTAGTTGAAATCCCCCATGATTATTATTATTTTTTACTCATTTCCCTAATTTGTTTGCATAGTTCTTCCTCCACCTCTCTTCCATTATTAGGTGGTCTGTACACTACCCCTATTAGTATGATTTTATCTTTTATTATCTCTTATTTCTATCCACATGGATTCTATTTTTGTCTTGCTGATAGCTGCGTCACTTTTGTCTACTGCCATTATGCTATCCCTAATAAGTACAGCTACTCCACCTCCCCTTTTTCCCTCTATCTTTTCTATGCAGTTATATGCTGCAATGTTTAATTCCAAGTCCTGATTTTTCTGTAGCCATGTCTCAGTAATCCCTACTATGTCTGGTTCCTCGCAGCGTATTACTGCCTCCAGTTCCCCTGTTTTATTACGGACACTGGGCATTGCTGTACAGACAGTTTAACTAATTTTTAATAGCAGTTCCTCTCACTTTATCATTAACCATCTTTTTGCACTCCTGTTCTATAACACTATTTATTCCCTGGCCATCAATGTCCTCCCTTACTTTATTCTTTGCTATACTCGTTCCCGTTTTGCTTATATTTAGGCTGGTTTCATTTCTTGTAGATCCCTCCTCCCGTCTTACTAGTTAAAAGCCTTTTTTCACTTCCCTATTTACCCTTTCCGCTAGGACACGGGTTCACTATCAGGTGGCGCCCTTCCCATCGGTACAGCTCCTTCCTGTCCCAGTATTGGTGCCAGTGTCCCATGAAAAGGAACCCCTTTCCCACATGGTAATTCTCCTGATCTGACCGTTTCTATGCCAGTTTGCATGTGGCTCGGGCAATAATCCAGGGATTATTACCCTCAAGGTCCTGCTTTTTAATTTCACTAACTCCTGATACTCCCTCACCAGGACCTCCTCCCTGTTCCTACATATGTAATTTGTTTCAACATGGACCATGACAACTGGATTTACCCCCTCCCTTTCCAAATTCCTCTCCAGCGTCCTTAAGATACCCCTTACCCTGGCACCAGGTAGGCAACACACCCTTCGGGATTCTCGTTCATGACTGTAGAGGACGCTATCTATCCCCCTAATGATAGAATCCACTATCACTACCACTTCTATTCTGCTCTCTCCTCAACGTCCCCCCCCCCCCCCCCCCCGCCCTCCGCCACAACCCCAGACAGCCTTCTGAGCTGCGGTGCCTGAGTCTGTATTGTGGCCATCCTCCCAGCAGTCTTTCTCCTTGTTTTCACAGGTAGCGAGTATATCGTATCTGTTGGACAGGACCAGTGTCTGCGGACTTCCTTCTCAACCTGTGTGACTGTTTTCTGTATAAAACTATCCAGAAATTCCTCCCCCTCCCTTATGTTTCGGAGAGTGTCTAACTCGCTCTCCAGCTCAATGACTCTAAGCCGGAGTGACTAGTTCCTGCAGATGTGGGAATCTTGGACAGTCTCACTGTCCACAAACTCCCACATACTACAGTCCCAACACATAGCCTAGCCTGCCATCTCTAGTCCTTTTTACTTATTTGCTTATTGATAGCCTGAATTAATTTAATGAGTTAAAGTTTTTATTCAAGCAATTATTTATAGTTATATTAATTAATCTAGTTGTTATTAATTTAATAAAGTATTAGTTTTACACAGGATATACGGCACAGAAACAGTCCATTTGGCCCAATCAGTCCAAGCAGGCGTTTATGCTCCACTCGAGCCTCCTCCCGTCTTTTCTCATCTAACTCTATCAGCACAACCCTCTATTCTCTTCTCCCTCATATGCTTATCTAGCCTCCCCTTAAATGCATCTATGCTATTCGCTTCAACCACTCCCTGTGTTATAGTTCCCCAGCTCTTAGTTTAAACCACTGCCTAGCCTAGAGAAAAAAACATGGTCATACTCACCAACCAATCACCTACCTGCTGTCCTGTGGAGGCAAAAGCAGCACCTCCTTCCCCCTCTGCTGCAAATTCCCACTGTCTCCAAATTCCCAAGTTTAACACTCTGTTTAAGTGCACTCCATTTAAGAACACTCTGTGCGTCAGCAGATAGTGTTTACTTTTATGCCTTTGGAGCCATACCCAAGTTACAAGTGCTGTCTCCTTTGTGCTGTCATTTGTGACTTTGACAAGGGCCGTTTCAGTACTATGGCCAGGCCAGAAACCTGATTGGAGGGATTCAAACATGGAGTTGCGGGAAAGATGGGCCCAGATTTGGGAAGCGACAACACGTTCAAGGACTTTGGAGAGGAGAGGTTGGAGATGGGGCAGTAGTTTGCAAGGATAGAGGGGTCAACGGTGGGTTTTTTGCGGAGAGGGGTAATGACAGCGGAATTGGGGGGGCAGTACCTGAGGAGGGGGAATAGTTAGCAATATCAGCTAACATGGGGCCCAGGAAGAGAAGTTGAGAGGTCAACAGTTGGGTCGAGGAGCAGGAGGTGGGTCTCATGGACAGGATGAAGTCAGAGAGAGAATTGCAGGAGAGTGGATAGAATCTAGAGAATGATGTGAGTTCAGGACTACGGCAGCAGGGAACATTTGGGGAAGTTTGTCCCGATGGGCTAGGGGGAGGGAAGTGGCAGAAATGGATGGTCTCAATCTTTGTGACAAAAAAGTCCATAAGCTCCTAGCACTTACTGTTGGAGGTGAGGGTAGTGGAGGGTGGTTTAATAAGACGTTCTGTGGTGAAAAGAAGCCAGGGTTATCTGTGCATTCCTGGATGACCTTTGAATAGTGAGCAGTTTTAGCAATGGAGAGCATAACCCGCTAATGCTTTAAGCGGTCCAGCCAGATCTGGCGATGGATGGGTAAACCACTTGTTCGCCAAAGATGTTCAAATCTGCGTCCCTTGGACTTAAAGGAGTGGAGACGTGGGGAATACCAAGTGGAACAATTAGTGTGAGAGAGAGTAATGTTTCTATTGGGACAAGGGCATTAAAGGTGGTGGAGAGGGTGTGATTTAGCAAATCAGTAGCTGCAGAAGTATCATGATGAATTGTAGGCCAAAGGCTAGATAGTTATAACTCTCCTCATAACTGAAGTCCCTCATCCCTGGTAACATCCTGGTAAACCCCTTCCTTACCCTTTCTAAGGCCTTTCCATCTTTCCTGAAGGGTGGTGCCCAGAATTGTCTACAATACTCCAGCTGAGGCCTAATCAGTGATTTATAAAGTTCTAGCACAATCTCTTTGCTTTTATATTCTATTCCTCTATTTATAAACCCAAGTAACCCATATGCTTTTTTAACCACCTTCTCAATCCTGTCACCTTTAAGGATTTGAGTATATGGACACAAAGCTCTGTCTGCTCATTTACACTTTTCAAAATCGTGCCGTATACTGTCTTTCCATATAAGTCCTCCCAAAGTGCAACACTTCACACTTCTCTACATTGAACTCCATCTGCCCTGCTTCTGCCCATTTCACCATCCTGTCTGTCATCCTGAAGTCTACAACTATCCTCATCACTAACTAGTATGTTGCCAAGTTTCGTATCATCTGCAAACTTTATAATGCTGCTCCCAACACCCGAGTCCAGGTCGGTTATAAAAATTGAAAAGAGTAATGGACCCAAAACTGACCCTTGGGGAACACCACTGCAAACCACCTCCCAGTCTGAAAAACATTGATCCACCACCACTCTTTGCTTCCTGTCACTGAGCCAATTTCACATTTCATTTTCACCTAATCTAGAGCTGTCTTTTGTCTCCACTAGTCCTATCACCATCTCATCCAATTTTGAATACCTCTTAATGTCTCTTCTCTTTTGTTCTCTCCCCGCCCAGCCTCTTAATCTATTTCATTCCCTGTGCCTCTTTAGTCTTGACAAAGGGTTTTGACCCGAAACGTTGACTCTAATTTCGCTCCACAGATGTTGCCTGGCCTGCTGAGTTTTTCCAGCATTTTCTGTTGTTATTTCACATTCACACTGCCACTTTCCCCTTAATTCCATGGGCTTCCATCTTCTTAACAAGTCTCCTGTTGTTGAATGCCTTCCGAAAGTCCATACAGACATCTACTACACTACCTTGATCAACCTTCTCTGTTACCTCATCAAAGAATTCAAACAAGTTAAGTCAGACACGATTTGCCTTGTATTATCTTGCATCAGTCTTGTATTTTCAAAACTACTCCTGGTATCAATCACCTTTAAAGGTATCACCACTCAGGGGAGGGGGAGACTGTATTCCACCAGAAACACTGTTCGATAGGGATGTCTCCTCTTCTGAGAAATATATAAACCAAGCTGTGCAGGTTTAAAAACTGTTGGGATCACATGAACCATATGATAGTTGTGTTGCCTCTGTTCAACAGAGAATGGCCTCATACCTATTTTTGGATATTAATCATGTTGCACAAATGCTCGTCAACATTTTGATACCGATAAGGATTTGGGCTTGACTATTCAACTTGTGTTTGAGTGCCAGGAGTAGCATCCCAATCTCTACTCAGACAACTGCCAGCCACAGGAGATAGGACCACTAGCTCCATCATCAAAATGGGCCTTGTCTGGTCATAAGACCCAATATGGCAAGACTCCCAAAGCTGCTGTTGGTACTGCACAGATTGCATTGCATTTCTCCTACACAAGAAAAGATCTCTCTTTCTTTAAAAACAATGGTCTTTATGGAGGAATGCTTTACTTACAAGTAGTTCCCTCACCCTGGAGTGAAATGATGCTCATCTTTAAGCTATAAAGGTGAAAAATTGTTCTTTATATTCGGATAGAAAGAGATAGCTAATGCTTACCTGGTCCACCCTACCGCTGCAAAAAAAAATCTAAGATTTGGATGGCTACTTCCATGATGAAATTCCAAACAACACGTGGCTAAAGAAGTGGTGTGGGAAAGAGGGGTTCCATTTCATGGGGTACTGGCACCAGTATTGGGACAGGAAGGAACTGTACCGTTGGGATGGACTCCATCTGAATCAGTCTGGGACCAGGGTCCTAGCGGAAATAGGGCGGTCACAAGGACTTTAAACGAGTAAATGGGGGCGGGGGGGGGAGGGCTCGGGGAAATTGCAGTACAAATAGTAGTTCAAAAACAAACAAGAAGGAAGAGTAGAGTAGCAGTCAGAAATTGTGCTTTAGGCACTACAGGTAAAGGGAAAACTAAAAGATGTAAAGCGATTAAACCAGGAGAGAGAAATAAGAGTGAATAAAACATCAGCGCTGAAGGACAGGCGAGTTTGTGTGGCCCAAATAAGCGTTCTTTATACAAATGCACGAAGTATAAGAAATAAATTGAATGAACTGCAGGCACCAATTCAAATTGGAGGGTATGACATGGTAGCCATTACTGAGACATGGCTGCAAAACAGTCAGGACTGGGAGCTAAATATACCAGGTTATAGGGTCTACAGGATAGAGGGAAAATGGCAGAGGGGGAGAAGTAGCCTTAGTGATTAAGGATGAAATCATCATTTCAATGAGAAGAGAGGATTTAAAGAGATGTAAGCTGCCAGTGGAGACCTTATGGGTTGAATTAAAAAATAGGAAAGAATCTAAGACTGCAGTGGGAGTTGTGTATAGGCCCCCTGGTAGCTCTGAAATGCTAGATTGTATAAATGCAGAGATTAGACAAGCATGTAGCAAAGGCAGAGTGCTTTTACTGGGGGATTTTAACTTTCATATAGATTGGGAAAAGCAGACTACCACTTGTCAGAAATGTGAGAAGTCAAACAACACCAGGTTATAGTCCAACAGCTTCATTTGAAATCACAAGCTTTCGGAGCGCTGCTCCTTCGTCAGGTGAAGTGAAGAGATGCATATAGGCACAGCATATATAGTCAGAGAACACTGCCAGATGATTACAGGTAATCTTTCTAACTGCCCTTTATCCCAACTCGGCAGAGAGATAATCACAGCAATCAAAAGGTGTGGATGGTGTCCAAACAGGTCAGTCAGGAAAACATTACATCAAAGAACAATGAGGTGGGGTCACCAGGGGTCAAATGTTGCAGATGTTGGGGTCTGTATGAAAAACAAAAAACAAAGAACAATAATTTTAAAAAAATTTTTTTGCTGGAAATCACAGCAGGTCCGGCCGCATCTGTGTAGAGAGAACAAGCCAACGACGACTTGAGTCTGGATGACTCTACGTCAGGTGGGGTTACATGTAGCGTGACATGAACCCAAGATCCCAGTTGAGGAAATCCCAAAGAAACTAATACTGAATTGGGGACAGGGACTAAATAAAATTAACGTAAGTAAATTAACAGTAATTAAGAAAATAATGGCACAAAAGAGTGACAAATCCCCAGGGCCAGATGGTTTCCATCCCAGGGTTTTAAAGGAAGTGGGTGAGCACACTGCAGATGCCCTAACTATAATCTTCCAAAGTTCTCTAGATTCAGGAACCGTCCCTTTAGATTGGAAAATTGCACGTCACGCCGCTTTTTAAGAATAGCGAGAGAGGGAAACCAGGGAATTATAGACCAGTTAGCCTAACATCTATTGTTGGGAAATTGCTAGAGTCTATAATTAAAGAAAGGGTGACTGAACACCTCAAAATTTTTCAGTTGATCAGAGAGAGCCAGCATGATTTGTGAAAGGTAAGTCATGCCTGGCAAACCTGATTGAATTTTTTGAAGAGGTGACTAAATGAGTGGGACAGGGGAATGTCTGTGGATGTTATTTATATGGACTTCCAGATGGCATTTGATAAAGTCCCACATAAGAGACTGTTATCTAAGGGTAGAAGCTCACGGAATTGAGGGAACATTATTGACCTAGTTAGGAAATTGGTTGAGCGGCAGGAGACAGAGTTTAGGGATATTGGGTAGGTACTCAAATCGGCAGGATGAGACTAATGGTGTTCTGCAGGGATCTGTGTTGGGGCCTCAGCTATTTACAATATTTATTAACGACTTAGAAGATGGCAAAGAAAGTCATATATCCAAATTTGCCTATGGCACAAAGAAAGGCGGCATTGTAGATGAAAGCATAAAATTACAAGGGATAGATTAATGGGCAAAACTGTGGCAAATGGATTTCAATGTAAGCAATTGTGAGGTCATCCACTTTGGACCTAAAAAGGATAGAACAGGGTATTTACTAAGTGGTAAAAAGCTAAAAACAGTGGATGTCCAAAGAGACTTGGGGGGCAGGTACATACATCATTAAAATATCATGAACACGTACAGAAAATAATCAAAAAGGCTAATGGAATGCTGGCCTTTATATTTAGAGGGGTAGAAGTTATGCTGCAGCTGTACAAAGCCCTGGTTAGACCACACCTGGAGCACTGTGAGCAGTTCTGAGCACCACACCTTAGGAAGGATATATTGGCCTTGGAGGGAGTGCAGCGTAGGTTTACCAGAATGATACCTGAACTTCAAGCGTTAAGTTACGAGGAGAGATTACACAAATTATGGTTGTATTTCCTAGAATTTAGAAGGTTAATGAGTGATCTGATCGAAGTTTTCAGGATATTAAGAGGAACTGATAGTGTAGATCAAGAGAAACTATTTCCGCTGGTTGGTGATTCTAGGGGGCATAGTCCAAAAATTAGAGCCAGACCTTTCAGGGGTCAAATTAGGAAACACTTCTACACACAAAGGGTGGTAGAAGTTTGGAACTCTCTTCCGAAAACGGCAATTGATGCTAGATTAATTGTTCATTTTAAATTGGAGATTGATAGGGGGCTAAATTCAGTTGATTTGCACCTCCCATTAACGCTAACGGGGCGCAAATAAACTAGCGCCTGGACGCGACACTGCTAACGCCCCCCGTGAAATTCAGCAGGAGGTTAGTGGCAGCACTAACTGTTAGCACCGCTGGCAATGATATCATCGCCGTGCGCAGCGCCTCAGCTGTAATATTGGGTGGCGCCTCCCGACTTACTGCCGGACGCTATGTCCACTGGGGTCGGGGGCCTACCTGCGGCCGGGGCGGCGCTAGTTAAAGGGGAGGTGGCAGGCAGCCATTTTTGTTGCTGGCCACCTGCCAGCACCCGCCCCCGTTGCTGTCCCCGGCCCCCGTGAAGTGCCAGCTGCTTTCCGTGAGCTCAGCATTCCTCGAGTGTCGGGCTCGTTTGCCGGTGCTCCTGATCCCTGGTGGCCCAGCTGGGCACCAGGACACATTGCGCCAGGCCCCTCCCCTTTAATAAGGGGAGGAAGGCCTGCAGTACCGCAGCGGCCCAAGAGGGACGCGGGGCGCTTCCAGTAGCACCCCATCTCCCTCTCGGGGCGCTACCTGGGAAAATCGGCTGCGGGGGCGCTAACTTTTTTGGGGTGCTAACATTAGCGCCCTGGCGAAGGTAGCACTTACACCATAGATTTTTGTTAACCAAAGGTATTAAGGAATATGGAACAAAGGTGAGTATATGGAGTTAGGTCGCAGATCAGCCATGATCTCACTGAATGGCGGAGAAGGCCCGAGGGGCTGAATGGCCTACAACTGTTCCTATTTTTTTTATTAAAAAGGTTAAAATAGGTGCCTCTCAACTTCTAAAAGCCAGTAGAAATTCATATTCAAGCCCAGTACCTGGGCTTCAACTAGTGATGACAGTAGTGTGAAGTGAGCAACCATGAATCTTTTTTTATTCATTCATGGGATGTGGGCATTGTTGGCAAGGCCAGCATTTATTGTCCATCCCTAGTTGCCCTTGAGAAGATGGTGGTGAGCCACCTTCTTGAACCGCTGCAGTCCGTGTGGTGAAGGTACTCCCACAGTGCTATTAGGGAGGGAGTTCCAGCAACGATGAAGGAATGGCGACATACTTCCAAGTCAGGATGGTGGTGTTGTTCCCATGCGCCTGCTGCCCTTGTCCTTCTAGGTGGTAGATGTCGCGGGTTTGGGAGGTGCTGCTGAATCCTTGGTGAGGTGCTGCAGTGCATCTTGTAGATGGCACACACTGCAGCTACGTTGCGCTGGTGGTGGAGGGAGTGAATGTTTAAAGTGGTGGATGGGGTGCCAATCAAGCAAGCTGCTTTGTCTTGGATGGTGTCGAGCTGCACTCATCCAGGCAAGTGGAGAGTATTCCATCACACTCCTGACTTGTGTCTTATAGATGGTGGAAAGGCTTTGGGGAGTCAGGAGGTGAGACACTCGGTGCAGAATACCCAGCCTCTGACCTGTTCTTGTTGCCACAGTATTTATGTGGCTGGTCCAGTTAAGTTACTGGTCAATGGTGACCCCCAGGATGTTGATGGTGGGGGATTCGGTTATGGTAATGCCGTTGAATGTCAAGGGTCAGTGGTTAGATGCTCGCATGTTGTAGATAGATTACCTGGCAATTGTGTGGCGCGAATGTTACTTGCCACTTATCAGCCTGAATGTCGTCCAGGTCTTGCTGCATGCGGGCATGGACTGCTTCATTATCTGAGTTGTAAATGGCACTGAATACTCTGCAGTCATCAGCGAACATCCCCACTTCTGGCCTTATGATGGAGGGTAGGTCATTGATGAAGCAACTGAAAATGGTTGGGCCTAGGACACTGCCCTGAGGAACTCCTGCAGCAATGTCCTAGGGCTGCGATGATTGACCTCCAACCACCACAACCATCTTCCTTTGTGCTAGGTATGACTCCATACCTGCTTTAATAAAAATAAAGGCCTTCCAAAAAAAAAGTCTGAAGTAATGAGATGTTCATTTTGAAGAACCAGACATTGGCAACTAGCTTTTCAAGCAGACATGAAATGATTTGTCAGCTGTCAGTTGTTCTAGTAAGTAGATGGAATCGTATTTATGTTGTAAAATATTTGAAAATTAAACCAGTCGCAAAATACAGCTTCTAAAGCTTTCACACATACACACAAACTGCTGACTGTTTACTATTCCACAGACTCTAATGATTTTGTTTACCTCTCATCAGATATGGGCATTACGAATTTCAGATCTGCACTAGATATTCTATTGGGTACAGCGTTGCAAATCTCTGCAATAAAGTATCCCATGTTCTCCATGATATGGAGAATACCTATACTACCCAATATCTAGTCATACAATAGCATGACCCAGGAGTCATAACAATGAAAACCACTGAGTGTGTACTGGAAGCTCGCATGTCCCCACGTGTATTTCTCCTATCTTGTGAACAGCAGGCCGATGAGTCAGATCAGGCTAACTGTAAACTAATAAGGTGGTTTATTTACATGTAATATATGTACAACTGTTTTCACTGAAATTAAATCTAATTCCTATCGCTCCTTGTAACATCAAAAACAATTTACGCAAGCTTATGTCCTACTACAGGTCTAGCTTGACTTACAAGTCAGTATTTACTGAACTGACTGGCTCTGAACCGAGAAGATCTCTTGTTCTGTGACTTCACAGAATCACAGAAACCCCACAGTGCATATAGAGGCCATTTCGGCCCATCGAGCCTGCACCGACACATATCCCACCCTATCCCCGTAACCCCACGTATTTAATCCCCCTAACACTAAGGGTCAATTTTTATCATAGCCAATCAACCTAACCCGCACATCTTTTGGATGTGCTTCTGAAGACGATGCTTGTGTCCCAGCTAGACAGGAATCCTCCCCCAGCTCTCCGTGCTTAGGGATTGGCCAGTTGCGTTGCCAATCAAGCTGCTCTCCTACGTGTGGACTCCTGACAGCTGCCCCCACCCCAAACCTTGTTGGGCTCAAATGAAACCAATCCAACATATTAGGTGTCACTAGAATGCCTTAACAAACTCTACTGTCTCGAGCTGACATAGAAAGAACAAAATTACATTTAAATGCACCTTTTACAAGCTCAGGATGTCCCAATATGCTTTACAGCCAATGAAGTACTCTAACTAACGTGTAGATTTCAGTTGCTTGTACTGTAGATACTTCTGCTGGAGGTAACAGTGCTTCAGTTTATGTTTAGTAGTTATAGGTTATAACGCTGCAGAGTTCCTCAGGGCAGTGTCCTAGGCCCAACCATCTTCAGCTGCTTCATCAATGACCTTCCCTCCATCATAAGGCCAGAAGTGGGGATGTTCGCTGATGACTGTTGGTGGTAACAATGGACAATAAAATCCCCCCGCCCACTATTTAATGGAGGAATTGTCCTGTTTAAAATGAAAGAACTTGCATTTATATAGCACCTTTTATGAGCTCAGCCAATTAAGTATTTGAAGTGTGGTCGCTGTTGTAATGTAGGGAAACGCGGCAGCCAATTTGTGCACAGCAAGATCCCACAAACAGCAATCAAGTAATGACCAGATAATCTGTTTCAGTGATGTTGGTTGAGGGATAAATATTGGCCAGGACAAAGGTGAGAACTACCCCGCTCTTCAAATAGTGTCATGGGATCTTTTACATCCACCTGAGAGGGCAGACGGGACCTTGGTTTAAGGGCCTTCAGTACATGGTATGCCGTATGAATTTAATCTCTTGTCAGCTGAACTTAATTTATTGTCATTAAGTTAAATCCAAATCTCTCCTCGACAAAATAGTCAAAAATTTCAAAATACAACAGTGGGTTACTTACACGTTACTTCATTTGATACAGCTCTTAACCAAGAGTACGAAGGAATTTCAAAATGTGCTTCTTTTTCCACGGAACAGCTGCAAATGGGGGTTTGTGTAAATTCAGTGGAAGTAAGTAGTAGAGTACCCATATCTGTTGTGTCATGGAGTTCTAGGATTTGGCATTTCCCTAACTGTTCCACACCACAAATCATCCGAGCTATCTGATGTAGGCACCAAGTAGAGGTTGGGCAGAACTAGAGAAAGTTGTCTAAATTTGCTTTTCACACACTCCCTATTGAATGGTGACAGATAGAGGTGTGGTAGCAGGCTACATGACTGTCCTCTCTCAACAGAAAAACTGTATATAATTCAACAGATCTAAAGTAAAGAATAAAATACATTAAATAAGGCAAAAAGTTATAAAGTAGAATTCAAGAAATGCAAGGATTATTTAATTTATGTACTATGAGTGTAGAGTAAAAGTGTTTTTTTTATTGTGTTGCTGACATTTTCAAGTAGTTTTCAACCCAGCAGTAATTCCTTGTTGTATACCAAGTGGTATTAGGCCTTCTAAAAGCTTTCACTTTTAATCTAAAAGGACATAACTTATGAAGCATCATTGATTTTTTTTGACAAAATTCATTCCTAATTATTAAATCAACAGTAGAACTCTTAGCCGAGAAAACGTTATGAAATTGTAGCAGTGTAAAATGTTGAATTAGGACACATCAGGCTTTCAAACTTGTTGGGCTTGAAAGAAAAAGACTTGTATTTATGTAGCGCCTTTCACAACCTCAGCATGGCCCAAAGCACTTTACAGCCAATGAAGTACTTTTGAAGCATAGTCACTGTTGTAATGTAGCAGCTAATTTTTGCTTAGCAAGGTCTCACAAACAGCAATGTGATATTGACCAGATCATCTGTTTTTCAGTGATGTTGATTGAGGGATAAATATTGGCCAGGACACTGGGAGAATTCCCCATCTCTTAATAGTACCGTGAGATCTTTTATGCCCACCTGAGAGGGCAGACGGGGCCTCGATTTAACATCTCATCCGAAAGACAGCACTGCGACAGTGCATTCAGTACTACACTGAGAGCTGGAGTGGGATTTGAATCCACAACTTTTTGACTCCAGTGAGAGTGCTACCAACTGAGCCACAGCTGACACCTGGTGGTAACCATGTACAGATACTGCCTCATTTTCAGCTCCATTCAGTTTTTAACCTCGTCTGATGGAATGATAAGCTGTAAAGATGTGCAAATTTACATTTAAACAGAAAATTGAGCCATTTTACCTGCTTACTGGAGAATAGTAACAGATGGTAGGCTACCCTTTTCCACCGATAACACAACATTCCTGTTTATCTACAACAGAATGCATTCAAAGGCACAGACTGTAGTGTATGTAACCTGTACCACCTTAAGAGGATACCTTAAGGTGATGGACTACTTTTTGATGGCTCCTGTACATTGTAGTACCGGTGGTGACCACACCCTGCGGAGCAAAGTGTATCTCAGTTCAGCCCTGACCCTCAATCACTAAAGACCTGTTTACTTACTTCTGTAGTCTGTGTCCTGTTATTCAGTATAACTGCAATTGAAAACACAGACTCAACAGTGGCGACGAGTCTGATCTTACCTAGCGGCAGTTTTGCATCAAAGGAAGCTTCGTCCGCAGAAACGGGCGTCGAACAAGGGCATTCGCCCTCAACATTCTGCTGAGCACTGCATCGCACGGGAGGCCATCGGGAACCTGGGTTGGTTTCTGGCCACGAAGTCAAACATCAGTGAGCATCCCTTCGACGACAGCGGCGGGTAAGCCCGATCGAGCGGCACGGGGGGGGGGGGGGAAGTCGGCAGAGTTGTCAGTGGGAGAAGGGGAGGGAAAACGACGAAAAGGGCAGAGAACACGACCGCAGCCGGTGTCAGGGGCCGGACTGCAATCGGGGCAGAGACGCGCAGCAGCCAGAAAAGCGTTTGTGGCCACAAGGACTGCGGGAGCGGCGGGGAACAAGAGCAGCAGCGCAGGGGAAAATAAAGGACCGCTGGGAGGCGTGGACGGCAACAGCACGGGAATCGCCATTTTGAGTCGGCGGGGGAAGACAAGCGCGGGAAAAGCCGCCATCTTAAATAGAAAAAAAAAAAAAATAATAATAATATCCGAAGGGAAAGGTGAAACTCAGCAAGGATGCCAAAAACGGGAAACATCACCGCTTTTGATAACGATGTGGAAGATTGGGCCACTTATGTGGAACGCATCGAAGTTTACTGTACAACGAATGAGGTACCAGATGATAAGAAAGCACTAACCCTATTAAACTCAATGGGTGCGAAGACGTACGGGTTATTAAGGAACCTTGTAACACCAGACAAACCAGTAGGGAAGAATTTTGCGGATATTGTTACTATCCTGCAGGAGCATTTAAACCCCACGCCGCTGCTGATAGCGGAACGATTTAAATTCTACAAAAGAATTCAACTTAAAGAAGAAAGCAATGCTGAATTCCTAACAGAACTGCGCAAGTTATCAAAGTACTGCCAGTTTGGAACAGGACTAGCAGACGTACTGAGAGATAAGTTTGTGTGTGGGCTCCTAAGGGAAGGAACCCAGAAGCGACTGCTAGAGGAAAAGGACCTTACGCTGGACAAAGCTTTCAGCATTGCAGCATCCCACGAGGCAGCAGCACGGGGCGCTGCAGAGATACAGCAAAGGCCATTGGAATTCAGCACCAATGAAATGGCATTTGGCACAGTAAAGTGCTATCGTTGTGGAAGGACAACGCATGACCAGAACCAGTGCTGGTTCAAAGATAAAGAATGCAGGCAATGTGGCAAACTTGGTCACATAGCGACAGTATGCCGGTCAGGAAAGAAGACCAGCAGCAAAAAGTCACCGCAGGAGAAGTACAAAAAAGTACACAAGGTGACAAGAGAACAGTTCGGATGAACAGAATACGGATTCAGACTCCAGCAGTAAGCAACTGGGTTGTCTGAAAATACATAATGTGGGTAACACAGCAGACCACCAAACTATCTGGGTCATGCTTCGGATAGCAGGAGTCCAAGTGAAGATGGAATTGGACACTGGGTCGGCATTAACGGTCATGAATAAGCAAGATTACAAAAGGTTATTCTCGCACATTCCCCTGAGGGATACGGAGATTGTATTGAAAACATACACAGGGCAAATAGTATACCCCAAAGGAAAGATAAAAGTAAACGTGGTCTACAATGGTAAAGAAAGTCAGAAAATGGACTTGTATGTGTTACCTGATGGAGGTCCGCCACTACTGGGACAGGAATGGATCCGGAGAATAAATGTGGACTGGCATTCCATACAAGCACTGACTGTAGATGCCTGTAAGGAGGACGACATCAAACCTAAACGACTGTCCAAAATCTTAGACGATGCTAAGGAGGTGTTCCAACAGGGACTTGGAACACTGAAAGGAATTACGGCAACCATCAAGGTTGAAGAACATGCAAACCCAAAATTTTTCAAAGCCAGATGCGATACGACCTGCTATGGAAGCAGAGCTGGAAGGGCTAGAACGTTCAGGGGTGCTGTCCAAGGTGGACTGGAGCGAATGGGCTACACCCATTGTTCCTGTCATGAAGCGTTCGTTGAGCAACAAGCCGGGGGAACCTGGGAAGGTTCGCATCTGTGGCGATTTCAAGATCACTGTTAATCCGGTTCTTCACACGGTGCAATAACCGCTTCCGCGGATTGAAGATATCTTCGCTTCGCTGTCTGACGGGAAACACTTCACTAAGATAGACCTGGCGCAGGCGTACCTATAGATGGAAGTTGATGAAGCATCACGTCAGTATCTCACGATCAACATGCATAAGGGCTTATATCGGTATAATAGACTGGTTTTTGGAGTGGCATCGGCTCCAGCGATTTGGCAAAGGGCCATGGAGCAGGTATTGCAGGGAATTCCAGGCACACAATGCTACCTGGATGACATCCTGATTACAGGAGATAACGATAAGGATCACCTCGCGAATTTGGAGCAGGTGCTCATCAGATTGAAAGAATATGGGCTCAGAGTTAATCGCCAGAAATGCGAGTTCTTTCAAAAGTGAATCTCGTACTGCGGCCACGTCATTGACCGGGAGGGGCTCCATAAGTCACCTGACAAGATCGAAGCTGTTGTAAAAGCTCCTGCAGCAGAAAATGTATCCCAGTTGAGGTCGTTCCTCGGGTTGGTTAACTATTACCACAAGTTTCTTCCAAATTTATCCACGGTGTTACACCCGCTAAACACTCTTTTGCAAATGGGAATACCATGGAAGTGGAGCGATGATTGTAAGCGGGCTTTTCAAAAGAGCAAGGCACTGATCACCTCTAAGGAAGTGTTGGCTCACTTTAACCCAACGCTGCCTATTCGCTTAGCTTGTGATGCTTCTTCCATATGGTATCGGGGCAGTGCTCTCACATAAGTTTCCAGATGGCTCGGAAAGGCCAGTCGCTTTCGCATCCAGATCATTGACCTCCGCTGAACGCAACTATGCTCAGATAGATAGGGAGGCTCTCAGCCTCGTGTGGGGAGTTAAGAAATTTAACCATTACCTGCAAGGCCAAAAGTTTACGCTGCTGACAGATCACCAGCCGTTGGTTTCTATTTTCAACCCTAAGAAGGGTGTTCCGGTAATGACGGCGCAGAGGCTTCAGAGATGGTCCCTTTTCCTAGGGGCACATCAATATGATATTGAATTCAAAGGTACAAAGCAACATGGTAATGCTGATGGGCTGTTGCGCCTGCCACTACCTACAGTGGAAGAGGCACCGGCAGTTGACCCTGTCGAGATATTTCACTCGACCATCATCGAATGCTTACCAGTCACCAATGCGGGTATTGAGAGAGAGACCCGAAATGACCCGACACTGTCTCGGGTCTACGACTTGACAGTGAAGGGATGGCCAGCACATGGCGAACCACTGTTACCAGCATTCTCAGCCAGACGAGAACAGCTGTCCGTATGTCAAGGAACATTGATGTATGGAACAAGGGTGATTATTCCTCCTAAATTAAGAGAGAGAGTTCTGAAAGAATTGCACGAAAGTCATCTGGGGGGAGTCAAGATGAAAAGCCTTGCTAGGGCTTATGTGTGGTGGCCAGATATCGACAAACAAATAGAGGATCTGACTAAAAGCTGCTCAGGGTGCCAAAAAGTTCAAAATGCACCTCCAATTGCACCGCTGCATCCGTGGGAATGGCCTTCAGCCCCATGGCAACGTGTGCATATCGACTTTGCAGGTCCATTCATGGATTCCATGTTTTTGATAGCAGTAGACGCACATTCTAAATGGCCAGAAGTGATTAAGATGTCGACCACTACCTCTGAGAAGACGATCGCAGTTCTAAGAACCATATTTGCAAGGAATGGGTTGCCGGAGCAAATATGTTCAGACAACGGACCACAGTTCGTGTCAGAAGAATTCCAGAAATTCATGAAAAAGAATGGGGTGAAACACTATACATCTGCCCCATATCATCCGGCTACAAATGGGTTGGCCGAGAGATTTGTACAAACGTTCAAAAAGGCGATAAAGGCCATGAGTGAAGACCATATTCCACTACAACACAAGGTGGACAATTTCCTGATGGCGTATCGAAACGCCACGCATGCAGTGACAAATCAAAGCCCTGCCATAATGTTCTATAACAGAAGGTTGCGGTCACGGTTGGATTTGTTAAAACCCAATGTGCGACGGGAAGTCGAAAACAAGCAATTCCAGCATGTAAATAACAAGGCCACTCGTAGTTTCAAAATAGGACAACCAGTGTTGGCCAGGGACTATAGGGATGATAAATGGCAACCTGGAACAATTCGTGCACGACAAGGACCCTTGATGGACATGGTAGACGTTGGAGAGAACGTAATACGACGTCATGCTGACCAACTTGTGGAATCAAGAACAAGGGTCGACCCCATGTCTACGGCAGAGACACCAGTGGAAGAATTTATTGAGCCTGTAGCATCTACCTCAGACTCGAACGTACATGATGATGTTCAATCCATAGGAGATCAAGTGGATGAGTCACTCCAGCAACGAGAACCAGAGACCCCTGAAAGGCGTTATCCGGGCCGGATCAGGAGGCCTCCTCAGAGACTGAATCTTTGAACAGTTTTGTGTGTAAATTGTATATATGTTATCCATGTAATGTTTAATTTGGGGTGTACACTGTTAAGCTAAAAGGGGAAGAATTGTCGTGTATGTAACCTGTACCACCTTAAGAGGATGGACTACTTTTTGATGGCTCCTGTACATTGTAGTACCGGTGGTGACCACACCGGTATATAAACCCTGCGGAGCAAAGTGTATCTCAGTTCAGCCCTGATCCTCAATCACTAAAGACCTGTTTACTTACTTCTGTGGTCTGTGTCCTGTTATTCAGTATAACTGCAATTGAAAACACAGACTCAACACAGACCATCACTGTCAAAAAAAAGTTCACAAATATTCAAGAGTATACAAGAAGTAAATAAGATGAGACGGCTACTAAAGTGAAACTTCAACACAATAAAAAAAGGGGGGGAGTGCACACAAAAGCCAAAGGCTAACAAGGACATAAATCACTTAACCAAAGATCTTTTCATAATTGTTCAATCTAAGAGTGAGCATGACACCACCTCAGAATCTGCTGCTGAATCTGGTAACCGATTAAAAAAGACTGAATATTTTGTCAATCATAAACCAGTAAGATCACAGCAATGCTTACAAAATCTCTAATATGGAGTAGTCTTGTAAACAATCTTCAAACAACATCACAGATCCATAATTATTTCTGTACCATGTAAAGTTGTGGCTTTCTTCTCCAACAGTTATTATAAACACATTATATATAGTTCAAAGATGATAATGCAAGTATCTCTTGCCTCTCCACAGATGAACTCACAACATCCAGCACTGAGTTGCTGCACGGTGCCATCACAGTTTCTGAGGACAACAGGAAAAGCTACCAATGACTAGCAGAAGACACTACTCCAATAGCCACAGAATTCAAGTCCACATGGGCAACTGTGCTGCTGAGAAGCAGAACACTGTAATATGACTGGATCATCCACATGGGGTTTCAATGGATTATATTATGCAAGCGAAAGGTTATTACAATGGGCCTAAGATGCATTGACCAATATCCCAGCCTCACACCTGGGGCACACTAGGGGCAGCAATGCAAAATATCTAGCCTGGAGTCTGGTGATATGACCATATTGCATTACAGTGTACATTTAGCCTGGTATATATGGAAGACATATCATTTATATTTCTGTCACCCTTGTCCTCTGAAATGGCGGCTTCATATAGCAGCTCATATAGCAATTGATTCCCTAATCAAACTACTCAATGCAGGTGTGTAAAACCAGCAGGCCTCTGTCCTTGAGCTCCAGGATGTGGATATTCAGAGTTCTCAAGCTCTCTAAGGGCCATTCTGCACGGATTGCAAGGCAAAGCCTAGCTACCGTCCCCACCCGCCAAATCAGAGCACCAACACATGGGTGATCCTTTGAGTGATGAGTCCTCCCAAAGCTTCCAAGCCGGTCCTAAGGCTATGCGGGAATAAAATATAGTTTCAGTATATATTCTTCATAATATGCCCAACACAGTGGACTTTAAGATATTTATACATATTTATACAGAAGTAAACAAAAATGTGGAAGTGAACCTTTGTAAAGATATGTTTACTCTTAGGGCTTAATCTATTTTCCTTTTTGTGACATTCTGCAGTGAGGTTGGCTACACTGTTGTGTAATGAGTGGAAATAAAACAAATATTTATTTACTTGTAGACTGCATCTGTTTACTTAACTAAATAGCTTATTTTTATCTCTTCTAGGTCCTGTGTTATCCTTTCGCTTACATTATCAGAAACTAACAATATGGTGTCCCGTCCCTCTGCAAGATGCAAATCTCAGTGCCAGGAACATTCAACTACGTTAGACGTCCTTTTACTCCTGGTCCTGATTTCCTAAATATATTCATGCAGGAAGTAATTTAAGACTTTGCCAAATCTTGCATCACAATTTTTTGTTCAAGAATGTTATAAATGCAAACATTCCTTAAGTACATCATATGTGCGATATAGAGTAAATAGATTTGTTACAAATGTGACAGAGGGCAGCAACATAACTAAAACTCAATCAGGTTGTCATGCATCAGTACAGCATAAAGGCCTAGAAATTCAGTTATTAGCGCCAGCCGCTAGCGCCTTAGGAGGAGGAGAAGTAGGGCGCTAAGCGGCTAGCGCCCGGGCGCGGTGCGATCTGCGCTTCTTGCGAACTTGAGTCAAGATTTAGCGGCGGCGCAAAACCGCAGCACCCGCTCAGATGCGCGCGCAGATCCTGACGTCATTTCATGGTGCAACGCCCTTGGTGCGCCCCGATCCGGAACTTCAGTGGCGCCCCCCTTCTGTGCGCCTGGCGCCCCTAGCGACTGGTAGAGGGGAACGGTTCCCAGTCGCTGCGGGGCGCGCTATTTAAAGGGGACTCCTCCTGCATTATAAGTGGCAGCTATTTTGTGCCAAGCCTTCTGTGTGAGAGACAGATATTTGGAGAGAGACAAAAGGAGAGAGCTTTCTGCTTTGACTCAGCGCTCGCACAGGTACTTCTGGCTTCAGGCCAGAGCTTTGCACTTGGATTTAATTTTCAGTGCCATAGCCTTGAGTCGCCACATATAATGGGGACTGCAATGGGTGGAAACGTTGGCTTTCTGCATTGCATTCAAAGGGCTCAGAGACGCCGTGAGAGAGTGCCAATCATGGCCAGACGGAGAAGGGCCAACAGGCGTAGGCACAGGGGGCCTTACCCACCCAGGGTATACCGCCAGCAGTTCTCATATCTGAACATGTTTGAGGAGCAGTGTGTTCGGAAGCTGCGATTCAGAAGGGAGGTGGTCACTGAGATCTGCCACCTGCTTCGCAGAGATCTGCAGCCACAGCTGAAAAGCAGGACGTCTCTGTCGGTGGCAGTGAAGGTGACGGTGGCTCTCAACTTCTATGCCACCGGCTCCTTTCAATCCGCTACTGGGGACATTGCCAACATCTCCCAGTTCGCGGTACATTGCTGCATCCGCCAGGTGACCAATGCCCTTTTCAGAAGGAGACGTCAGTACATCTCCTTCCCCATGACCCTGGACAAGCAGCAAGAGCGTGCAATGGGATTTGGAAGAATAGCGGGCTTCCCCATGGTCCAGGGCGCCATTGACTGCATGCATGTGGCTTTACGGGCACCTCTACAGAATGCCGAGGATTACCGCAACTGGAAGGGCTACCATTCGCTCAACGTCCAGTTGGTGTGTGACCACAGGCAGCTCATACTAGCTGTCAAAGCCCGCTGTCCAGGCAGCAGCCACAATGCCTTCATCCTGCGCCAGACTTCTGTGGCAGACATTTTCGAAGCCCAGGCTCACCCACGAGGATGGCTTCTCGGGGACAAGGGCTATCCTTTGTGCACCTGGCTGATGACCCCGCTCCGTGCGCCCAGCACCCCTGCTGAAGAGCGATACAATGACAGCCATCAAGCTACCAGGAACATCATTGAGTACACAATCGGCGTGCTCAGGCAACGGTTCCGCTGTCTGGACCGTTCCGGAGGAGCCCTACAGTACTCGCCTGAGCGAGTCTCCCATTTCGTTGTAGTGTGCTGCATGCTGCACAACCTGGCTATCCTCAGGACTCAGCCACTGCCAGCAGACATTGGAGGACCACCAGAGGAGGAGGAGGAGGAGCACCAAGACGGCAGGGAGGCACAAAGTGCAAGGGCCATCCGTCGGCGGCTTATTGCAACTCGGTTCTAGGCCCCTTCTCAGGGAATGGCTTGTGCCAATGAAAGAACATGAATGGAGCCGCTCCGCAAACCCTCAGCCGGTCAAGGCAACAAATAGTTCAAAGTGCAAACATGGACAATGTGAATAAAGAAATTTTTTTATTGTGCAAACTCTGTGCCCTTCCTGCATGACAAACTAATTCAGATAAAACCCCCAAAAAACAGTCAGAGACATAACTGGCTCGCATAACCTTCAGAAAATGAAAAAAACAATTAAACAAAAATGACCATGATCCTCGGCCTTCATATAAAAAACAAACACAACATTCCCGGCCCTCATATAAAAAACAAACACAACATTCCCAGCCCTCATATAAAAAACACAACATTCTTGGTTTTCATATAAAAAACAAACACAACAGTCTCGGCCTTCGTATATAAAAAAAACATTCTCGGCCTTCATATATAAACACATTTGGCCACACCTACTTTTTCCCTTGCGAGGGTGATCTGCCTCGCTTCCGCGAGTGGCCCCTTCCCACCCTGCTCAATGGGACCCCAGTGGCTGCAGCAAGGCTGGGGGAAGGCTGCTGACGGTCAGATGGTGAGACAGCAGATGCCCTTGGGGGACGGCCTGGACCAGCTCTGGGCCTGGAGGGCCCGGCTGCTGACTGCTCCAACTCTGCTTGGGTGGCAGCAGTCTGTCCTACGGGTGATGGCAGCTGCAGTGGAGGAGTGACAATGTTGGCAGCAGGAATGCTGCCAACCTGACAGAGCACAGGCTGATACACTGGCACTCGCACGGGCCAGCACTGCAGCATGCGCAGCAATCTGCTGAAGCACAGACTGCTGGGCTGCTGCGGCGCGGCGAGGGCCCCGGCGATGCCTGGCCGATCCAGCGAGGGTGGCAGCAGTTAGTGCCCATGTGGCCCTGATCTGTGTCTGCATCAGACCAGCCAGTGAATGCATGGCACGACTGAGCACTTGGCTGGAAGCTGCCTGTGATGCAGCGAAGTCCTGCTGACTCCTAGCCTGTGCTGCCGCGAAGTCCTGCAGACTCCTTGCCAGTGACTCTACGGAGTCAGGCATCCTTGCCACTGCAGCCATGAGCTCAGTGTGCCTGCGCTCAGCCTGGGCGCCCATTTCACCAAGGAGCCGCACCTCCTCTGCGCTCACCGTAGCAGGACTGGAGGCCGCACTCATCCTCCGGGGAGAAGGCCGCCGAGCTTCCCCACCCCTCCCGCGTTGTTGCAGCCTGCTGGGCCCCGGAGCTTCACTCTTCAGCCTCAGACCCTTCCCCCTGCTCCTCTCCAGGGATGACGTGTCCCCATCATGGCCATGGGCTGCCTCGGCTGAGGGTGGCACTGATGGGCTGGCTTCCTCTTCCTCCTCCTCGAATTCAGAATCACTGACAGTGGCAGCTTGAGGGGCCACCTCCTCACCTGGCGAATCAGCATCTGAAAGCAGGGAGGCACAAGAGTTGCTTTAGAGTGAGGACAGGGCGGCAGCGAGGGAGGCATGAGTGCTGCTATGCACTGCATTGGTTCAATAGTGGCAAAGGATGCTGGTGTGAAGCACAAGTGGAAAGAGAGAGGTCAAAAAGGTGATGACCTTACCATTGCTGTCCAGAACAGGGTCGGCATCTCCACTGGCGACGGGGCCAATCAGCCGGCCTGCCATAATGCGCTCCACACGCTGCTCCAGGTCACTGAGCTCTTTCAGGTCAGGACGGCCTCCCCCAGTCTGTAGCTGCTGCCTGCGATTGTGGGCCAGCTTGCCCTGCAAGAGAAAGGACGGCCTCTAACTACAGTGTCAAGCCCTGATCTTGCCTGCACTGCCTCCCATGGTCGATTAGCCCCGACAGTGTCAAGCCCTGATCTTGCCTGCACTGCCTCCCATGGTGGAATAGCCCTGACAGTGTCAAGCCCTCATCTTGCCTGCACTGCCTCCCATGGTGGAATAGCCCTGACAGTGTGTAAAGTGCTGAATGTGCAAGTGGTTTTCATGAGAGTCCCATAACTCTTGGATGAGGGCTGGGCATTGGGGCTTTCAGGTCCCTTTGGCCAGAAACTTAGGTGCACATGCAGGGATGAAGAGGACAGTGGAAAGGGTACTCACCCTGACAACCCGAGTGAGGTCATTGAACTTTTTTCTGCATTGAACTGGAGTCCTGGCAACGATGCTGTTGGTGGTCACCCTGTTTGCCACCTTCCTCCAGGCTTTTTGGTACTCGCTGGGAAGCGGCCTCCTCCCACTGTCAGGGAAGAGGACAGGTCGCCTGCGCTCCACTGCGCCAACCAGTAGCCTCAGGGCACCCTCGGTGAAGCGCTCTGCTCGCTCCCTAGCCTTCTCCATTGTCCTGGGCGTTGAACTGTTGAACCAGCAATGGTCAGGCCTTGCTTCAGGGCTGCAGTGTGCAGGGCGTGGCAGCCAAACAAATCGACCCTCCCCCTTTAAGAGCTGACCGGCGCCAGCGTGTCTGCCTTCAATCAGCAACTCGCCGCACCTGCGCCCGCCCTCGGTGTTAGCGCCTCGGCTCGCCGGCTTAGCGCCTTATGATAGTCGTGCATCGCCTGCTTTAGCACAGCAGCAACCTCTTGGGGCGATGCAACTCAATTTCGGCGAAGGTGGCGCTAAATTTAGCGAACGCCCAGCTGTAGCGCCCCAAACGTGGCGATACTGAATTTCTAGGCCAAAGACTTTACACAGGAAATTTATGACTCTCGCTAGTGAGCTTGATCATGTCCTCATATGATGTGCACACTTACACTTTTCCCTCCTTGGCATTGATTGAGACGAAGAGAAATGTCCCTAACACTGCACCTGCTGAGAGCAACTATCCTACCCGGAGATTGAATTTGGAACCTTCCTGGCATGTAAGGCCCAGCACTACACAGAGCAGTAGTTACCCACTGAGCCATCAGGGGCTGGGAGAAAGTTCTTTATGCAAATTTTAAAAATATTTTTAAGAAACTGGTCCAAGTGTGATTTATAATGCAGATGCTATTAAGAGTTTAGTAATACTAGAAATGACACCTTACTCAAAGGGATAGGAATGTCTAGGACTACTTTCTGTTTGAAAAATGCAATTATAACAATGTTACTCATTTAAATTTTCAGGTCTCCTTTTCTCCATTGCTACTTCAGATATCAGTGGCTTATGTCTCAGAGAAGCTCCATCCAATTTTTGTGCTCATCAAGGTGAAGAATGTTAGTGAGTGCTGGGGAATGGTAAACTTTCCATTTCAGGCACCCACTGTCAGCATCAAGCATTCTCATAGCTATATCTGCTATATCAGATATAGCACAGCTAGATGCAGAGTAAAACTCCCCTTATTCTACCCAGCAATGTGCCTCTATCTGAACCTCAGAAGAGCACACTTATACTGCACCAATGAGGCATTTTTTGTCCCATTTCCCACACCAACCATTCCTGGGCCTGAGCAGCATTGGCAATTAGTGCTGCAGACCAGTGCCCACTGAAAGTACCCAAACCCGTTTCACATAGGACCCTTGCTGCTAGAAAACAGATGAGACTTTCATCCCATCAGTGTGGGCTGGATTGGACCCAGGTCCCAAAGGTGAGCAGGCATCTAATCAGCGTGGCACCCAGTTGGGGCTCAATTCATGTTAATAGGAGTTGGCCTGAAACACCACTGGCAAAGGAAATATATAGTGGAGCAGCATTCTTGAAAACCTCCAATTAACATTATGACAGCTTTGAGTAACTATACAGAATAATTTATTTTACTGAATGCTTGCAATAAGTGGAGCTTCAGCACTGATGTTCAGAAGATAGTACTGTAATACTCTGCATTAAGTGATGAAATCAAGGTTAGGATTTGGACTGTCAGGATAGACTACATTGAATATATTTAGTGTAGTCAGGAACTGAAAACTAAGCATGGACTTCGGTACCTCTGGATTACTACTTCTTGGACTGGTAATAATGAATACAGCAAGCAAACGGAAACAAGGGTTAGGCTTTGAGCCTTTCAGAATAATGACCTTGAACTCCTCAATCTATCAATGGATTTTTTCATTTAAATAATTCCTGTTTCAAAATTTCCTCTGCCACATACCAAGTTCCGTTAATGGGCAGGTAACCTGTACCCAGGCCTCTGCCAAAGATAGCTGAACAGTTGGAGGCGACTTGCTATGTATTTTTTCTTTCTCCCGGCCTGTGGGTTCAGTGCTTAGCTTCTGTTCACCACCTCCCCTATGGCATGGGTAACTGTGAACACAAATCCTTGACACATCACACCGGGGCACTGCATTTGGACCACCAATGCAATACATCACCAGTGTCTACAGATTAACCTTGGTTTAACATTTGAGAAACACATTTATTTCGTTATTGAGATCTGTATGAAGCATTCAACAATTAAAAGAAAAGCTCTGCCAGAGGCACCATTAAACACAAGACATTTTTGTTTTAATAATTTCATGGAATTTTAAATCATCTTTCAAAATAAACTGATTCTAATCTTCAATCCAGTCTAAGGCTGCCACAGATATTAATTGCTTTAAACATAAACCATGCTCTAGCATATACATCAGTAACCAGTGTTTCCCTGGACTCACTTTATTATCACTGTTGGTTACATGACATGAGTAACAAAAATATCAATTTTATCAATTCAACTGTAAATACAAATAAAATATCAAACAATACACACTATTGAAATGTGTAAACTTAAGGTGTGTATTAACACTGCATCATACCAATGTTTAGCCCATTACTGAATCTAAAAACATCCTCTTCCTCCCTCCCCCATGTAGCGTTAATGGCCCCACTTTCAATCCAACCTTCAATACTGAACAGGATCACTCAGATAAGCTTAGTCTTTATGCTTTTGAAGAATGGTAATTATGGATGAAAGCTGAAAATCCTGCATGATTGCAGTCGCTAAATCTCTTCGCCAACCCACTGTATTCACACAAAAGCTCATTTATTTATTTTTAAAACTGCATTTTGCTCATCAAGATGAGGGGCAAAATGCTGGGAATGCCAACTTTTTCAATTTACAACAATGACCACATCTTGTACTTTTTAAGTCTAATTCACATTTGCTTTGAGATATTCTAACCTGACATCAATGCAATTCTCCCAGAATTCTGAATTATAAATGGCTAATTCAGTTTACATGCCAGGAGGTATAAACTACCTGCCTAATACACATGCCGATTTTCAGCTATCAGCTAGAATCAGCAGACTTGAGATGTTTGTACCAGCCTGTTGAGAGTTTCAGGTTTTTCCAGTCCTAGATAACTCTGGTCAAAAGCTGGTATTTCTTACTCCAACATTTGAATCTACACTGTTTTGTACCAAAAGTTGCTGTGATGCCATGTGATGTTAATAATGAGAGTTTTTTCTACACATGGACTTAACAAATACAACCTGCAGCTTGATCACAATACTGCTGGTTATCAAGAAGCAACTGAATATATTGTATCAATGTAATTGCTGCTTCTAGTGTAATTCTTTTCTTCCTCAAAATGCATATGATTGTAAACTTTGAAGGAGGATTTAAAAACAGAGGGTGGTGGGATGCCACCTTAAAAGCCAAGGGGGAAGAACACTCAATGTAGTATTAGGTTAGATATGATAGAGGAATCATATTCAGTGGAGCAATCCCTTTAGGCTGCCTTGCCAGTGCATCAGCAGCCCCAAGTTCTGAAGACTCTTCTCTCCTGGTACGGAGATATTTCATTTCCCAACACACACCATCCTGTCTGAGCAAAACTGGCAAATTCATCTCAAACGTGGTGTCAGATTTGTGCAGGGCCTACTGGAAACTGGACCGAGACCAGCCCAAACTAATTTTATTGTGACCCTTTAAGAGTCTGTTCGTATTCTTTCTATCTGAAGAGCACTTACTATATAAGTTAGTTTTTTTTAAAATCATGCTTGTCAAATCAACTCACAGCAAATGTTTTGTGCTGCATTTTCTCCCAGGCACTAATTTACAGTATTCCAAACCAACTTTGTTGACAAAGCATAAATATAATAGCAGTGCAAATCACTATTCACATCAATGTTGTCCAGAGACATTTTGTTGAAACCTATGTGTCCCTTTAAAGAGGCCAAAAATGTGAAAACAGACCTGTTAAATCCAGTGTCCTAAACTAAATCCCATTCACAGAGACCAATTTTATTCTAAAATCTGAATCCATTACTACTCTGCAGCTACTATGCCAAATACACCAGTCTCACAAAATTCAAATAAAATTAATTATATAATAGAAATAAAGTGCTTAAATATGCTGTAATTGCAACAAATAAAATTATAGAAATGCAAATAAATTATAGAAAAGCAAATAAAGTGAAATTAAGACAGAAATGTTGCTTCGTAATAATGTTTTGGCCTCAGCTAGTGTAAGGTTTCTAATTTTGCATGTTACTTGTGTACTAGGAAGCCTGTAGCTTATACACTGCAAGAGAGATACTGTCAATAACTTATTGATGTGAGAAGTGCACTCAAGAAGCAGGGAATCTTGATATATTGATTATATAATACCATCAGTAAGGCATTTACTTCATTTCTCATCCACCTGGAAAAGAAAAGAACAGGAAAGCAAACATTAATTAGCAAGTTGTGCTTCATAAAAATGGAACTAGGCTATTTTATTAGCAACTCATGTGATCACTTGCATGTCACATCCCTGGGATAGTTCAGCAGCCTGTGACATGCAAATGATGTGATCACATCAGCAAGCTGTGACTGTTCACAAGTCTCCTCTCAAGTTAATGGGGTAGGGTACTCTTAGTGAAAGAAGCACTGTCTTCATCAAAAGTGTTTAGCAACATGTGCTTGGATCTTATTTCTCGAGCAAAAAAAGTTTTCCAAACACTTATGAAGATGGTGCAACTTTAAAAAGTAGTTTATGTAAGTCAAGCCTCGTACATGAATAATGATCACTTGGGTCAAATACTCAAGGAATCAACACCTTCATAAGAGGAGGGGACGGGGGGGAAATGGGCAAAATAAAAATGAACTATAATTCTACAAATAGAAGTCAGGTATATTTACTGTACTATTTTTACACCCACCACCAAAAGAATGCTTTAAAAAGATTTTATGCACATGATGTAGTATTTTAAAGGGGTAACGTCCAAATAGATGCCAACCTGTAAGTGTGCTGGCTTGGCAATCTTTGCAAACCAGTCCAAAGATCTAGTATAATAGCAAAATACTGCGGATGCTGGAAATCTGAAATAACAACAGAAAATGCTGGAAATACTCAGCAGGCCAGGCAGCATCCGTGGAGAGAGAAACAAATGTTTCAGGTCTGGGACCCTTCATCAGAACTGGAAAAAGCTGGAGACGTAACAGATATTGTGCAGGTGCAGAGACAGTGGGGGGGGGGGGGGGGGCAGGAAGGAATTGAAGGAACATACTGTACTTTTGTAAGAGGCAGGAAAGATAAAATGTTGCAAATGGGAATGGCAAAATCATACAGCATGAAAAATGGGGGCAGAGGTTATAGTTTAAAATTGTTGAACTCAATGTTGAGTCCAGAAGGCTGTAAAGTGCCTAATCGAAAGATGAGGTGCTGTTCCTCGAGCTTACGTTGAGTTACATTGGAACAATGTAATAGCCCGAGGACAGAGAGATCAGAGTGGGAGTGAAGCGGTGAATTAAAGTGACAGGCAACCGGAAGCTCAGGGTCACCCTTACGGACTGAACGGAGGTGTTCCACAAAGCGGTCGCCCAATCTGCATTTGGTTTCTCCAATGTAGAGGAGACCGCATCGTGAGCAGCGAATACAGTATACTAAATTGCAAGTACAACAAGTAAATCGCTGTTTCCCCTGAAGAGGTGTTTGGGGCCCTGGTCAGTGGGAAGGGAGGAGGTAAAAAGGCATGTGTTGCATCTCCTGTGCTTGCACGGGAAGGTGCCGGGCGAAGGAGAAGGGCTGTTAGGGGTGATTGAGGAGTGGACCAGGGTGTCGCGGGGGGAGCGGTCCCTTCGGAATGCTGAAAGGGGAGGTGAGGGGAAGATGCGTTTGGTGGTGGGATCACGTTGGAGGTGGCGGAAATGGCGGAGGATGATCTGTTGAATGTGGAGGCTGGTGGGGTGAAAGGTGAGGACAAGGGGAACCCTATCAGGGTTCTGGGAGGGAGGGGAAGGGGTGAGAGCAGAAGTGCGGGAAATGGAACGGACATGGTCAAGGGCCGTGTCAACCACGGTAGAGGGGAATCCTCGGTTGAGGAAAAAGGAAGACATGTTGGAAGCACTGGTATGGAAGGTGGCATCGTCAGAACAGACGGAGAAACTGGGAGAATGGAATAAAGTCCTTACAGGAAGCGGGGTGGCAGGAAGTGTAATAAATTAGGATTGTTTGACAGTTCATTTACAGACCAATTCCCTGGAAAAATATTTTGCTTAATCATACCATCATCCCAATTATAGTCTTGGTAATGTCTAAAATGACAGCATCGGGTGAAATCTTTGTACTTGGCTTCAAAGCAACAGCTGAATCACCAGGTGTCCCTTAAGAAAGGCAAAGTTGCACGTAAATATAGAGTACAGACAGGTGGTTGATGCACTTTAAAAATAACCCAATGCATCAAATTAATCAGAACATTAATAGAAAAACTGTCTCGTGATCACTGATGAATGAGTCACATTTCTCAGTGGAATAGGAATTTACAAATATACACAATATTCTATTATGTTGGTCAGCATGGGAGAGTTGGTGAAGAAATGGAATAATCTATCCATGTTCCAGAAAGTATTGGCCAGTGGCTCAGAAATATATGCAAATTAAACAAAACACGTGCAAATACTACATTTGAACGCGTGTTAGGTCCCCTAATGTCATACTGCTCTTGTATTGGGATGTCTCTTGATTAGAATTTGTATCAGTTAACACGTTATGAAATTGAATTCAATAGACCTAATAATTTGTGGGCTAGCACCAGAAAATGAACATAAAAACCAATTGCTTCACCAATGTCCATCGGGGAAGGGAACCGGTTACCGAGTCTAGCCTACATGCTCGCTGAAATGGCCTAGCAAGCTACCCAGTTGCAAATAAAGCAATCACTCAAGTACAAGGCCCACCACCATCTTCTCAGAACAACTAGGGGTGGGCAATAAATGCAGCACTGCCAGCATCTCAAAAAACTAAAGATAGAATCTAACTCTGTTATAACATGGTCTTTACCCACCCCCGCACACCAAGAGCAAAATCCACCCCTTATTAGAGGTACAGTAAATTACAAAAACATACAGAAGTGTCCTTTGTCATTGAGGGGGTGGATATTTTCCCTTCAATTTTCTCCCATTTTTCTCTGCTGGAGACTCACCTCTACGAATACTTTGAACTGGATGGCAGGAGACATGCAATAATGGCCTGGGTGCAAATCTTTCTATGGGTCTGGGCAATACTAGATACTTCCCCATGGTAACATAGCTAATAATTCAACAAGGTAGGGGGAAAAAATAAAATAACTGTGTTTCACCACTCCATGGAACTAAAAAAAGCATGCTGCTCCTTGTATAATGTACGCTTATGTCTGTTCTCTGCAATGGGCTTTAGGGCAGGAGCAAAACTGTTAAACTGGACAAATACTACTCCATTGAAAGGCCTCTTATGGCAACTCCCATTTCTCTTAACTTTTAAAGAATCAATGCTATCAAATTGGTGCCAAGTTTTCAAACCAATTACATAAATTTAAAAATGATTGCACATAGTACCAAACTTTCAGACCTCACTAAAAAGTATCATATCATGGGGTAGAGTTTCTGTTCGCTGTAGCAGTACAAAATAGGTGAAATCGGCTGAACCAGCACAAAAGATCAGGGAAGTTATGTTGAGCGTAAATCAAGTCTCCGTGATCTTTAATGCAGGTTTAAAAATCCTTTCACCCAAATCTGGCCCTGCCCCAGATCGAAATAATGAGGATAGCAAGTTTCCGCTGACTGGGGCCGTCTGAGGAGGCTCTTCAAATTGAGCATTTTTTGGGGCGCACAGGCACCAGTAGGCATGTTATAAAAGATTTTACATATTAAAAACATTTTTAATTTACAAGAAACTGACTAGTGTACACCAATGAAACTAGGAAACGGTTCAGTATAGTTTTTTTTTAAAGTCATTTTCAGTGATTTAAAATCAGGTTACTTACAGGTGGAGGACTAGACACTTACTAAAAATGCTTATTTTTTGTGATAAACCCATTTTCAGCTGTACTAATAAAACTGCACCAGGTTACTACTCTTTAATACATCAATGAATTGGAAAAAAATTACAGGCTATGGGGAAAGAGCAGGGGAGTGGGACTAATTGGGTAGCTCTACCGAAGAGCCAGCACCGGCACGATGGGCTGAATGGCCTGTGCTGTGAGATTCTATGATTCTATATTTTTTAATGCACGATTACCTTCTATTACACTGACTGACTGCACTGGTTTATGGAAGATTTTATGTTTGTGATTATGCAAATGAGTTTGGGCGGAAACTTGAGCTGTAACTTCACTTTGGAAAAACACAGCAATTTCAAGCATAATTTGTGCCTAGTTTACTGACTGCACCCAATGCGGAAACTCTACCCCCAGATGGTCAATTACATCTGTGACAAACCTGACAACTCCAGTTATGAGCTTTATGAACTTTTCAAGTTTTTCTTACAAAAATGGGCCAATTGTTCCAATAAATATATCAGTGACCAAAAAACATTTTCTCCCTAAAACAAATATAATGTGCAGGAGTTAATAGATCACTGTTGCAGATAGAGTTTGCAAAATAAAGCCAAGACATTATAATGAATAGTTTTACAGTGCTCAAAATGGTTTTAAAAAGCATACCTTTACCATCCATATAGTCAGTGTCATTTCTTCTGTTTTCTTCAGATAGTTCCTCTTGATATTTCTCTGGATGAAGGCCAGAACAACAATTTCCACCTATGCAAGCAGGGGCACTGGTTTCCTGTTCACCGTGCAAAGTTTCTGTCAGCAGTGCTGGTCGCAACTTCCCCATAGCTTCCTCTCCAGACTGATCCTGCAATTTCACGCTCATTGCCAAACTCTTTGTTGCAATATGGGCAGCTGAACAACATTTCTTCCTTTCCTCATCACAAACAGCATTTTTCTCCAGTACTGCAGAATTATCATCCAGAGTGTCAGGACAATCAGACAACCCAAGTCCAAGTGGATTTCTGTCTTTTAATGGTGGATGATCCTCTGTAGCAATAATTTGGTCTGACTTCTTATCGGAGGCAACCAACATTGACTTCTTACTCAGTTTACTAGTGTCTGAAGAGGAACAATGATTTAACACATTTCCTGTCTCTTCAAGGTCACTCCCTGACAGAACAGCATGACCCGAAACCCCATTTTCTGAATCAGAATTGGTTTTGCCTGAAATATTATGGTGCAATATAGGGCTGATCTGCAACAACTCCTCGGCCAATGATAGATTACCCAACTTACTGCTGCAAGGCGTTGACTTGTTTACAGTCTCTTCAGCATCCATCAGAGCTCTATGAACTTCTTTGAGATCGAAGGAGCTTGCCTGGGAGTCACGTGGCTCAATGGTTTCCCACTCCCCATTCATCCAGTCATCAGTACCTTCTTCAGCATCCTGCCAATCAAACATGACCACATCTAAATCAGCATTCCTCCACAATTCTTCATCTTCATTTACCCTTTGCTTCTTATGTTCTTCTGTGACTGTCTCCACCCACTTTAAACAAGAACACAAATATAAACTGATATTAGGACTGGATTATTGTTAACATATTCACAGTCACCAACATCAACAATGCATTGCTATCCTCAAAATAAACACCTAGAAAAGGTGACTTTTTGAAACATCTTAAGGATGTTTACCTCTGCAGCACAAAACAGTTGCTGACTCAGCAAAGGGCAAATCACAAACCACAATACATTCATTTGGCCCAGCAATGCACCTGAAAATATTTGAGCATACTCAGCATTTGCTATACTGTGAAAAAGGAAACATTTTGCCTGAGGTACAGAATCCAGCATTCTTCCCAATTCGTTCAGCTTCCCACAGAAACAAGATAGTGTAGAAACAATAGGCAATGACTTTGAAGACCTACATCTTCAAGCTTGAGCAATGCGACGCTTGTCCCGAGCAGTCAATTCAAGGCAATGGCGCTTGCAGGATGCGTGCAAATTCCTCTTTGCAGCTGGCTTGCAGATAGCTTTAAGAGGAACCTTCAGCATGCTACAAGGTAACCATTGCATGAATATAATAAATAACATTTCTTGGTGGTTTCTACCTTGCCAAATGTATTCCACTATCCAATTTGCTAACTTTTTTACTGTCCTTTTCCTATTCAAAACAAACAACTGCCAGCAAAATTTTTGTCTAATCAAGGTAGAAAGCTGACACTTTCTGCATATCAACCATGTGATACTTTCAATGGAAGCAGCAAGTGATGTGCAGGAAGGGGTGTAAAATTTTAGCATTACGATTTCCTGAGATAAATGAAACTTGTACAATCTTAAGTATAAGTCATAGAGCCTAATAAGAGCACAGCTGTCATCATAGGTGACTTTAACTTACATATAGATTGGACTAGCCTAATCAGTAAAAATAATGAGGAGGAGGAATTCCTTGAGTGTTTAAGGGATGGTTATCTGGATCAATATGTCGAGGAACCAACTCGGGAACAGGCTATATTGGACTGGGTACTGTGCAATGAGAAGGGACTAATCAGTAATCTTGTTGTACGGGGACCCTTGGGTCAGAGCGATCATAACATGATCGATTTCTCACTCGAAATGGAGAGCGAAGAAATTGACTCAGAGACTAAGGTCCTGAATTTAAACAAGGGGAATTATGATGCCATGAGACGGGAACTGAGTAGGTCTGATTGGACAACGTTCCTGGGAGGACTGGAGGTAGATAAACAATGGCAAACATTTAAAGATAGAATGACAAAATTGCAAAAATTGTTTATACCAATCTGGCATAAAAGGAAATCTAAAAAGGTGACTCAACCGTGGATAACAGGGGAAATTAGAGACAGCATAAAATCCAAAGATAGGATGTATAAAATAGCCAAAAAAAGCGCCAGAGCGGAAGATTGGGAACAGTTTAAGATAGAGCAAAGGAGGGCAAAGGGCATGATCAAGAGGGGCAAAATAGCTTACGAAAACAAGCTGGCGGAAAATATAAAAACTAACTCCAAAAGCTTTTATAAATATATCAAAAGGAAAAGACTGGTGAAAACCAAAGTTGGTCCATTGCAGTCAGATACGGGGGAATATATAATGGGAAATAAGGAAATGGCAGATCAACTAAATGCATACTTTGGGTCAGTCTTTACGAAGGAAGACACAAAAAACCTCCCTGGGATATCGGGAAAAATAGGGACATTGGCAAAGGAGGAACTGACGCAAATCAATATCTCTAAGGATATGGTGTTAAGGAAGCTAAAGGGATTGAAGGTGGACAAATCCCCAGGGCCTGATAACATGCATCCTAGGGTACTGAAGGAGGTGGCCCTAGAGATAGCGGATGCACTAAGGATGATTTTTCAGAATTCATTAGACTCGGGAACAGTGCCGATGGATTGGAGGGTAGCTAACGTTACCCCACTATTCAAAAAGGGGGGTAGGGAAAAAGCAGGTAATTACAGACCTGTAAGCCTTACATCAGTTGTGGGCAAAATGCTGGAGTCCATCATTAAGGATGAAATAGCGGAGCACTTAGCAAATGGGGACAGGATAGGACAGAGTCAACATGGATTTACAAAGGGTAAATCGTGCTTGACTAATCTATTGGAATTTTTTGAGGGAGTAACTGGTAGAATAGATGGGGGAGAGCCAGTAGATGTGGTGTACCTGGACTTCCAAAAGGCCTTCGATAAGGTCCCACATAAAAGATTAGCATGGAAAATTGAGGCTCATGGGATAAAGGGGAAAGTTTTGGCGTGGATAGGGAACTGGCTGTCAGATAGAAAACAGAGAGTTGGAATAAACGGCTCATTTTCTGAATGGCAGGCAGTAACAAGTGGGGTACCACAGGGATCTGTCCTGGGCCCCCAGCTGTTCACAATTTACATTAATGACCTGGATCAGGGAGTCGGATGCAGCATTTCCAAATTTGCAGACGACACTAAACTAGGAGGGGGGGTGGGCTCAGAGGAAGAGACCAGGAAGCTCCAGAGCGATTTGGACAGACTGGGCGATTGGGCGGATAAATGGCAGATGCACTATAATGTGGACAAGTGCGAAGTTATCCACCTTGGGTGCAGGAACGGGAGGGCAAATTATTATTTAAATGGCAATAGATTGGGAGAGGGGGAAGTACAGAGAGACCTGGGTGTTCTTGTACACCAGTCACTGAAGGCGAGCATGCAGGTGCAACAGGCGGTCAAGAAGGCAAACGGTATGCTGGCCTTCATAGCAAAAGGGTTAGAATACAGGAACAGGGATACCTTGCTGCAGCTGTACAGGGCACTGGTGAGACCACACCTCGAGTACTGTGTACAGTTTTGGTCGCCTCATCTGAGGAAGGATGTTCTTGCCATGGAGGGGGTGCAGCGGCGATTCACCAGGCTGATACCAGGAATGGCGGGAATGACCTATGAGGAGAGACTATGTAGTTTAGGGATGTACACACTGGAGTTTAGAAGATTGAGAGGGGACCTCATAGAAGTGTATAAAATTCTGACAGGTCTAGACAGACTGGATGCAGAAGGAATGTTTCCCTTGGCGGGTGAGAACAGAACTAGAGGACATAATTTAAGGATAAGGGCTAAACCATTTAGGACAGAGATGAGGGGGAATTTCTTCACTCAGAGAGTGGTGAACCTGTGGAACTCATTGCCACAGAGGGCAGTGTACGCCAGCTCATTAAATATATTTAAGAGGGAATTAGATATATTTCTACGGGCAAAAGGGGTTAAGGGTTACGGAGAGAAGGCGGGGACGGGATACTGAATTAAAGGATCAGCCATGATCTCATCGAATGGCGGAGCAGGCACGAAGGGCCGAATGGCCTACTCCTGCTCCTATCTTCTATGTATCTATGTATCTAAGGATTATCCTACTCACATGCAAAAAAAGGTATGAAGGATCCACCACAAAAACATGCAACTTGCTAACTCTTGTTGCCAGAATGAGGGCTAGTAGCAAAAGAAACACAAGACTTCATAAAAATTATAGGTTCAAATGAAGTGGATACTGCTTTGTTTAGAATCAAAGTTCAAAATTGCAAGTGGGAATGATCTGTGGAATAAAGGGTTGCACTTGCACTTCATAAGCTGGGACATCATAGGATCTTCCTCAATCAAACTAAAGACAAGTGACTCAACAAGCTGGAACAGAGTCTTTGATCCAACAACAAACGGACATATAACAGAATTACTGGCACATCATATCCCAATGGGTTAACAACAAAATACCTACACAAGGTGAATAGCCATTGGCTATGAAGGGAAAGACATGCAAGGACCTCTCCAGTCAAGAATTGGACAGGCTGTTCTAGAAGGTAGTCATATGGTCTACTGCCAGATAACATCAGCTGTTGAAAATACAATAGGTCTCCTCCAAAAGGTTGGACCGGTTGAGGATATTTGTTGTCACATTTCACATGCTCACACAATGTGTTGAGTAGACTGGTATGTACACTTTTCTCTGCCTGAATGCCAGATCTGTATGGTGTTGAAGTAAAGAGTGGGGAAGATATATCCCCTGCTTTTTGATTATGCTATTCCAGTGGAGCACTGTCAATGCAAAGCCTCATTATGAAGTAGTCTGTTGGGAGTGAAATAGAAATAAATTAAGTGTTCATCACTCAGAGCTTATGCCTGTCTGCCTGCCAGGAGCTGTACAGATGGTCCCATCACCCCAGGCCCTAGTCTATTCCAGTGGGGCTCTCCATCCTGCGTGGGAGTCAGTAACAAGAGTGCCAGTGGAAGGGGCTACAGCTGGAGCCTTGCTGGAATTTTAATCTTGAAATCAACATTCCAAACCATGGAATGCCTTTTAAGTGGAGAATTCATAAACAGCCATCTACCAAAATAGCTACTGCCATCAAGCCCAGCAGATAAATACTGTGTTTAGATCCTGAACCCCACCTGAAGACATGACACTCTGCACAAATGGCCATGACTGTGTCTGGTGAAACCAAAACTATACCTTGTGTGGCTGTGAAACAAATCTAAATGAATCGGCCCCATGTTGATTACAATTAAGATTTCTTCCATTTAACCACAAAGCTTAATCTTTCCACAAGTACCAAAAAGTGTTGGACTGGATCTTTGGTGAACACACAGAGCTGGTTTGAGTAGTCAGCCATTCAAATAAGGGTAATTCCACTAGTTATTTGACAGACATTTTTACTTTATAAAGCAATTTAAAGATTGAAAGGTAATTTCAATATTGTGGGAAATATATGCTAAATCAGAAGCAATTGAATGTTGTTGCCCAGAGGTTTTTGTTAGAAGGAGCCCTTGAAGCCCTCAGGTTTTCTCCTCTTTGTCTTCTAAGAGGGGGATGTCTACCTTAAGATGACAAAAACTAGATCTGGATGGTTTAGTGGGGGCTGAAAGTTTACATGTACTGCAAAATATAAAGGCACTCTGGCCTCCACCAGTAATGAGGCCAGCACCTTGAATGTCAATTGTAAAGGAGACTAATGTCTACTAGCATCTATCTTAACAAAACCATATGGCGAGATAAGCTCTGGATAAACCAGGTCACAGCGCTAAAGAAATCCGTCGAAAACTTCAGGGAGAAGAGATCCTTGGTCCAAGTCTTACTTTTCCTTTTACAAGGAAGGTGTTGAATGTTGATGGAAGGATTTAGCATTCACCTGCCACCTTTGTCCTGATAGCTATTTTTAAAGTTTTGGGTCATCATACCCTCAGGTGGTGACCTGCCCTGCCTCTTGTGAAAACCATATCTTCTGAAGTTTATGTTTCCAGCTCTGTATAGTGAAGAAAGAACTATCCACAAATTGTACCTGTTTTATCATCAACTGACAGTGATAGTTGGCTGCTGTCATGCTGACATCTGTGACATCAGCTGGGGTAGGAACAGGTGTAGCAGGTAGTCTGTTAAATATTCATGAAGCAAGCGGACGTACTTCTGGTGACTTTTAACCCAGTGCCAGCTGGTACTGGAGAGGCTATTGAGCCTATAGCTGCAAAGTGCTATTGCTTGAATGAAAAGGAGGATGCGTAACCCTTAAAGAGTACCCCAAAACTTTCTGAATCAATGTGAAATACACCTCAACCACTTCCTAAACACAATGCACTTGATTCTCTGTCCAAGAACTCTACTTTTCAGCTAGCCAGAATATGACCAGAGTGTGAAATCATACTAGCATACAAAATAAATACTCACAACAACCCTGGAACATATTGTGCATCTCTCAAAATTGTACGCCCAGCAGCATAAATATTTGTATGCATATCAGTTACTGGAAAAGACATGCAGATCTTAAAACCAAGCACTGATATTGACTGAAATAAAAGATGAATGAACTGGAAATTAATCGATTAATGTAATAATGCAGTTGACATAGGCTTCAATCAAGCAATTTAAATGCAAAACTACAAAACGCAGTCCAAGACTGGAAGTCAGTATCAGTGATTTGCAATACTGAAAATCTGACAAAACAAATGAAAAGTTTATGAAGTATAGAACTGAGATTATGAGCTCAACTGAATTTCTAAAAAAAGAAATTGAAGCTGTAAAAATATTTTTTCGCAGATGTGCCTTCGTCAAAGTGCTGTTGTCCTGGTAAAAATAAGGTACTCTGCCAGAACAGGCCCTATATATAGCGAAATGAGAAAACAACATATGGGCCAATTATATTAACCCCCATCCTCCCCTGATGTGCGGGAGAAGGGGTTTAAAAATGTTAAGTCAGGGAACGTGTCCCCAACCCATCGCGTACGCGCCTGCTGCTATTTAGATGCCGGCGGGTTGCGAACCATGTGTCCCGTCTTGGAGAGTCGGGACACTTCATTATAATATTTAAACCAGGCTCCCACAGTGTGGTTGGGAGCCTGATTCAAATTTAACAATTGCCAGCCAGGTTTCCCAGAGCTTGGGAAACCTGGCAGCGAAATGGAGCCGGGAGCAGCTGGCTGCAGAAGGTAAGAGCACTCCTTGTGGGCCAGGAGGAGCAGGAGTGCCCCCCAACCCTTCAAGCAAACCTTTGGCCTCTCTTCTGTCGATCAAGGTCTGTCCTTGCTGCCACAATCAGCGACCCCCATCCCCCGCCAGTTCCGATCTCTCCCGATTGCCGAGACCCGTCTCCAATGGTCCCCGGCTGCGACCTCCTGCTGCTGGCTTAAGAAAATGATAATGAGGTCCTGCGGTTAATATCGGCTGGACCTCCACGTCCCCGGGATTTCTGGGTTCCCCCCCCCACTACTGGGCTCCCTCCCTGCAAACATCGGGGCCATGGTTGTAGTGTATGTACCTTTAAGGGGAGAACTACTTTTTACAGCTCCTGTATACTGTAGTACCGGCAGTGACCACACCTGTATATAAACCCTGAGTAGGGATCTGTATGTTAGTTTTAGAGTAACCCTCATCCAGTAAATACCTGTTGAATTGTTCCTGCAGTCTCGTGTCTAGTTATTGAAGGACACACTACATCAAAAATACACGGATCTAACAATGGTAAATTTGATTCCTGTATGGGGCCACACTCATAAGGTGTGTTGTGTTGCAGTAGTTTTCTCTCTCCCCAACCCCCATTTTTGGGTGACTGAACAAATGAGGAAAACTAGCAGATAATCAGATATATTACAAAGATATAGGTCATCCCACATTGTTTTGGTACTCACTTAGGCCCAAAACCAGTGAGGTCCTGTGCAAATTTCACATAACAAACATTAAAAACCACATCTCGATGATGGCTATTATTTTACAGTTGTTAATTTGTCTGACTAGCTTTGTGTTCAATATTTCTACTAATACATTTTTCCTCCTCCCATCAAAGGTGTTGACTCCTTGCTCCAGTACCATTTCCTAGGTGCTGAATACCCTCCAGCGCCTTGCCCAAGTGGCCATTCTTCATGTACGAGCCTAAACACCAAATCTAGGCGGACTAGTCAAACATGGAATCATCTCAGCTGAACTTGATCCCGTCTTCACTAGATGTCCACGCACATGCATTACTAGCAGGGGTCCCTGGGTTGCAAGCCGAAGCAGTAATTTTCCCTTAACCAGGACACTGAGCACCCCTTCAAATGTTTGGCTGAGCCCAGTTAACTCAGCGTAGAACATGAATCAAACCCGAAATCTACTGGTCTGAATAGCCTAGCTACACAGTGTTAACTGCTCACATTTATTAATATTGTGGTTTACCAAAGCCAATAATGAAGTACATTTTTGACAATTAAGCAAATTCACCAAAATAGACTATGTTTAACCTCTTATTGAAACAAACTTTTAAAGTGTTAGGTATCACAGTGAGGTTTCAATGTAAAATACTTTCCCACAATTTGCATTCGATGTACAGGGGTACGACCATTTCTTTTAACCAGCACTCTGTCTATAACAAAGTGGAGATTGTGTTAAAAGATAAAAGGTTGGCACCTGAATAATACATTAGCAACAACTAAATAACAATTATTGGTAGCTAGCTAGAATTTGTGAGGATTCCCAATGTCTGTTATCAGCACACCAAATACTGTATAGTGGTGAAATATCTACCCAGTACAGCAGATAGCAAGACCTGGCTGAAGAACAAGAGTGCCAGAAATTGCAAACCAGCTGAAATTAATCATTTGTAAATAACTGACACAAACAGAATGAGGTTTTTTCCCCACATAAAAGTAACTAAATAAATTAGATCGGACAGCCTGTCTCCAGAGTTCTACACTGATACACTAGATTATTCAGCAATGAAAAGAGACCGTTGTTGAGATACCGCGGCAAACGTGGGAGTCGAGACCAGAGTTGGTGAAACACAACTGCTTTAATCAACCTCATGGCAAAGAGAGACTGGAAAAGCCCGCGCAACCACTTAAATACTCCCCAGACAGGAAGTGCTCCCGGCAGCCTGTCCCTGCGGGAAACAAGTTGCTGGAGGAAAGGGCCCCCGGCTGGGGGCGTCTGCTTAAACTGTCCGTGCCGCCGTGAGCGGATTATGTCCAGTGGTGGCGTGTCGCCACAGAGTTCCCCCCAGAATCCGCTTAGGAGGAGTGGACGAGTCGTAACGGTGGTCTAATGGTTCTGCCGGAGCGGCTCTGAGTGGTCGCCGGTCTAGTTGGTGGGGCCGGGCGGTTCGCCGCCGGCTGTGCTGGCGGGACGGCCTCTAGTTGGAGGTCGGGCCACGGGGACCTGTTCCCCTGGTTCTGTGTGTGCTGGTTTGAGCCGGTCGATGGAGACTGTGTCGACCCTGTCGCCGAGTCGCAGCTTGAAGACCTTGTCCCCGGTTTGTAGTACCTCGTACGGTCCATCGTACGGGGGTCGCAGGGGTCCGCGGTGCGCGTCGTGTCGCACGAAGATGAAGCGTGCCTGCTGTAAGTTTGGCGGGACGTGAGGTGCGAGTTCGCCGTGTCGGTTGACCGGAAGTGGGGCGAACTGTTGAGCGGAAGAGAAAGAGTTGAGCCGCTGCTGTTCGGCTGACCAAGGCGTGGTAGCCTCCGGGAGGAATTCGCCTGATACGCGCAGCGGTTGTCCGTAGACTAACTCCGCTGCCGAGGACTGGAGGTCTTCCTTGGCCGCAGTGCGTAGGCCTAGTAGCACCCACGGTAGGCGGTCAGTCCAGGTACTGTCCTGCAGGCCGGCGCGGAGTGAGGCCTTGAGTGATCTGTGGAAGCGTTCACACAGCCCATTGGCCTGCGGGTGGTACGCCGTGGTTCGGTGGAGCGTCACCCCGAGGTTGCGTGCTGTGGCCGTCCAGAGTTCGGAGGTGAACTGGGCGCCTCTGTCGGAGGTTATGTCGGCTGGTACGCCGAACCTTGCGACCCAGGTGTTAACGAACGCCCTGGCGATGTCGGCTGTGGTGGTGGAGGTCAGCGGCACTGCCTCAGGCCAGCGTGTGTAGCGGTCAACCATCGTGAGGAGATAAGTTTGGCATTGCGATGGCGGCAGAGGACCGACGATGTCGACGTGTACGTGGTCGAAGCGGCGGCTGGGTACCTCGAAGTCTCCCGGGGTGCTTTTGTGTGCAGCTGTACCTTAGCCCGTTGGCAGGCGAGGCAGGAGGTGGCCCAAGTCCGAACATCTTTGCTGAGGCCGCGCCAGACGAAGCGCTGGGAGAGGAGTTTGACGGATGCGCGGGAACCCGGATGGGAGAGCCCGTGTAGCGCGTCGAAGATGCGGCGGCATCAGGTTGCAGGGACGACCGGCCTGGGTTGGCCGAGTGAGACGTCGCAAGTGACTGCCGTGGCTTCGGGCCCGTGCGCGACCTTGGCTAGGCGTAGCCCTGGCAGGCTGGTAGCCGCCGAGAGGAGGTCTGGGTCCGTGAGCTGGGCCGCTGCTAGTTGCGCGTAGTCGACCGCGAGGTGATTCGCGCAGATGGCGGGACGGGAAAGGCAGTCGGCGACAACGTTGTCTCTACCGGAGACGTGCTGGATGTCCGTAGTAAACTCGGACACGGCCGCGAGCTGGCGTTGCTGCCGAGCGGACCAAGGTTCGGTGTGCTTGGCCATCGCGTATGTGAGCGGCTTGTGGTCCACGTACGCGGTGAAGGGGCGGCCCTCCAGGAGGAACCTGAAATGGCGGACCGACAGGTGGAGCGCGAGGAGCTCGCGGTCGAAAGTAGAGTATTTGACCTCCGGGGGGCGCAGTTGGCGGCTGTAGAAGGCAAGTGGCTGCCACGCGCCATTGACCCACTGCTCGAACACGGCTCCGACTGCGTGGTCGGAGGCGTTGGTGGTGAGCGCGACCCGGGCATCGGCCCTCGGGTGCGCGAGCAGGGTGGCGTCGGCGAGCGTGTTTTTGGTGGCGTCGAAGGCGGCTGACGTGTCAGTGGTCCAGGCTACGGCCATCTTGCCGGATTTACCTCGGAGGGAGTCGTATAGGGGCTTCATGAGGGCTGCAGCTCTGGGAATGAACCTGTTGTAGAAGTTCACCATCCCGAGGAACTCCTGGAGGCCCTTGATGGTTTTGGGGCGGGGGAATTGCTGGACGGCCTGCACCTTGTTGGGTAGGGGGACGGCCCCAGCAGGGGTGACGTGGTGACCGAGAAAATCGATCTCGGCTAGGCCGAATTGGCACTTCGCCGGGCTGAGGATGAGCCCATGTTGGGCTAGGCACCCGAACAGGATGCGAATATGTTCGAGGTGTTCCTGTTGGGAGGAGCTGGCCACGAGAATGTCGTCTAGATAGACGAATAGGAAGTTCAGGTCCCGGAGGACTGAGTCCATAAGGCGCTGGAAAGCCTGGGCTGCATTCTTGAGGCCGAAGGGCATCCTCAGGAACTCGAACAGGCCGAATGGGGTGATGACGGCCGTTTTGGGGATGTCCGCGGGGTGTACGGGGACTTGGTGGTAACCGCGCACCAGGTCGACCTTGGAAAAGACGGTTCGTCCGGCCAGTCGGGCCGAGAAGTCCTGGATGTGTGGCACCGGGTATCGGTCGGGGGTGGTGGCGTCGTTGAGGCAGCGGTAGTCCCCGCAGGGGCGCCAGCCTCCGCCGGGCTTGGGGGCGATGTGGAGGGGCAAGGCCCAAGGGCGGCTGGAGCGGCGGATGATGCCGAGATGCTCCATGGTGGTGAACTCGGCCCGCGCGATTTCCAGCTTGGCCGGGTTGAGTCTGCGGGCGTGGGCAGAAACCGGGGGGCCGGTGGTGGGGATATAGTGCTCCACACCGTGTTTGGCAGCTTTGGCCGAAAAGGTCGGGTTAGTGAGGGCGGGAAACTCGGCTAGAAGTGCCGAGTAGTCGTCCGTGGCTCTGGCGAGGCAGTAGGTCGTCAGGCCGGCCGAACAGGCCGGGGTGAATGCGCCAGGGATGGGGGCCATAGTATTGATGTCGACGAGGCGGTGCCTCGGAATGTCGACAAGGAGGCCGTGGGCGCGTAGGAAGTCGGCGCCGATGAGTGGGCAGAGGACCCTGGCTGTGAGGAACTCCCAGCGGTAGCGGCGGCCTGCGAGGTCGAGCGTGACCATGCGGGTGCCGTATGTGCGGATGTCCGAGCCATTGGCTGCGGCCAGCGTGATACCCCGTGCGCCGCGTTGGATTTCGAGGGCGGAGGCGGGGGTGATGCTGTGCTGGGCCCCTGTGTCGCACAGAAAGCGGCAGTTGGTGCTGTCGTCGGTGACGTACAGTAGAGGCCCCTTTTGCCCCGCGGCCATCGTGGGGGCCGGTGCGGGGGGGGGGGGTTTGAAAGTGCACGGTGGCGTGCAGCGTTGAACCCTAGTGCCAAAGCGGGTGTGGTAGTAGCAGTGACCCGGAGTGGTAGGGCGGTCGGGCCTAGTGGGCCGGGGAGACCGCGTGGTCATTGCCGTGAGGTCGGGCGCGACGTTGCGGGCGGTCTGCGCAGAGAGCAGCCGGTCGGCCTTTGCGGCTATCTCATTCAGGTCCGTGGAGCCAGACTCCACAATGAGCGGGCGGATGCTGGCGGGGAGCTGCCGAATGAAAAGCGTGCGAAAGAGGGCGCCGGGGTTTTTGTCGTCTGAGAGGGACAGCATGTGGGAAAGCAGATCCGACGGTGAAGCGTCACCAAGGCCGGGGAGGTCGAGGAGTTGGCAGTTGCGCTGGTAAGAGGACGCTTGAAATTTTTTAAGGAGCGCGGCCTTCAGATGTTCGTACTTGCCTTCCACTGGTGGATCCTGCAGCCCTGCCCAAACCTTGGGGACTGTGGCGTAGGCGAGAGAGGCGACGAGGTAGTCGTACTTCGTGGCATCGACTGTAATGTTTTTCAGCCGGAATCTGGACTCGGCTTGAACGAACCAGGCCTCGGCCAGGTTCTCCCAAAAGTCCGGTCGTTTAACCGTGACTGCGTTTGTATCCGCCATGCTGGCTTAGGATTCGTCCTGAGCGTCGGGGTCACCAGTGTTGCGATACCGCGGCAAACGTGGGAGTCGAGACCAGAGTTGGTGAAACACAACTGCTTTAATCAACCTCATGGCAAAGAGAGACTGGAAAAGCCCGCGCAACCACTTAAATACTCCCCAGACAGGAAGTGCTCCCGGCAGCCTGTCCCTGCGGGAAACAAGTTGCTGGAGGAAAGGGCCCCCGGCTGGGGGCGTCTGCTTAAACTGTCTGTGCCGCCATGAGCGGATTATGTCCAGTGGTGGCGTGTCGCCACACCGTTACAAAATAGAGGAAGGGCAAGTATTTCTCCCTCGAATATTTTAAGTACCACAAAATACTGTGCAACACAGAAACAGGCTATTCAGCCCAACCACTCTGTGTTGGTGTTTATCCTCAAACGAGTAGTAGCCATTATCTCACGGCCTGCTCTGTTCCCATATCCCTTTATTTCCTTCAACCACCTATATACCCAGTTGACATGGTCTTAAGCTTTAATCATTAATTCTGGTAGCGTATTCCACAGCCTCACAACTCTGTGTAAAAAAAACATTTCTCCTACTCTCTGTCTTAAATCTCTTGCATTTAATCTGCTATGTCCCTTGGTTCTAGACCCCTCAATCACTGGAAACAGTCTATTTCTAAGTACTCTGTCCCATCCCTTTATAACTTTAAGCACCTTTATCAAATCACCCCATAAACACCAATGTTCTAATGAAGAGCTCCAATTTTTCAACTGTTTTTCCATATTTGTATTTCCTCATACCAGTCACTATCCTAGTGAATCGGTTTTGTACCCTCTCTATTGCCTCAACGTCCTTCCTATAGTGTGGAATCCAAAATCGCAAACAGTACCCCAAATGTGTTCTTACTAAGGTTTTATAAAGATTCATCATTATATCTCAACTTTTACATTCTACACCTCCTGCTATAAAACCCAGTATTCCATAGCACTTTTAATTTTTTTAATGGCCTTTGCCAATCGAAGTGCTGCTTTTAATGTCGTGAGCCAAAACCCCCAAATCCCTTTGCTCTTCCAGTTATCCCCATAATCTAATTATTACTTTTATTTTTTTTAACTAAAATGTACCACCTCCTATTTACTGACATTCAATTCCATCTGCCACTTTTTTGCCCATTCCACCATCTAAATCAATATCCCCTTGCAATTTCCTTTGGTGCTCTGAATTATTTACTGTGCCTCCTATTTTAGTATAGTCTGCAATCTCTCTAGCCCCTTTTCCAAATCATTGATGTACACAGTGAACAGAAACAATCCCAGAACAGAACCCTGTGGCACACAACTACCTACTTCTAACCACTCTGAGAAACTACCTTTAACTCCTACTCTCGGTTTTGTCCCTTCTAACTAGTTTTTAATCCTATTTGCTATCCTCCCCCTAATTCCATAATCAATATACTCCTCATCCTCCATATCTACCATTGCCTCAAAAGCAGTCTCAGGTTTGACAAGCACAATCTTCCTTTCTGAAGTCAGTGTTGGCTGCTTTTAATTATTTTTTCTTCATCTGGATAGTTAATAATTTCATCTTTAACTAAAGATACCACATAACAGGCATTCGGAAAATAGAAGCACATGGTATTAAAGGACAGCAGTAACTTGGGTACATAATTGGCTAAGGGATAGGAGGTAGAGAGTAGTGGTGAACGGATGTTTTTATGATTGGAGAGAAGTTTTCAGTGGGGTCCCCCAAGGGTCGGTAATAGGAAAATTGCTTTTCTTGTTGTATATAAATGACATGGACTTGGGTATAGGGAGTACAATTTTGAAGTTTGCAGATGATACAAAACTTGGCAACGTTGTAAATAGTGAGCAGGATAGTAGCAGACTTCAGGAAGACATAGACAGACTGATAAAATGGGCAGATACATGGCAGATACAATTTAATGTGGAGAAATTTGAAGTGATGCACTTTGGGAGGAACATCACGGAGAGGCAGTATAATCTAAATGGCACTATTTTGAGGGGGTGCAAGAACAGAGGGACCTGGGGGTGCATATTCACAAGTCCTTGAAGGTGGCAGGTCAAGTTGATAAGTCAGTTAAGAAAGCGTACGGGATACTTGGCTTTATAAATAGGGGCATTGAATACAAAAACAAGGAAGTCATGCTAAACCTTTACACATCACTGGTTAGGCCTCAGCTGGAGTGTGCAATTCTGGGTGCCACAATTTAAGAAGGATGTCAAGGCCCTGGGGAGGGTACAGAGGAGGTTTACCACAATGATACCAGGGATGAGGTACTTCAGTTATGTGGCGAGTTTAGAGAAGCTGGGATTGCTCTCCTCAAAGTAGTAAAGTTTAGGGGAGACCTAATAGATATATTCAAAATTATGAGGGGTTTTGATAGAACAAGTAGGGAGAAACTATTTCCTTTGGCAAGAGGGTCGATAACCAGGAGGTTATAGATTTTTAAAAATTTGTTCATGGAATGTGGGCGTGGCTGGCAAGACCAGCATTTATTATAGATTTAAAATAATTGGCAAAAGACCTAGAGGGGAAATGAGGAGAAATTATGTCACACAGACGATTGTTATGAATAGAATGCATTACCTGAAATGGTGGTGGAATCAGATTCCATAGCAACTTTCAAAAAGCAACTGGACATGTATTTGAAGAGAACTAATTTGCAGTGTTGTGAGGAGAAAGCTGGGATTAAGTTGGACCGCTCTCTCAAATAGCCAGCACAGCCAAATGGCCCCCGTCTGTGCTGCAAGGTTCGACGAGATTTTCCCTACCGCATCACAACCGCCCTCTCCCCCCACAGCATTCCCACAGATGTTAAACTAACTGGACTGTAATTACCCATTTTGAAAATAGGTATTACATTGGCCTCTCTAGCTCTCTCTCTCCAGTCCTCTGGTACATATCCATTCTAAATAGAATCCTGAACTACAGAGACAATTTTAACTCGGAACACATGCATGCAGGCGGGGTACGGGGCGGGAGGGAAATCCCTCGGTTCAGTTAAGTGCTGTAGCACTGCCTCCCGTCCAAAACCGGCTTCTTCTGAACTGGCCTCTTCTGAACACTCGGCTGTCTTCTGCCAGATCTTGCTGTCGGGTTTGGCACCATGCAGGCTTCCCAAGAATTTTAGTTCAAAAGAGGTCACAGTGTCGACTACATAATCAGGTTGTGACTTTTACATGTCAAATAGACCCCTGCCTGCTTGGGGTGGGTGGCTGTCTTGTGCCTAATCTCATGACTGTTAACATAGTGGGGGGGGGGGGAATTGCACATAACAACCGCCCCCCACCCCCAACCTGTCCCCCACACAGTATTCCTACTGGGCTAGGCAGGATTAAAATTGACCCTTATAATTTCTAGGCCCTCTGATAGTTCTTCCCCTATTTCTCTCAGGATCCACAGATATATCAAGACAGGTTGGGCACTTTATCCTCTATAGTTCAGCCAAATTCTTTAATACTTTCCTTTTAGTTATTATAGTGTCTCTCATCCCATTTATAAGCTATTCCAGATTTTACCTCCTCCTCAATATCTTTCTCTTTTGTAAACAATGAAGTGAAATACTTGTAAATATCTTTGCCAATTTTTGCTACCTCTCCACGAAGTCCCACCTAATATTTGACTCTTTTTACTGATATATTTATGGAATCCTTTACTGTTCTTTTTAATATTTTATTGAGATTCTTGCCTCGTATTACCTTCTTGCTTTCTTTATCCCTTTCTTATGTACATATACACACACACAAAGTTTTTTTTAGGGCTGCATTTGTGTTCCATAGTAGTTTATTAACATTTGTAGTTTATCAGTCTTAGTGTCATGAAAACGGATTGGGTTAATTACAGTGCTTTCTTTTACCATAAAATATATATATCTGCTACTCCTAGGAGCAACAATTAAAAAGCATTGCGTATAGAGTTTTATATTCTTTGTGCAGTTTAAACCCTTTAGAGGCTTATACAATGATTTTTACAGTTTGCATTACCATAATGATTGTCATTATCACTGAGTTTTACTGAGGTGGGAATTGTTAGGACAAGTCTGGTTAAATATTAATTATCTGAATATTGTTCAATTTATAAATAATCATCTTAGGCAGTTAAAGTTGCAGTCTTCCTTTCAGAAGGCCACACTTGGCTAACTTCTACCCTCCCTAGCAATGTAATTATTTCCCTACCTCCTCCATGGTTTCTTCACAGCATCCACCATTTCTTGGCCAAGAAGATTAGAAGGAGATCAGCTCCCAGGACTCAGTCAATGCCTTCAAAAAATGTTATGCTCTAATGTTACATTTTTCACCCCGTCCCCAATCTAGTCTCCTCACGGAACAACTGATTAACTGTTATCACAACTGGCACCAGCAACTTAGTGCAATAGGACACCAAACGTATTTTCCACCACATTGCGCGCTGGTGTACTAATTTGCAGGATTACCAATGTCATTTGCATTGATTGCTAGGAAAGTTAAAAAGAACAACTTGCACTCCAATTTTCACTTTTTCTGACCTCCACTCTCCCAGGCAGTGTAACTAACATTAGTTATGTTACTTTGTGTTGGCAATCATTGGTGGAAACTTGTGTTTAACTCTCTCCTTGAATTTCACACAACTAGAATTACGGTGGCACCTAAGTCTTCCAATCAAAAAAAAACTAGTTTGACTTTTAAAAATATCATCTCAGTAAACATTCTAGATAGTGTTGATTATGCCAAGAGAATAAAAACATCTTGGCCTAGAAATTCAGTATCGCCACGTTTGGGGCACTACAGCCGGGCGTTCGCTAAATTTAGCGCCCGGCGCAACTTAGCACCACCTTCGCCGAAATTGAGTTGCATCGCCCCAAGAGGTTGCTGCTGCGCTAAAGCAGGCGATGCACGACTATCATAAGGCGCTAAGCCAGCGAACCGAGGTGCTAACACCGAGGGCGGGTGCAGCGCAGGTGCGGCGAGTTTCTGAATGAAGGCAGACATGCTAGCACCGGTCAGCTCTTAAAGGGGGAGGATCGACTTGTTTGGCTGCCATGCCCTGCACACTGCAGCCCTGAAGCAAGGCCTGACCATTGCTGGTTCATCAGTTCTACGCCCTGGACCATGGGGAAGCCCGCTATTCTTCCAAATCCCATTGCACGCTCTTGCTGCTTGTCCAGGGTCATGGGGAAGGAGATGTGCTGACGTCTCCTTCTGAAAAGGGCATTGGTCACCTGGCGGATGCAGCAATGTACCGCGAACTGGGAGATGTTGGCAATGTCCCCAGTAGCGGATTGGAAGGAGCCGGTGGCATAGAAGTTGAGAGCCACCGTCACCTTCACTGCCACCGACAGAGATGTCCTGCTCCTCAGCTGTGGCTGCAGATCTCTGCGAAGCAGGTGGCAGATCTCAGTGACCACCTCCCTTCTGAATCGCAGCCTCCGAACACACTGCTCCTCAGACATGTTCAGATATGAGAACTGCTGGCGGTATACCCTGGGTGGGTAAGGCCTCCTGTGCCGACGCCTATTGGCCCTTCTCCGTCTGGTCATGACTGGCACTCTCTCACGGCGTCTCTGATCCCTTTGAATGCAATGCTGAAAGCCAACGTTTCCACCCATTGCAGCCCCCATTATATGTGGCGACTCAAGGCTATGGCACTGAAAGTTAAATCCAAGTGCAAAGCTCTGGCCTGAAGCCAGAAGTACCTGTGCGAGCGCTGAGTCAAAGCAGAAAGCTCTCTGCCTTTGTCTCTCTCCAAATATCCGTCTCTCACACAGGATTGGCACAAAATGGCTGCCACTTATAATGCAGGAGGAGTCCCCTTTAAATAGCACCCCCCGCACCGACTGGGAACCGTTCCCCTCTACCAGTCACTGGGGGCGCCAGGCGCAAAGAAGGGCGGCGCCACTGAAGTTCCGGTTCGGGGCGCACCAAGGGCGTTGCACCATGAATTGACGTCACGATCTGCGCGCGCAGCTGAGCGGGCGCTGCGGTTTTGCGTGAAGTTCGCGAGAGGCGCAGATCGCGCCGCGCCTGGGCGCTAGCCGCTTAGCGCCCCACTTCTCCACCTCCTAAGGCGCTAGCGGCTGGCACTAACAACTGAATTTCTAGGCCCTTATTTTTAATTTAGCAATGTAATTATTCAAAATAACAAAAAAAGCAGAAAATGCTGGAAGTACTCATTGGGCTTGATTTTCCCAGCCCTAAGGAGGCAGGTTTGGAGGCGTACGAGTTGTTAAAATCGACAAAACTGGGGGGTGGGCCCGTTGCCGCCTCCATCCCACCTCCGAGCAATTTTCCCAAGTGTTGTGTCTCCTTGTGTTCTTATTACAGACACTTTTAACTCATTTAGTTTACGACTTTCACTCAGTTGTATTCTTGCTTTTATGATGTTGCTGCCGCATGGTGCGGAGTGATACAAGATGTCCGACCTTGCACTGCCTTTCACAGTATGCCACATAGCAATATAAATACACTAACCAAAGTAGTTCCATATAACGATTTAACAAATAGTTCCATTTAACGATGTAATAATATAGCGATGTAACACCAAGTACGTGTTTTCTGACCCGCTTTCCATCCCGCCTCCAAGAGGCAGGATAGGCCCTTAACAACCACTTAATTGCCTCTATAATCCCATTTTGAGAGGCCTTTCCGATTTTAACACATTTCCCCCATCCTACACGCCTCCTCTGGAACACGCCAGGTAATCCTGGCGGCCTCACTAGTGGTTTGCTTACGAACAGCTGCAGCTCCACCATTACAAAGGAGTTTTCACCGATGATTATTTGCAGGTGGCAGAACTTTGTTGTTTCAGGTCTGGGGGAACTTTTATCAGGCATACTCAGTGTTGTGGAAGTTTGGAGCCGGACACCCATCTCCAGTGTGACCTCCTGGGAAACCCCTTTCTCCACCTTGACTGAGCGCTTCCTCAACTGAGGCATATACCAGAAGCATGGCAACCATTTAATTCCTTTCCTCCTGGACATCAGATTCGGATGAAGACCAGCCACAGCAGCAGCAGAACAATGAGCAACAGCAGCACCAACAGCAGGAACATCAACAGGAGCACCAAGCTGCTAGTCACCCACCTGAAGATGCACAGGCCAGAAGACGCCAGAGCGCCACCATATTGCTGCCCGGGATGCAAGGGACGCACTCATCCTGGCCAGATTTGCTTAGCCTGCACAATCAAACACTTTAGTCTCGCTCCTTCTTACCAGATCATCGACAATGGAGAAGAACCTACGGAATCCTATCACTCTGACCACCATTCTGATAATCGCAAGGCGCCCTAAGCCCTCAATGTGAAAGTCCCATTTGCGAAATGACACAGGCCACAAACTTCAACAGTTTGCCATCAAAACACTTTATAATACAATCACAATGATGGCTGGTCCAAAAACAAAACACAGCACTCAAGTGACTACCCTTGTGACTACTTGTGCTTTATCTTCCTCTTACGCGTGCTCCTACATGGTGCTTCCCCTGTGGCTTCAGCAGATGCTCGCTCTCTTGCTGCTCCTGTCTCGACGCCTTTGGGGGGCATCCTCTGGGGTGGCGAACCTGTGTGGGCTCGCCAACAGTCTGCTGCTCCTATGGCTGTGCAGGGGCTGAAACGCCCATCTCATTTGGGTGAGGACTCTGGTGGGGCTCTGACCGAGGGCTTTGTTGTGGCATGGTCGTGTGAGTGCTTGGAGAGGAGCCCCCACTTCCTTGTTGTCTGCCACCAACATCCCTCTCATGGGTCAGCCCCAGTTCAGAGGTAGCAAGTGGCTTGACAGCATCTTGCTGCACTGCAGGGGGGCCATGAGGACCCATTTCTGCACTGGAAGTCCAACTCCAGAGGACTTGCATGAAGGTCTGCTTTGTTTGCCCAATAGCTGACCATCGCTCCTCAAGAGGTGTCATTCTATTCTGAACAATTACCATGTTTTCAATACCCTTGCGACTAAGTTCCTCCATGGACCATGGAAGGAGTGAGTGTAGTGAATGCATAGCATAGATGCTTAGAAGGATACAAAGGACCGTCCCTGTGTGTTGTAAGTAGTTGTTGTCATGGCATCACAGTGATAGGAAGTGTGAGGGCTGCATGGTCGAATAGTTAAGTGAATGTGACCATAGAGAGAGGGAATGGGTAAGGGTGCAGGGATGTAAGTGTCAAGTGGGATGTGGAGGAAGAGGTTGGCAAAGCAGAGTGCTGGTGAAGAGAGGCGATGGGGATCAGATTGAGGGTGATGGGAAAGTCATACTCACTTTTCCGGTGCGGAAAATATCATGAAACCTCTTCCTGCATTGCAGCCAGGTTCTGCGGCTCATTGAAATGGAGTTGACAACCTGGGCCACTTGTAGCCACACAGCTTTTGTCTGCTGGGGTGGTTTTTTTCTCCCTGAGGAAGGGAACAGCACCTCCTTATTACAGCTGGCTCCGTACACCAGAGCTTGGAGGGAGGGCTCATCAAACCGAGGAGCACACTTTTGCTTGCTGGTGGACATTTTCCACAATTCAACTCCTTCATATAAATTGCAGAGCCTTTACAGTCTCCAGAAGAATCAAGGCTGCTTGCAGGCCTTAAATCCAACAGCATTGATGACATCATCGGAGGCGACTTTCTGTATGAAAAGGCTAATTGGGCCAGTGGTTCCCACACGCAGGAAATCAATTGGCCAAATGGGGAAATTCCCACTTTTTCAACACTTCACTTAGGAGTCGGGGTCCTGACACGCCCCAGCCCGCCCACACTGACAAAATCCAGCCCATTAAGTCAGTCAGCATCTGTGGAGAGAGAAACAGAGTTACCGTTTCAGGTCGACGACCCTTCGTCAGAACTGGAAAAAGTTAGAGATGTAACAGGTTTTAAGCAAGTACAGAGGCAGGGAAAGGGGGAGGAAAGAACAAAAGGGAAGGTCTGTGATAGGGTGGAAGGCAGGAGAGATTAAATGACAAAAGGGCTGATGGCGTAAGGCAAAAGGAGATGGTAATGGGGCAAGTAAAGAAACAAAGGTGAGTCGAGAAGAGGTGTAAATGGGAATGGCAGAATCATCAACAGCTGCCATGTGAAAAAATAGGGGCAGAGATTATGGTCTGAAATTGTTGAACTCGATGTTGAGTCCAGAAGGCAGTAAAGTGCCTAATCGAAAGATAAGGTGCTGTTCCTCGAGCTTACGTTGAGCTTCATTAGAACAGTGTACCATTGTTGAGATACCGCGGCAAACGTGGGAGTCGAGACAGATCTATTGAAAACACAACTGCTTTATTCTGACCACATGGCAAACAGGAACTAGAAAAGCCCGCGCATCCACTTAAATACTTCCCAGACAGGAAGTGCTCCCGGCAGCCTGTCCCTGCGGGAAACAAGTTGCTGGAGGAAAGGGCCCCCGGCTGGGGGCTTCTGCTTAGACTGTCTGTGCCGCCGTGAGCGGATTATGTCCAGTGGTGGCGTGTCGCCACAGAGCTCCCCCCAGAATCCGCTTAGGAGGAGTGGACGAGTCGTGACGGTGGTCTAATGGTTCTGCCGCAGCGGCTCTGAGTGGTCGCCGGTCTGGTTGGTTGGGTCGGGCGGTTCGCCGCCGGCTGTGCTGGCTTGCCGGGGGGACGGCCTCTGGCTGGAGGCTGGGCCACGGGGACCTGTTCCCCTGGTTCTGTGTGTGCTGGTTTGAGCCGGTCGATGGAGACTGTCTCGACCCTGTCGCCGAGTCGCAGCTTGAATACCTTGTCCCCGGTTTGTAGTACCTCGTACGGACCGTCGTACGGGGGTCGCAGGGGCCCGCGGTGCGCGTCGTGTCGCACGAAGACGAAGCACGCCTGCTGTAAATTTGGCGGGACGTGAGGTGCGAGTTCGCCGTGTCGGTTGACCGGAAGTGGGGCGAACTGCTGAGCGGAAGAGAAAGAGTCGAGCCGCTGCTGTTCGGCCGACCAAGGCTTGGTAGGCTCCGGAAGGAATTCGCCTGGGACGCGCAGCGGTTGTCCATAGACTAACTCCGCTGCCGAGGACTGGAGGTCTTCCTTGACCGCGGTGCGTAGGCCGAGTAGCACCCACGGTAGGCGGTCAGTCCAGGTACTGTCCTGCAGGCCGGCGCGGAGTGAGGCCTTGAGTGACCTGTGGAAGCGTTCACAAAGTCCGTTGGCCTGCGGGTGGTACGCCGTGGTGCGATGGAGCATCACCCCGAGGTTGCGTGCTGTGGCCGTCCAGAGTTCGGAGGTGAACTGGGCGCCTCTGTCGGAGGTTATGTCGGTCGGTACGCCGAACCTCGCAACCCAGGTGTTAACGAACGCCCTGGCGATGTCGGCTGTGGTGGTGGAGGTCAGCGGCACTGCCTCAGGCCAGCGTGTGTAGCGGTCGATCATCGTGAGGAGATAAGTTTGGCCTTGCGATGGCGGCAGGGGACCGACGATGTCGACGTGTACGTGGTCGAAGCGGCGGCTGGGTACCTCGAAGTCTCCCAGGGGTGCTTTGGTGTGCAGCTGTACCTTAGCCCGTTGGCAGGCGAGGCAGGAGGTGGCCCAAGTCCGAACATCTCTGCTAAGGCCGCGCCAGACGAAGCGCTTGGAGAGGAGTTTGACGGATGCGCGGGAACCCGGGTGAGAGAGCCCGTGGAGCGCGTCGAAGACGCGGCGGCGCCAGGTATCAGGGACGACCGGCCTGGGTTGGCCGAGTGAGACGTCGCACGTGACTGCCGTGGCTTCGGGCCCGTGCGCGACCTTGGCTAGGCATAGCCCTGGCAGGCTGGTAGCCGCCGAGAGGAGGTCTGGGTCCGTGAGCTGGGCCGCTGCTAGTTGTGCGTAGTCGACCGCGAGGTGATTCGCACAGACGGCGGGACGGGAAAGACAGTCGGCGACCACGTTGTCTCTACCGGAGACGTGCTGAATGTCCGTAGTAAACTCGGAGACGGCCGCGAGCTGGCGTTGCTGCCTAGCGGACCAGGGTTCGGTGTGCTTGGCCATCGCGTATGTGAGTGGCTTGTGGTCCACATACGCGGTGAAGGGGCGGCCTTCCAGGAGGAACCTGAAATGGCGGACCGACAGGTGGAGTGCGAGAAGCTCGCGGTCGAAAGTGGAGTATTTGACCTCCGGGGGGCGCAGTTGGCGGCTGTAGAAGGCAAGTGGCTGCCACGCGCCATTGACCCACTGCTCGAACACGGCCCCGACCGCGTGGTCGGAGGCGTCGGTGGTGAGCGCGACCCGGGCATCGGCCCTCGGGTGCGCGAGCAGAGTGGCGTCGGCGAGCGCGTTTTTGGTGGCGTCGAAGGCGGCTGCCATGTCAGTGGTCCAGGCTACGTCCATCTTGCCGGATTTTCCTCGGAGTGAGTCGTATAGTGGCTTCCTAAGGGCTGCGGCTCTGGGGATGAACCTGTTGTAGAAGTTCACCATCCCGAGGAACTCCTGGAGGCCCTTGATGGTTGTGGGGCGGGGGAATTGCTGGACGGCCTGCACCTTGTTGGGCAGGGGGACGGCCCCAGCAGGGGTGATGTGGTGACCGAGAAAATCGATCTCGGTTAGGCCGAATTGGCACTTCGCCGGGCTGAGGATGAGCCCGTGTTGGGCTAGGCGCCCGAACAGGATGCGAAGGTGTTCGAGGTGTTCCTGTTTGGAGGAGCTGGCCACGAGAATGTCGTCTAGATAGACGAATAGGAAGTTCAGGTCCCGGAGGACTGAGTCCATAAGGCGCTGGAAAGCCTGTGCTGCATTCTTGAGGCCGAAGGGCATCCTCAGGAACTCGAACAGGCCGAATGGGGTGATGACGGCCGTTTTGGGGATGTCCGCGGGGTGTACGGGGACTTGGTGGTAACCGCGCACCAGGTCGACTTTGGAAAAGACGGTTCGTCCGGCCAGTCGGGCCGAGAAGTCCTGGATGTGTGGCACCGGGTACCGATCGGGGGTGGTGGCGTCGTTGAGGCGGCGGTAGTCCCCGCAAGGGCGCCAGCCTCCGCCGGGCTTGGGGGCGATGTGGAGGGGCGAGGCCCAAGGGCTGCTGGAGCGGCGGATGATGCCGAGTTGTTCCATGTTGGTAAACTCGGCCCGCGCGATTTCCAGCTTGGCCGGGTTGAGTCTGCGGGCGTGGGCAAACTGGGGGGCCGGTGGTGGGGATATAGTGTTCCACACCGTGCTTGGCGGCTTTGGCCGAAAAGGTCGGGTTAGTGAGGGCGGGAAACTCAGCTAGGAGTGCCGAGTAGTGGTCCGTGGCTCTGGCGAGGCAGTAGGTCGTCAGGCCGGCCGAACGGGCCGGGGTAAAGGCGCCGGGGATGGGGGCCATAGTGTTGATGTCGACGAGGCGGTGCCTCGGAATGTCGACAAGGAGGCCGTGGGCGCGTAGGAAGTCGGCGCCGATGAGTGGGCAGAGGACCTTGGCTGTCAGGAACTCCCAGCGGTAGCGGCGGCCCGCGAGGTCGAGCGTGACCATGCGGGTGCCATATGTGCGGATTTCAGAGCCGTTGGCTGCAGCCAGTGTGATACCCCGTGTGCCGCGTTGGATCTCGAGGGCGGAGGCGGGGGTGATGCTGTGCTGGGCCCCTGTGTCGCACAGAAATCGGCGGTTGGTTCTGTCGTCAGTGACGTACAGTAGGGGCTCCTTCTGCCCCGCGGCCATCGCGGGGGCCGGTGCGGGGGGGGGTTTGAAGGAACACGGTGGCGTGCAGCGTTGAGCCCTAGCGCCAAAACGGGTGTGGTAGTAGCAGTGACCCGGAGTGGTAGGGCAGTCGGGCCTAGCGGCCCGGGAAGACCGCGTGGTCGTTGCCGTGAGGTCGGGCGCGACGTCGCGAGTGGCCTGTGCAGAGAGCAGCCGGTCGGCCTTTTCGGCTATCTCATTCAGGTCCGTGGAGTCAGACTCCACAAGGAGCGGGCGGATGCTGGCGGGGAGCTGCCGAATGAAAAGCGTGCGAAAAAGGGCGCCGGGATTTTTGTCGTCTGAGAGGGACAGCATGTGGGAAAGCAGGTCTGATGGTGAAGCGTCACCAAGGCCGGGGAGGTCCAGGAGTTGGCAGTGGCGCTGGTAAGAGGACGTTTGAAATTTTTTAAGTAGCGCAGCCTTCAGATGCTCGTACTTGCCCTCCGTTGGTGGATTCTGCAGCGCTGCCCAAACCTTGGGGACTGTAGCGTAGGTGAGCGAGGCGACGAGGTAGTCATACTTCGTGGCGTCGACTGTAATGCCTTTCAGCCGGAATCTGGACTCAGCTTGAACGAACCAGGCTTTGGCGAGGTTCTCCCAAAAGTCAGGTAATTTAACCGTGACTACGTTTGTATCCGCCATGCTAGCTTAGGATTCGTCCTGAGCGTCGGGGTCACCAGTGTTGAGATACCGCGGCAAACGTGGGAGTCGAGACAGAGCTATTGAAAACACAACTGCTTTATTCTGACCACATGGCAAACAGGAACTAGAAAAGCCCGCGCATCCACTTAAATACTTCCCAGACAGGAAGCGCTCCCGGCAGCCTGTCCCTGCGGGAAACAAGTTGCTGGAGGAAAGGGCCCCCGGCTGGGGGCTTCTGCTTAGACTGTCTGTGCCGCCGTGAGCGGATTATGTCCAGTGGTGGCGTGTCGCCACACCATCTCCTTTTGCCTTGCGCCATCATCCCTTTTGTCATTTAATCTCTCCTGCCTTCCACCCTATCACAGACCTTCCCTTTTGTTCTTTCCTCCCCTCCCCCCTTTCCCAGCCTCTGTACTTGCTTAAAACCTGATACATTTCTAACTTTTTCCAGTTCTGATGAAAGGTCATCGACCTGAAACGTTAACTCTGTTTCTCTCTCCACAGATGCTGCCAGACCTGCTGAGCATTTCCAGCATTTTCTGTTTTTATTTCAGATTTCCAGCATCCGCTGAATTTTGCTTTTGAACAAAAAAAAGCATCATTACTTAATTCTCAAAGTATTCTAATGTGGGACACTTTTGGGTCTGGACATGGTGACCCATCAGCCTGCTCACACAGGCCAGCAGTTCACCTTTGGAATTGCTGACTTGTATGGACCGTCCTCTGACATGGGGCAAGGTGTGCAGCTAAACTGCCAAATGCAACTTTGCGCTAACTGCTTATGCATGTAATTCATAGGGCTAGAAATTGGGCTCCTTTGAGCCTCTGGGGGGGCGCTAACGGGGCGCAAATGGGTTTGTGACAGGGCGCGGTGATATCAACGCCTCCTGCTAAATTTGGCGGGAGTTTTGGGGTGGCGGTAAGAGGTTGCGCCCCAATCTCCTACGCCCGGATATCGTGACGTCATTGCTGTGCACAGCGCCCCAGATGAAAAATTCCCTCTCGCCCCCCCTGCTTGTGCGCCTGCCGTTAACAACGACAGGTAGAGGAGGCAGCTTTCAGTCAGATGTCCCCTGGAGGAGCGCTATTTACAGGCGTCCACACCCGGGTTAGTTTTCGTTGGCCAACAATGCTGCGTTGTTAGTTTCACATAGGAAAAGAGGCCTTTTGACCGATTTCAGCATTTTGCATTTTAACGAGCGTTCTGGCACATAAAGATTCTTCAGTTTCATTCAGGGGAGATTTGAAAGTGCAATATTTGGATCCTTTAATGGGGGCTGTACTGGCACTGGACCTCGCCCTCCAGCGTCAACGTCAGAGGCAACTGATGCACAGAGAAAGAGTGCAAAATGTGGCCAGAGATAGGCGGGCCAACAGGGCTCTCAACACCCAGGATATTCCAGCACCAGTTCTCCTACATGAATTTCACTGAGGACCAGTCTGTTAGAAATCTCCGCGTCAACAAGGGCGTGGTCTGCCACCTCCTGCAGCCAAATCTCGAGCCTCAGATCAGGACCACCACGGCTCTCTCAGTGGCAGTCAAGGTCACCGTTGCCTTCAATTTCTACGCCAGCGGATCATTCCAGTGTGCGACAGGCGACATCTCCAACATCTCCCAGTTTGCCGTCCATTGCTCCATTCGCCAGGTCACAGATGCTCTGTACAGAAGGAGAAGGGACTACATTTCCTTCCCCTTGACCAGACAGAAGCAGCGCGAGCGTGCATGTGGCTTTGCCAGGATAGCGGGATTCCCCATGGTGCAGGACGCCATTGACTGCACCCACGTTGCTTTGCGGGCACATCATAACAATCTTGAGGTATTCCGTAATCGCAAAGGCTACACTCACTTAATGTGCAGTTGGTGTGCAACCACACACGGTGAATCCTCAGTGTCAATGCCCGCTATCCTGGCAGCAGCCACGATGCCTTCATCCTGTGCCAGACCGGTGTGCCAGCACTCTTCCAGCCACCACATCAAGCTTGCAGCTGACTGCTGAGAGAAAAGGGCTATTTGCTCTCCACCTGGCTCACGACTCCCCTCCGCAACCCCAGCACTCCTCCCAGCCATCATATAATGAGAGCCATGCTGCCACCAGGAATATCATTGAGCAGACCATCGGAGTGCTCAAGCAACGGTTCCGCTGTCTTGACCGCTCGGGAGGAGCCCTCCAGTACTCGGCTGAGCGGGTGTCACTTTTTGTCGTCGTCTGCTGCATGCTCCACAACTTGGCCATCATGAGGGCGCTGCCATTGCCACCAGGCATAACTCCACCACCTCAGGAGGAGCAGGAAGAGGAGAGGAGGAACAAGAGGATGAACAGCAGCGACGGAGGAGGCAGCCACTCAATGGGCGTTCTGCAAGGTCGGTCCGTGACCGTCTCATCAGACTTCGTTTCCAGTGACTTCGAGTCCTCGTTCCAGTTGCTGAGCTCGTCGCCATCATTCCATCACTGTGATTCCATACCACACCCCAAAACTGAAATGAGACACAGCACCAAATCTGCAATATTCCAGTAATAAATTTATCAAAAACCATTAACCACATATATACAATATTGACTAATCACCCTTGTGCAAACCCTCGCCTCCCCTCTTTACAGCCCCCTTTCCCAATCCAGTGCTCCTACATAGTGTCGCCCCAGTGGCTGCAGCAGGGCTGGTGGAAGGCTGCTGAGTGTCGGTGCCATAGACTACAGATGGCCTTGCAGGACGACCTCGACCAGCTATGGGCCTGAAAGGCCCAGCTGTACACTGCACCACCTCAGGCTGGGCAGCGGCAGTCTGGGCTGGCTGGAAGACAGGCAGCAACAAGTGCAATGGCAGAGTGGCAGTGGTGGGATCAGGAATGCGGTCATCCTGAGAGAGGACAGCAGGTTCCTGCGCCACTGACCCACTGCCACTCCCCCGGGGCAGCACCTCAGCATCCCTACCAATCTGTTGGAGCACAGATTGCTGGCCTGCTGCAACACCATGAGATCCCTGGTGGACTGTGGTGGACCCAGCGACGATGGCAACAGTCAGAGCTTTCGTGGCATCAAGCTGAGACTGCATGAGAGCAGTCTGAGACTTGATGGCAGCAACCACTGACTACATTACAGCACTAAGACATTGCGTCGCTTCCGCCTGTGCTGCAATGGAAGCCGCCACATCGCCCATGACACATGTTATGAGGTCTGGAACCGCATGGTCTCTCTGGGAGTCCACTATCCTCTGCAAAGTGGAAATGATGGGCTACATGGTGTGCGCAGAGCTCTGTGCAATGTTGGAGGTGGACTCCTCCATGGTCCTTACCATTGCCAAGATGCTCTCGGGCACCCTTGACATTGCAAATATCATCTCAGTGTGCATGGCCATCACCCTTCTTGTGAACGCCTCCCCATCGAGGTCCTCATCTGAGTCCTATGCAGCAGAAGTCGCACGTGAACTCGCCCTCCGGGGAGCTGGCTCCCGAGCTACCCTTTCCCCCTAGCCTTGCTGCAGCCCACTCGTCCCCGGTGCCTTACCCTGTGCAGACCCCTTTACTAAACTTGCCTCTAAAGATCGCGTAGTGTCAGTATCTGAGGTGGTGCCTGTGGGTGAGAGATGCAGTGACGCGGTGCTTTGCTCCTCCTCCTCTTCTCCTTCCTCACTCTCAGTGGGGGGGCTCAGGGACAGGCTGGTCATCTGGTTGCTGATTATCTGAAAGTATAAAGGCACAAGACTCGCATTAAGGTGAGGGTGGGGGGGGGCAGGAATGGAGCAAGGAATGCAGACATTCTCAGGAGGTGGAAAGTGAGAAACGTTTGTGGTGTGAGGGGGAAGTGAGATGAGAGAACGAGAGGGGCTGAAGATACCGTTTTTGCCCCCAATGGGATCGACATCGCCGGCGGCCACAGCGCCCACCACCTGCTGCCCAATGAGTCGCAGCACTCGCTCCTCAAGGTCTGAGAGCTGCTGGAGCTGCGCATCACCCCCGCCTGTTCTCTGCTGCTCCCTCCTATTGTGGGCCAACTTGGCCTGCAAGAGAAACAAATGTGTTTCAGTCAGAGTCCAGCTAAGTGTTTGGGAGATATGTCTGCTGTCGTTGAATAGCTGTGATTGTAGGCCAGGTGTGAGATGTGGATGTGAGTTTGAGTAGGTGAAGATGTTTGGTGGGTGAGTGGTGGCGGTGTGCTTCTTTGCGCAGTGTGCACAGACTGAGGTTTAGATGCTGGTATGTAGGAGGAGCTGTTGAAGCATGTGTTCACCTTGACCACCCGAATGAGGTCATTGAATTTCTTGCGACACTGTGTCAGGTTGTGTTCCACCATTACTGGCCGAGACCGCCTGGGCACTTCCCTTCACATTGCCCTGAACACCTGAGGCGATGGCCTCCTTCCAGTGGCTGGGAACAGCACTGCCCTCCTTCGATCCACTCCAGCCTCCAATGCCACGTCTGTGAACCGACGAGCTCTCTCTCTGGGAGTGGGAACAGCCATAGCAATCAGGGGATTCACTTGCTCACAGGTCACCACAAAACCAGCAATGATGAAAATGAGCATCTGCACAATGATGCAACCTCCTCTTTAAGAGCTGGAAGGAACCAGTGTGAAAGATCATTGCTGAATGCATTGCACCTGAAATTCATTAACGCTCTGCTGGTAGCGCCCCTGTAGCACCCCACTGAGGTCATTAGTGCTCGATTTAGCACCCCACTTCCTTTCTGGGGCGCTAACACCCAATTTACTAGAAGTTCAGAATCCTTAGCGCCTGGTGCTAAATTTTCAAAATTTCAAAAGTGAGTGCCCTAAGCGGGGCGATACCCAATTTCACCCCCATAAAGTTAAGCTTGTTCAAAGGAGCAGCTGCTGTTGCCAAATCCACTCCATGGTACAGATGGGCAGATTCAGCACCATCAGAAACTGTCACAATTGCTGAGCTAGAACACAGAAAGTACATCAATTTTTTTTCTGTTTGTACAAGGTACACCACTAGGAAGTCTGCAGCAGGTTAGGTAAACAAAGGCTTCTCAGTTGCCACGGATACTCTATAATAGATCCTGAAGGGCCTCAAGGCAATGGCTTCTTCCTGACTTGGGTTCTCCGATACAATTATACTACCTGACCTTACAAGAAAGGGGAATTGAAACTAGGCAAGCTGACTCATTTGAACATAAGTCAGAGCAGTAGTAGGCCATATGACCCTTCGAGCCCGCTCCGCCATTCAATAAGATCATGGGTGATCTTCTATCTCAACTCCACTTTCCTGCACTATCCCCATAACCCGATTCCTTTAGTATCCAAAAATTTATCGATCTCAGTCTTGAATATACTCAACGACTGAGCATCCACAGTCACAGAATCACAGAAACCCCACAGTGCAGATAGAGGCCATTTCGGCCCATCAAGCCTGCACCGACACATATCCCACCCGATCCCCGTAACCCCACGTATTTAATCCCCCTAACACTAAGGGTCAATTTATCATAGCCAATCAACCTAACTCGCACATCTTTGGACTGTGGGAGGAAACCGGAGCACCCGGAGGAAACCCACGCAAACACGGGGAGAATGTGCAAACTCCACACAGACAGTCGCCCGAGGCCGGATTCGAACCCGGGTCCCTGGCGCTGTGAGGCAATAGTGCTAGAAAATTCTAAAGATTCACCACCCTCTGAGTGAAGAAATTTCTCCTCATCCCAGTCCTAAGTGGTCGACCCCTTATTCTGAGACTGTGACCCCTAGTTCTAGACTCCCCAGCCAGGGGAAACATCCTCCCTGCATCTACCCTGTCAAGCCTCTTAAGAATTTTATATGTTTCAATGAGATCACCTCTCATTCTTCTAAACTGTAGGGCATATAGGCCTAGGCTACTCAATCTCTCCTCATAGGACAATCCCCTCATCCCTGGAATCAGTCTAGTAAACCTACGTTGCACTCCCTCTAAGGCAAGTATATCCTTCCTTAGATAAGGAGACCAAAATTGTACACAGTACTTCAGGTGTGGTCTCACCAAGGCCCTATCTAATTGTAGTAAGACTTCTTTACTCTTATACTCCAATCTCTTTGTAATAAAGGCTAAAATACCATTTGCTTTCCTAATTGCTTGCTGTACCTGCATGCTAACTTTTTGTCATTTGTGTACAAGGACACCGAGGTCCCTCTGAATAGCAACATTTCCCAGTCTCTCACCATTTGAAAAACATTCTGCTTTTCTATTTTTCCTACCAAAGTGGATAACTTCACTCTTCACCACATTATATTCCCTCTGCCACATTCTTGCCCAATCACTTAACCGGTCTAATTCCTTTTGTAGCCTCCTGCGTCCTCCTCACAGCTTACTTTCCCACCTAACTTCGTATCATCAGCAAACTTGGATACATTACACTCGGTCTCCTCATCTAAGTCATAGATATAGGGCTGGATTTTGCCAATGGGGAGCTTTTGGAGGCGGGACTCCGACTTGTTGGGTTTCAGTCCCGCCTCCGTCAACTTCTGGCCAACCTACACTATTTTCCCTTGATTGACCTTGTTAAGCCCACCCAGCGGGCTTAGCAGGCCAATTAAGGGAAAGCCGGTTACAGAGAACGTCAACGTATGACGTTTCATTTTTGACAGATGAATTGTCATCGTTTGACAGCTCTGTGAAGCTGTCAAACACTGACATTCTCTGTAGTTTGATGAGTTCTTGAATTCAAGGCCTCATCAAACCTCTTTCTTTTTCAGAAATGAGATGGTTGTTGCATTGGAGAATGCAACGGCCATCTGTCATCTCTGCCGCGGAGATGCGAGACTCTCCGCATACCCACCGATTGAAGCCTGCAGGAAGAAACAAAGATAAGTACACTTTTTCTAACACTTTCCACTTACCTCACATACTCACCTCTCCACATTTGCACCCATCATTCACCTCCACAGCACACTTTTGGACCCCCGCAGACCCACTACTCGCCTCGGTGACCCTGGCGGGAAGCCCGCACTTGTGTGGGCAAAATGGGGATAATCCTCTTATCTGCCTGTTAACTACCTGTTAACAGGCAGTTAAGTGGCTGTAATCCCTTCCCACCTCCAAGGAGGCGGGACCCGCCCCCAAATTCTGCCATTTTCCCGGCAGTCCCGCCTCCCTAGGGCTGGCAAAATCCAGCCCATAGATTGTGAATAGCTGAGGCCCAAGCACTGATCCTTGTGGTACCCCACTAGTTACAGCCTGCCACCACAAAAATGACCCATTTATCCCTACTCTCTTTTCTGTCCGTTAACCAATCCATGCTGATATATTACCCCCAATCCTTTGAGTCCTAATTTTGCATAATAACCTCTTGTGTGACACCTTATCGAATGCTTTTTGAAAATCCAAATACACTACATCCACTGGTTCCCCCTTATCCACCCTACTCGTTACAACCTCAATAAACAGATTTGTCAAACATGATTTCCCTTTCATAAATCCGTGTTGACTCTGCCCAATCATATAATTTTTTAAGTGCCCTGTTATCACGTCCCTAATAATAGATTCTAGCATCTTCCCTACTACTGATGTCAGGCTAACTGGCCTATAGTTCCCTGTTTTCTCTCTCCCTCCTTTCTTGAATAGCGGGGTTACATTTGCTACCTTCCAATCCACGGGGACCATTCTAAAATCTAGGAAATTCTGGAAGATCAAAACCAATGCCTCTACTATCTCTGTAGCCATCCTATGATGTAGGTCCAGGGGATTTGTTGGCTTTTAGTCCCATTAATTTCGCCAGTATTATTTCTTTACTAATACTAATTTCTTTAAGTTTTTCTTTCTCACCAGGCCCTTGGTTCCCCACTATTTCCGGAATGGTTTTTGTGTCTTCTACTGGGTCTTTTGCCAGGTATATTATTGACTCCCTATTAGCACCACAGGCCTGAATTTCTAACTGACAGGCAATATGGGAAATGTATCTGCAAAATAGTGAGCAGAGTAAAGGTCAATGTCGGAGTCCAGTTTCTGGTCTCTGCAGGACCCCCTGGAAGATGTATTCCTCTCTCTCCTACCTTTGGAAAAAAAAGGATAAAATTCCTGTATCGCATGGTAAATTCCACTGACTTCAGGTAAGTCAGTTAGCACTGCTGATGTAACCACCTTGGGCAATATCATAGCACACCAATGCCAAAATAATAAAACTTTCAAACTGACTTTCCAAAGAACTATTTCTAGAACTGCATATGACAAATTACACTGATCTTCACTGATAAAATAAGCTTCTTCTGGCATGGGTGGACAATGGTGAAGACCACTGTTAATTACCGAATACAAAAAGTTTTTGGTTCAGAATGACTGCCTTAAATATAAAAGGAGCAAAATTACCTGTATCACAATTTATTGCAAAGTTGCTAGCCAAATCTCTACAATGGGATAAATGATGTTTCGATTTGTATGTGAAAGTTGAATAAATCAGGGGAAGATTTTAAATCTGTGCAAGATGACAGCTGTTGCAGTTTGAGCTGACTGTTTACTGTAGCTGAGCTTCATTTGTTAGTTAGTAATGCAGGGAATATGCCACAAGTAGCTGGTCTGTGAGGAAACTGCTTCTATTTTTGATGCAGCCAAGGAGAAAACTCAAGGGACCAAAGAAACTGAAATCACCTTCTGTGGACTGGCTGCTATAGAAAAAAAGTGCTTGGAAACAAGGAATCAGAACGCTTGTGGGAAAAATCACATTTTGAGGATATAAACTGAGAGTTCATTGATTGTTTCTTTTTAAAACTGCATTTGCAGGAAAGCACCATTTTACTCTCTGCATCGTGTGTGAAGAGATGCTTTAAAATTAGCGTTCAGTTCAAGAACCAAATGCAACATACCGGCAATAATGTTGCTGCGCTACTTCTTAAGCTCCTAAATGCATACTCAATGAGCTGAAGGCTGCAAAGCATTGCTATGTAGTGCATTAGGCTCTAGCACACTACTGGCTTTCGCCAATGCCAAAATAATAAAACTTTCCAAATGACTTTCCAAAGGACCATTTGTAGAACTGTGTATGACAAATTACACTGATCTTCACAAACTTTTTTTTATGCAGTAATTATCAGTGGCCTTCACCATTGCTTTTCGTTGTAACTGGCTTCACTGAAAATATAGGAAACACTCAGGACCTTCATTCATTCATCCTCTTAAAGGCAACCTTTCTGCTTTTTTTCCAAATAAGAAATTTGCAGCTGGTATTAATTGTCTATTTGATCTTGCAAAATGTTAGTAATTGTCCAGCAGCTTGCAGCAGTCATTGTTCTGACTGGCCTTACACTATTCTGTGACACAGCAGCACTACAGAGATACTATGGCCCAGAAATTCGGGTCTCCACGGGTGAGTACATACGGGGTACACACCCGTAGGCCCAATGGAAGTGCCGGTTTCGTGCATGCACCGTGCATGCGCGGGAAACAGGCACGTCCGTTCCCCTGAAGGGGTTCAGAGGTGGAATGCGTGCACCAGAGAGACAGCGCGTGCGCATTGAACTTCTGTTTTTTTTACAGGTTTCCCCGGGAGGGTAAGTCTCCAGAAGTTACACATAAAAAGGAGGTGCAAGGCCTGCTTTTATAAGTGGTGAATTAATTAAAATTAAAACATTTTTTCCACAGGTTTATTATTTTTAACTACTTTAAAGAAAGGTAAGTTTATTTTTAGCTCCGTTAGAAAATGTAATTAATTTTTTCAAAAATTTAAATTATTATTTAAAATAGTTATTTTATATAATTTATAGTTATTTTAAAAATGTGATGTTTTGTAAAAATTTATTTGAAGTTTTAGTGATGTTTTGGGGCTTATAGTATTTATAGGTTTGACAGCTCTTCCTGTCAAACTTATGAATGAAGCATTCCATGCTACCATTGGCTCTCCATGCTACCACGTGATCCCAGGGGACGCATTGAACTAACTGCGCCCCTGGGATATGCAAGCACTGCGCGCCGGCATTTGGAGGAGGCCCAGAATCGGAATCCCACACGGGCCCACAGCTCAACAGCCGGCGCGCTAGGTAAGTGCAGGTCGGAGGCTTGCACCCGCGGGAAGCCTCCGACCCGAATTTCTGGGCCTATATGATGAATAGCAAGAAATAAGAGAACTCTTATTTAAAACGTAAAATCCAGTATCATAGGAGCACAGGAATGTATAGGACTGTTCCTTTCTGCAGTCGCTTTGCCGCTCTGCACTTTTGTTTCTAGTTCCTCCCTGTCCTAAATGCTGGTTTTGTCTAGCTCATATAACGTTTTGTACCTTCTTGTTCCATCATTGTTCTGTCAGCTGTTAAGGTTTGACTTTTAACAGAGAAAGTTAAGAATTTTGGGAAGAAAACCCCAAATTCTGTTATTGCAGGGTCACTGCATTAACTCGTGCTGCACCAGTTTACCCCAGAAACAATTTTAGGGGCAACAGTTAGGACTGTTGGTTTAATGCTAATAAACCAAATTTTGATGTATTAACACACATTTTGTATATGTGTTACCTATTATGTACAATTTTCGCCCATCGTGCTACTGCTATTCTACTGCTAGTTCCGGATGTTAACTTAATAGCCAGCACTGGCATCATTCTAAATCACTGCTACTGGGTAGGAGGGAGGTTGTAATTAAGAACATAAGAACGTAAGAATTAGGAACAGCAGTAGGCCATATGGCCCCTTGAGCCTGCTGTGCCATTCAAAAAGATCATGGCTGATCTTCTATCTCAACTCCACTTACCTGCCCGGTCCCCATATCTCTTGATTCCCTTACAGTCCAAAAACCTATCGACCTCAGCCTTGAATACACTCAATGACTGAGCATCCACAGCCCTCTGGGGTAGAGAATTCCAAAGATTCACAACCCTCCAAGTGAAGAAATGTCTCCTCATCTCAGTCCTAAATGGCCGACAACTTATCCTAAGACTATGCCCCCTAGTTCTAGACCCTCCAGCCAGGGAAAGCAGCCTCTCAGCGTCCACCCTGTAAAGCCCTCTCAGAATACTATGGCCTAGAAATTCAGTATAGCCACGTTTGGTGCGCTACAGCCGGGCAGCCGCTAAAGTTTGCGCCCGGCGCAACTTCGCGCCACCTTTGCCGATATTCAGTGGCATCGCCCCAAGAGGTTGCTGCTGCGCTAAAACAGGCAATGCACGACTATCATTAGGCGCTAAGCCGGCGGCCCGGGGCGATACCCCCGAGGGCGGGCGCAGCGCAGGTTCAGCGAGTTGCTGATTGACGGCAGACACTCTGGCGCCGGTGAGCTCTTAAAGGGGGAGGGTGGATTTGTTTGCCTGCCACGCCCTGCACACTGCAGCCCTGAAGCAAGGCCTGACCACTGCTGCTTGATCTATACAACGCCCAGGACTATGGAGAAGGCCAACGTTTGCACCCATTGCAGCCCCCATTATATGTTTCCAATCAATGCTATGGCTCTGAAGTTAAAGACAAGTGCAAAGCTGTGGCCTGAAGCCACAAGTACCTGTGCAAGTGTTGAGCCAAACCAGAAAGCTCTCTACCTTTGTCTCTCTGCAAAGATCCGTCTCTCACAAAGAAGGAGTGTTGCAAAATGGCTGCCATTTCTACTGCAGGAGGAGTGCCCTTTAATTTGCGCCCCCCTCGCCCCGCAGCGACTGGGAACCGTTCCCCTCTACCAGTCGCTAGGGGCGCCAGGCGCACAATAGGCCGGCGACACTGAATTTCCGGTTTGGGGCGCACAAAGGGCGTTGCACGATGAAATGACGTCAGGATCTGCGCGCGCAGCTGAGCGCGCGCAAAGGCTTTGCGCCGCCGCTAAATCTTTACTGAAGTTGGGGAGAGGCGCAGATCGCGCTGCGCCCGGCCGCTAGCCGCCTAGCGCCCCACATCTCCTCCTCCTAAGACGCTAGCGGCTGGCGCAAACAACTGAATTTATAGGCCTATATGTTTCAATGAGATCACCTCTCATTCTTCTAAACTCCAGAGTGTAGGCCCAATCTACTCAATCTCTCCTCAGAGGACAACCTTCTCATCCCAGGAATCAATCTAGTGAACCTTTGTTGCACCGCCTCTAAGGCAAGTATATCCTTCCTTAGGTAAGGAGACCAAAACTGTACACAGCCCATGCTGTTTTTATTTATGGAATACACCTTCTATCTCACCCTGCCTTGTTAGATAGGTTCATATTTTATTAGGAATTAAGAGAAGGTAAACAAGAGATTTCTAATGTGTTTATAGTAGCCTTAGATTAGCAAAATCTCATACGTACTTGTCCTCCAGTGTTTCTTTGTATTTCAATCTTCTCTTTGATATCCAATCTGTTGTGTAAAAATAAGTGACATTCACATTACTTACTTGCACAAAAAACCTTCTATATAAACTTTATTGATGATAGTTGATCTAGTTTTGCTATGTACCCTCTACAACTGCTATTTGCTCATATATAGAAACATCACTTTAAAAAAGTTTCAATTTACTAACAAAAGTTTCTGGTGATTAACTTTAATCAATCATTTCAACAAATATACTGAAACCTGCTGCGCAATCTAAAACTTTCAGCAGAAATTACTTATACAGGATTAACAAAAGGTTAGCAATTGTATATAAAGAAATAAACTGCTGGTGCAAAGTATTCAGTTTTAAATCCTATTCTTTTGTTATTGAGATCTGGTATAAATGAACAAACTGATCTGGAATATCTGGACTGGTGTCTGAGGTCTCACTTTTGATCCCACTGATCCAATGCCCCTTTCCTTTTTCATACCATTGTTTTGTCCATTTACCATCTTTTTCATTTTATTTCCCTTCGAGAAGTTTCACATTTTCTTACTTCTTTATAAGCTCTTCATATTTCTTTCATCCTTACACGTTTTCCTACTGATCAATTTAGAAACAAACCTGTTTTCTTCCCCCAATGAACACATTTTAAAAAAATTGATTTCGGCTGCAAGAAAAAAGGGAAACTCTAATGTCATATTAACATTCGTGAATATATGGGTGACCTTACAACTCCTGGTACATTCCCCACACACAACAATGGAAAAATACATTGTGTTTGGATGACACAGAGGTGGAAAGGATCATGTGCCCATTTTTATCTGGCAATGCCATATGTTCCCGAGACAGCTGAAATGTTTTGCTGTGCGCTCAGTGACATTTTCATTTAGTATTTTAAATCCTCAGTTTCTATGGGGGGGGGGGGAATTTTAATCCCCATGTCAGGCGGGAGAGAGTCAGGAGGGTTAAATTGGCAAGTCTGAAACTCGACTCCCCCAATCCGCTGCAAATGTGCCTACTTCCGGTTTAACCACGGCAGGTTTTGGGCACCCGAGTAACCCGCTCTGGAGAGGCGGGTCAGTGATGTCAATATGTTAATGAGGCTGCGTTCCTCAGATTTTGGTAGCCATTTAAATTTAACGGCTGTGGGCCCGGGTTTCCCAGGGCTCAGGAAACCCAGCAGCTGAAGGGAGGCGGGAGCTGCCAGATTCAGCAGGAAAATTTTTTCAGCACTTCTTGCAGGCCAGGAGGAGCAGGATTGCTTCCCCCAGCCCCTCAAGAAAACGTGACACGATCTCTCCCTTCCCCCACAGCGGAAAACAGCTCAAAATCATCAAGAGAACAAGACTGAATGCACCTTACATGGAGGGTCCTTTTCACACCACCACTCTTGGGAGTCGAGAGCGGAACGGCTCAAACTAAACATAAGTACACGTGGCAAGTAAAGGTAGGTATACTTTAAACATGACAGCCAGGAATGATGGGATTAGTATGACAAGTGGAAGTTATTGGCCTAGAAATTTGTTAGCCCCCAAAAATGGGCGCGGGGATCGCGATACACGATCACCCCACGCCCGTTCAGAGGAATGCAGGTAGCATGTGAACTTCGTGCTGCTGGCTGATTAGCATGATTGCAGCATGCAGCCCAGCGCTGAAGGCGCTGCTGAGTGGCTGAACGCTCAGCATGGGGCCCAAATTCGAGCGAGGCTAGCACCAATTAAAGCTAGCCTGCACCTCTTAAAGGGGAGGTAAATTCTGCCTGCAGCAGCTCATTGAACTGGCTGGGGAAGAGTTTGAGAGGAGGAGAAAAGAAAAATTATGTCACAACAGGGGAGAGAGCGGTGCCTAGGTTCTCCAATGCAACACTGGAGGCCTTGGTGCAGGAGGTCAACTCGAGGAGAGAGGTGCTGTTTCCACAGGGGGCCAGGAGGCCCTCCAGGCAACAGTGTAGAGTCCAATGGGAACAAATAGCCGCTGTGGTGAATGCCAGCAGTTTAGCCCCAAGGACCTGGACGCAGTGCAGGAAGAAGTTTAATGACCTCACACGAGTGGTCAAGGTCAGTGAATTAATCATCAAATGCCATATTTCTACCACTAGCACCATCTGCACCACTAGCCTCACACACTGCTCAATGCACAACACCCCATCACTCACCTACCAACAATCTCTACCAAACACGACTCATACCACACATTCATAGCTTCACCTCACCCTCACACACTTACCACTGCTGCAAGCCTTACACCCACATCTCACAGCTTGCATACACTGTCAGCTATTCAACCATGACAGGCATATCACCCAAACACATTGCACCACAGTCACTGACACACTTCCCTTTCTCTTGCAGGAAAAGGTGGCTCACAACCAGCAGGAGGACCTAATCGGTGGGGCACAGGTGCACCTGCATAACCTGACCCGCATGGAGGAGACGGTGCTGGCCATTCTTGGGAGGGGCATCGCTGAGCCCCTGGCCAGCGGTGGAACTGAAAGAATACAAGATGCCGGTATGCTCATACATAATCCTCCTTTTCACATCCCACAATCTCTTCTGATTTACAAGCTGCACATGGTGTAAGCATGCACCTCTTGCTTTCCCCTCTCCCCTCAGCACTAGATCTCAATAACAAAAGAAGAGGGAGAGGAAGAGGAGAGTGATGATGAAGAAGATACACTCTATCTGACACTCGCAGCCACCAGCTCAGATTCCGGCACTGCGCAGGCTTTAGAGGGAAGCTCAGAGGCGGGATCTGCACGTGGTGAGTCACCAGGCAGAAGTAGGCTGCGGCCAGGGCAGGGAGAAGGGTAGCGCAGATGCCAGCTCCCCGGAGGGCGAGGTCGCACACGACTTTTCCTGCAGAGGACTCAGATTAGGACTTCGATGAGGTGGCCTACAGAAGAACGCTATGGGTATGCACAACAAAATGCTTGGTGCACTGGCAAGCCTGCCAGAAAGCCTGAGTGCAATGTCAAGGAGCATGGAGAAGTCCAGCATCAACCTTGCACAGGGCTTTGCACAGAGCTTGGAGCCCATGATTTCCAGCATGGAAATGGTGACCAACTCCATTAGCGAACTTGTTGACCCAACCATGTCTCAGCTTCCATTGCAGGAAAAGCAGAAGCCACCCAACGTCTGGGTGCTGCAGTGGAAGCTCAGCTTTCTGCCACGCAAGCTCAGACTGCTGCCACCGTGGCTGTGTTTACCAGTGTGGAAAGGGGCTTGCAGGGTGTCACAGCAATCCAGCAATCTGTCCTCCAACAGATGGCTAGGAATGCTGAGGCGCTGCTCCAGGGGAGTGGCAGTGACTCCATGGAGCACGTAGCTGCTGTCCTCTCTCAGGATGACAGCATTTGTCCTCCCACCACTGCCACTCCACCAGTGCCCTTGATGTTGCCGGTCAGCCAGCCAGCCCAGACTGCTGCCGCCCATGCCGAGGTGGTGCAGTCCGCAGCCAGGCCTCTAGGCCCAGAGCTGCTCAAGGTCATCCTGCAAGACCATCTGCAGTCTCCCCCATTGAAAGCCTTCCACCAGCCATGCTGCAGCCACTGGGGTAGCACTTCATAAGAGCTTCTTCTTCTTGGCAGTCCCTCAGAACTGAGGATGACTTGCTTCCACATTAAAAATTAGTTCTCAGGTGACTGATGAGTCTCTGTCACAGGTGGGGCAGACGGTGGTTGAAGGGGCAGGTGGGTGGAGTGCTTGGGTTGATGTGCGCGCCTTGCGCTTGGCTTCCGCTTGCTCCCGGCGAAGAGACTCAAGGTGTTCGGCGCCTTCCCGGATGCTTCTCCTCCACTTTGTGTGGTCTTGGGCCAGGGATTTCCAGGTGTCAGTGGGGATGTTGCACTTTTTCAAGGAGGCTTTGAGGGTGTCCTTGATGCGTTTCCTCTGCCCACCTAAGGCTCTCTTGCCGTGTCGGAGCTCCGAGTAGAGCGCTTGTTTTGGGAGTCTCGTATCGGGCATGCGGACGATGTGACCCGTCCATCGGAGCTGATCGAGCGTGGTCAAAGCTTCGATGCTGGGCATGTTGGCCTGAGCAAGAACACTGACGTTGGTGTGCCTATCCTGCCAATGGATTTGCAGGATTCGTAAGAGCACTAGGATAGGCAAAGGCACTCTGAAGACAGGCACTAAGGGAATGCACAAGGGTGATTAGTAGATTTTTTGATGTAATATTGGGTGGATTGATGTATAAAGTTGGATTGGAATGTTTCTTTTGTGGTGGCTTTTATTTCAGCATTGTGGCCAAGAGGACGCTGGGATGATCAGTAACAGAGGGAAAACATAGAACATAGGAAAATAGGAGCAGGAGTAGGCCATTCGGCCCTTCGAGCCTGCTCCGCCATTCAATATGATCATGGCTGATCATCTATCTCAATATCATATTCCCGCTCTCTCTCCATACCCCTTGATGCCTTTCGTGGAAGGTAAGGTATGGGACTTTTGTTGAATGGGGAATTGGGGTTGCTTTCACTGGTATCGCAGTCGGATGAGTCGATCATGGACAGCCCAGGCAGAAAGGTGCTGCCTGGGTTCCTCCTCCCTCCCGCTTCCTCCTCTTCCTTAGCTGGTCGCCGTATGCCTGGTGGCAAGGGATGTACCATTCTGATGGCGAGGTTGTGGAGCATGCAACAGACCACGATGAACCTTGGGACACACTCTAATGAGTACTGCAGCGCTCCTCTAGAGCGGTCCAGGCAGCGGAAGCGTTAAGGACGCCAATGGTCTGGTCTATCAGATTCCGTGTGGCAGTATGGCTCTCATTGTACGCATGCTGCCCGCGTGTAGTTGGGTTGCGGAGCGGAGTCATGAGCTAGATGGTCAGTGGATATCCCTTGCAACCCTCTGGTTTGTCACGGTGACTCAAAGGCTGAGGGAACAGCGGACTGGTGCAAAATAAAAGCATCATGACCGCTGCCAGGATACCGAGCATTCACCATCATGATGTGCGGAGCATGGTCGCACACCAAATGCACATTTAGCGAGTGGTAACTTTTGCAGTCACGGTACATCTCAGCATTTAGGTGTGACACCCGCAAAGCCACGTGCGTGCAGTCGATGGCGCCCTGCACCATGGGGAAGCCCGCTACCCTGGCAAAGCCACATGCATGCTCCGCCTGTTTCTCACTGCTCAGAGAAAAGACAAAAAAAGTCCCCTCTCCTGACATAAAGAGCGTCTGTCACCTCTCTTACGCAGCAGTGGATGGCAAACTGGGTGATGTTACAGATGTCACCTGCTCCAGCCTAGAAGGATCCTGACACGAGGAAATTCAGGGCCACGGTCACCTTCACAGCCACTGGCAGTGCTGTCCTTGCCCTGGTGTGAGGCTGCAGGTCAGGTTGGAAGAGGTGGCGGAGTTCTGTGAGCAACTCTTTCGTAAAGTGCAGACGTCTCATGTACTGCTCCTGGCTCAGGCTGAGGTAAGAGAATTGCTCTCAGAAGACCCGAGGTGGGTGAGGCCTCCTGCTGAGAGCCCTTCTCGCCCTCCTCCTTCTGCAAGCAGCTTGTCCTCTTCTTCGCTGTCTCTGCTCCATCTCCCTGTCATGCTGCTGGCCAAGGGGGCTGACAACTAGAGCACCCATGACTGGGAGCAAGTGGTCTGACCAGAACCCTTGAAGTCAGAACCAAGTACTTCTCCACTTACAGCACCACTCCCTGTCACCAACTTTAAACAACTCTAGAAAGCTCCAAACACTTTCATAAACTTACAGAGAGCCAGTAGAAATGAATCAGCAACTAACCTTAGAGTGGTTGCTGATCCCTTTAAATATCGCTGGTTTGGGGGGGGCGGGGTGTCCTTGCTGCTGAACGCATGTTCAGTTTTGCGAGGTTAAGACAGGGTGTTAGATTCAGCGTGGAGGACAAAAACGCCGGCGCTGGCAACAAATCAGCATTGCATGATGATTGATGTTACGATCTGCCTACTCTACATACTACTGGCGCACCCTAATGCCTGCCCTATCGCCCTCACCAAGATGGTGTCCAGCGCTGCATGCACCAGAAGTGCGCGCGCGCGGCGCGGATGCCATTTCTGTCACTAAACGGCTCTCTTAGTGCTGAAAAAATATCGGACGCTACGGAACCAAATTTCTAGCCCATTAAGTGTTACTTTCTGGAAGCACAGGATGTGCATACTACACCCACGTTAATTGCCCATCACATTGCTGTTATGAAGTCAGAGGAACTGAGTTATATGCTAAAATGTAATTAAATATTAAAGCAGTAGCTATTTGTACAATGGAGTTCCCTCAAAATTGATTAAATAAAAGGAGTACCCATTTGATGGTAATGGGTCAGCTGTTTAATCCAACATGCTTGCATAAATTTACTAAATAAAAGCAGTGGACATTTTATCCAACAGCATTTAACTAAAATTTATCAAATAGAAAGAGACATGTAAAACGGTTCCTCCAAAATGCATTCATGAAATAAAAGCATCAGGCCTTATTAATATGAATTATGGAGCAGGCAGGAGCCAGCCAAGGAGTATTAAATTAATTTATGCAGCAGTAGAGATTTTTAAGTTAACTATATGCAGCAGTGGTACGGGGAAGATTTTAAAAGAAAATTTGCATGTGCAGCCTGGAGTGGGGCCTGAGAAGTACAGGAATATTTTCATATTAATTTATAATTCAGTCGGGAGCTGGACCAAGAAATTTATGAATTAATTCGTAGTAGAGCTGGGTTGATGGCAGGGAACATTTCAAAATGATGTTTTGCTTCAGCCAGAATTGGGGTCTGAAGAGGATGGCCAGGTAAATAACTTTATTTTGTAATCTATTTTATTTTATATATTCCTTTTCTTGGGAGCAGAGCTGGAAGAATAGGACTACAATTTATATATTCTTTTAACTACTGCTCTCTGGAATGGTGCCCAATTGGGGAGTAAGGCCTGAGCAGTGGCACCATGGAAAGGACCTGGCCAGGAGGATTTTGCAGCCAAAGAGCTGGACATACAGTACAGAGGAAACATTTTCTTTAAGAAAAATGGTAGAGAGGAAACAGTTCTTTTAAATAAAGGTAGCTGTTCACAATTTTTCTGTCATAATTACAGTGCAACAATGTTGACATAGGGATTTTCATTGCAAGTGTGACATTAAAAGAAACGTAAAATCATGACAGAAAGTAAGGCTTGTGGACAGGAACTGCGCACCACATAAAAGACTTAATATATCATAGTTAGATCAATTACCTTCAGGTTTGTACATCTATTAAAAAGTGTTTTAATCAAGACATTTTGAAGGTTTTTAAAAGCTCCAGCCGATTACTTAGAACTGGCCTGTACTCACTGTGGGAACTACGGAATTCATCTACTGGAAGGGGAAAAGAAACACCAAGTGGGACTGAGCTAAAGTCAACTCTTTAAAAAAAAAATGATATGCAGTTAATATAATCCTTGTTTCAAAGGCAACCATTACAATTTTTGTGCATTCGAAATGCAGAGATTCCCTGCAGACTACAAGGCATTCAATACACCAGAAAACGAATTGAAAAATTAGTAGACTGCCAAATATAATAAAATTCAGCGGGAGTGAGGTTTGAGTGCGGTCAAAAGTATAAACCTAGTCCATGTTCACCATATTTGATTAAAATAAATTTATCAACTAGTTGCAATCCAAGTCACAGTGACCTAGAAAGAACTGCTCTTAGTCTGGTCAAAACACAGGATGGGATTTAATTTGCATTACAGCCCTTATAAACAGTAAACAAGGATGGGTCACATTAGTCTAGCGGGAGTCATTTTAGTTTGAAGGAAAACCAGTCTTTTCGTTCTTTTGTAGATCAGGCGAGCAGTAGGTAATGACATGCTAATGTTAGTTAAACCGTAAGAACATTTTTCAGATTCAGTACTGCTCCAGCAGACTATTCAATATGAAATCTATCATTCAGCAGAATGGACATGTGCTGTAGAATGTTCTCATCCCCAAAAAAAATACTTCTTGCATTTTTACACTCCAAGATGTGTGCCTTTCCAGGTTAACCCATGCAGCTGCATATACATCACAAGATATAGAGGAACTTGTACCTGTTTACCTGTTCTTCTGGCAGGCAGAGGATGGCACAGAGGCAACTTCCCCATTTAAGGAAAATTAAAATACTTAAAAATAATCACTGCTAAGATGAAAGGCTGTTAAACAAATTAATTTGTTTAACTAGTTTGATTTTAAAATGCATTTAAAATGCATTTATAAAGTTGATAAAACTCCTTAGCAAAATAATATTACACTCTAAATCAAAACTCATCAAATACATTTAGAACTAAAATGAGTTCTGACAGAAGAACTTGGTAGATTTAAGTACAAGTGCTAGATAGGCTCTGAAATTTCTAGTTCAGAAGCCCTAGGTTGAACAGTATAAAAAAAACTAACATTTTATAATACAACAGAATGGACCAACTCCACACTGTGAGGGAAACCTCTTCAATCCCTGACCATCGGTCCAAAGCACAGAACTACCCATTATTTGGCACTAATTGATGTGTTTATTCAAAGTAATAAGAATGACTGGGTATGGAAAATCATATTGCCACACTAGAGTCAGAGAGTCATAGGCCGGGAACTTACCTGAGGAGGCGTGTTGGGAACGGGACTGCTGGTTTCTGGGTTCTAGTACTGCCCCCAGCAATGTCTGAAGACCTGACGCTATTTTCCCAATTAGCCTTGTTAAGCCCGCCTGGCCAATTAAGGGAAAGCCGGTGTCAGATAATGTCAGTGCATGACGCTTCATCTGCCGGTTTTGTTAAAGTGACAGGCACCATAATTTTTTGACAGATGAATTGTCAGTGTTTGACAGCATTGAGGTGCTGTCAAACACTGACTGACAATCACTGTCCAAAGGTGAGCCCTTGCACCGAGGCTCACCAATGACTCTCTCCTTAGGAGAAAACAGATGGCAGCTGCATGTGAGATTGCAGAAGCCATCTGTCAATTCTGCCGATCAGATGAGGCTTCACAGAAACATCAAATCTTGTCACCTGTAGATACATATAAACAGATTAAAAATATTTCTCACTGCATTCTCTCACCTGTCATACTTACCTGTGCACCATTGCACCCATCACACTACCTCTGCAGCTGTCATTTGCACACTTACACTGCAGCAGACCCACAGCTCACCTTGCTGACCCTGGTGGGGTTTCCCGCCGTCGGGAAGGCCGCATCAGCAGGCTGAAAATGGGGTAAAGTCTCTTAACTGCCTGTTAACAGGCAGTTAATTGGCTCCAATCCCCTCCCCGCCGCTAGGAGACGGGTCCCTGTGCGAGTCGGGGATCCGCCTCCCGGGAAGATGGTTCGGAGGCGGATTGGTAGCGGGGTTGGGATCCACTCCCAATTTTTCCCATTTTCCCAGCAGTCCCGCCTCCAAACCCGCCTCCTCAGGGTTGGTAAAATCCAGCCCATAGAGTCACAGAGTCATAACGGCACAGAAGGAGGCCATTCGGCCCATCGAGCCCGTGCTGGCTCACTGCAGAGCAATTGAGTCAGTCCCATTCCCCCGCTCTATCCCCATAGCCTTGCAAGTTTATTTCCCTCAAGTGCCTATCCAGTCTCCCCTTGAAAACATTGAGTGTGTCCGCTTCCACCACGTCCGTCGGCAGCGAGTTCCAGGTCCCCTCCACTCGCTGCGTAAAAAAGCTTTTCATCACATGTCCCTTGTATCTCTCGCCCAAAACCTTAAATCTGTGTCCCCTAGTCCTTGTACCATCAACTAGTGGGAACAGCCTTTCCCCGTCTAGTCTATACAAACCCGTCATAATCTTGTACACCTCTGTCAACTCACCCCTCAATCTCCTTTGCTCTAATGAAAACAAATCCAGCTTCTCCAACCTGTCCTTGTAGCTAAGATCCCCCATCCCTGGAACCATTCTGGTAAATCCACTCTGCACCCTCTCAAGGGCCTTCACATCCTTCCTGAAGTGTGGTGACCAGAACTGGACGCAATACTGCAGTTGTGGCCTAAACCAGCCCTTTATAAAGATTCAGCATAACTTCTCTACTTTTGTACTCAATACCTCTATTTATTAAACCCAAGATCCCATATGCTTTGCTAAATACTCTCTCAAAATGTCCTGCCACCTTCAGGGACCTATGCACATTAACTCCCAGGTCCCTCTGTCCCTGCACACTCTTCAAAACTGTGCCATTAAGTGTATATTCCTCTCCCTGTTCCTTCTGCCAAAATGCATCACCTCACACTTCTCTGTATTAAATTCCATCTGCCACTTGTCTGCCCATTCTGCTAGCCTTTCTATTGGTTGCAGTCGATTGGTATCATCCTCACTGTTTACCACACCCCCAAGTTTGGTGTCATCGGCAAATTTAGAAATTCTACTTTTTATTCCAATATCCAGGTCATTTATATATATCAAAAAAAGTGGCCCCAGCACTGACCCTTGGGGAACACCATTGTCTACCATCCTCCAGTCTAAAAAACAGCCATTTACCATAACTCGCTGTTTTCTGTCCTGAAGCCAATTCCTTATCCAAGCTGCCACTGACCCAACTATTTCATGAGCCTCAATTTTGTTAACCAGCCTTCTATGTGGTACTTTGTCAAACGCCTTCCGAAAATCCATGTAGACAACATCCATTACATTCCCTTCATCGATCCTCCTTGTTACTTCATCAAAAAATTCAATTAGATTAGTCAAATATGATCTGCCTTTTACAAATCCGTGTTGGCTCTCCTTAATTAGCTTAAACCTCTCCAAGTGCCCGTTAATTTTTTCCTTGATTATTGCTTCTAAAACTTTACCCACCATTGATGTTAAACTAACTGGCCTGTAGTTACTAGGATTGTCCTCACACCCTTTCTTGAACAATGGTGTCACATTTTCCACTTTCCAATCCTCAGGCACCTCCCCCACGTCTAGGGAAGATTGGAAAATTATGGCAAGCCCTTCCGCTATCTCCTCCCCCAATTCCCTTAGCAACCTGGGAGGCAAGCCATCTGGTCCAGGCGACTTATCCACTCTAAGCATACCCAGCCTTTCTAGTACATCCTGCCTATCAATTTTCACCCCTTCCATTGCTTCTACTTTTTCCACTGCTACCGATATTTTGTAAGCGTCCACCTCCTTAGTTAGCACCAATACAAAGTACTCACTGAGTATTCTAGCCTTGCCCTACGCCTCTAAGAATATAACACCTTCTTTGTCGCTAATAGGCCCCACCCCGCCTCTTACTACCCGCTTACTGTCTACATGCCGGTGGAAGATTTTGGGGTTCCCTTTTATGTTAACCACCATTCTCCTCTCATATTCTCTCTTTGCCAATCTTATTTTCATCTTCACTTCCCCTCTCAACTTATTGTATTTGGTCTGGTTCTCCCTTAAAGAATTCACCTGACATTCATCATACACCCTCTTTTTTTGTTTCATCATCTTCTCTATCTCCCTCGTCATCCACGGAGCCCTTGCTTTGGTTCCCTTAACCTTCCCTCTTGTTGGAATGTACTTAGCCTGTACTTGGAACATCTCCTCCTTAAAGATCACCCATTGTTCCGTTACAGTTTTTCCTGTCAGTCTTTGGTTGCATTTTACTCTAGCTAGGTCCTTTCGCATCCCATTGAAGTTAGCCCTATTCCAGTTTAGAAGTTCCACTCTAGATTGTTCCTTGCTCCTCTCCATTGCTAATCTAAATCTTATGATACGATGATCACTTGTACCGAAGTGTTCTCCCACAAACACTTGGTCAACCTGGCCCACCTCATTCCACAGCACCAGATCCAGCAATGCCTCCTTCCTAGTTGGACCAAGAACATATTGGTCAAGGAAATTCTCCTTAACTCATTTCAGAAATTCCTCCCCCTCCTTTCCCTTTACCCTAGCATTATCCCAATCGCTAATTGGGTAATTAAAGTCCCCCACTATCACTACTCTATAGCTCTTGCATATCTCCGCGATTTCCCTGCAGATTTGCTCCTCTGCATCCCTCTCACTATTTGGAGGCCTACAGAATACCTCCAATTGCGTGATCATATCCTTTTTGCTCCTCAACTTGAGCCAAATGGATTCTGTCCTTGTCCCCTCAAGAACATCCTCCCTTTTCAACACTACAATGTCTTCCTTAATCAGCACTGCCACCCCACCTACCTTTTTTCCTTTCCTATCTTTTCTGAACACCTTGTACCTGATGTAAAAAGACTACTGAGCGCTTGGTTTGAGTATAAAACACGGCTTTAATCAACTGTTTCAAAACCATGAGATTTCTAGTTACATCACTAGTTCCTGGTTACAGAAACATCCTGAGCAAGCTGGGCCCACGCCCGAGTATTTATACTCCTTGGACGGCGCCACCAGCTGGCCGCCCAGTGTTACTTCATGAGTCATGATAAGATGCATGACAGTACCCTTGAATGCCCAGTCCTCACTGTTTTTAAGCCACGTTTCCATTATTGCCACATGGCCAACTATGCTTGTAGCTCACCAACCTTATTCACCACACTTTGTGCATTTACGTACATGCTGAGGGAGTTAGAGCAGCTAGGGCCCAAATTAAAAAGCAGAACCACAAGGGTAATAATCTCTGGATTATTACCTGAGCCACGAGCGAATTTGGCTAGGACAAATAAAATTAGAGAGTTAAATGTGTGGCTCAAAGACTGGTGTGGGAGAAATGGGTTTTGCTTCCTGGGACACTGGCACCAGTACTGGGGCAGGAGGGAGCTGTTCTGTTGGGACGGGCTTCACTTGGCCAGTGCTGGGACTAGAGTCCTGGCGGATCATATAACTAGGGCTGTAGAGAGGGCTTTAAACTAACTAGTGGGGGGGAGGTTCCAAGAGAGCAAATAATAAAAATGACAACAGAGAAGGTCATAGACTTAGGTAGCAGTGGGGAAATTAAAAACCAGAGCATGTCAGGAAGGGGCAGAAGGTATGGAGTAAAAGGTAAAGTAATAAAAAGGGCAAAAGCAGGAACTAAGTGTCACAAAACATCTTTGAAAGTTCTCTATCTGAATGCACGTAGCATTCGTAACAAAATAGACGAGTTAATGGCACAAATAACTACATATGGGTATGATCTTGTGGCCATTACAGAAACATGGCTGCAGGGTGACAATGCCTGGGAATTAAACATACCAGGTTATTTAACGATCAGGAAGGACAGGAAGGAAGGAAGGGGAGGTGGGGTGGCTATGTTAACAAAGGAAGGAATCACTGTAATACAGAGAAATGATATTGGGTCAAAAGATCAGGATAATGAAACAGTTTGGGTGGAGGTAAGGCATAATAAGGGGAAAAAAACACTAGTGGGCGTAGTCTATAGGCCTCCAAACAGTTGCAACTCTGTTGGACGGAGTATCAATCAGGAAATAGTTGAGGCTTGTAATAAGGGAACATCTATAATTATGGGGGATTTTAACTATCATATTAATTGGACAAATCAAATTGGGCAGGGCTGCCTTGAGGATGAGTTCATTGAGTGTATTAGGGATGGGTTTCTTGAGCAGTATGTAACTGAACCGACCAGGGGGCAAGCAACCTTAGATCTGGTCCTGTGTAACGAGACAGGATTAATTAAAAATGTCCTAGTAAAGGATCCCCTTGGAATGAGTGACCATAACATGTTTGAATTCCACATTCAATTACAGGGTGAGAAGGTTGGATCTCAAACAAGCGTGCTAAGCTTGAATAAAGGAGACTATGAAGGTATGAGAGCGGAATTGAGTAGAGTGGATTGGGAAAATAGATTAAAGGGTAAGACGATACATGATCAGTGGTGTACATTTAAGGAGTTATTTTACAACTTCCAAAAAATATATATTCCACTGAGAAGAAAAGGGTGTAAAAGAAAAGACAGCCATCCGTGGCTAAGTAAAGAAATTAAGGATAGTATTCGACTAAAAACAAGGGCATATAAGGTAGCCAAATCTAGTGGGAGGATAGAGGATTGGGAAAACTTTAAAAGACAGCAAAAAATAACAAAAAGATTGATTAAGAAAGGGAAGATAGATTATGAAAGTAAATTAGCAAAAAATATAAAAACAGATAGTAAGAGTTTTTATAGTTATATAAAAAGAAAAAGGGTGGCTAAAGTAAATGTTGGTCCCTTAGAGGATGAGACCGGGAATTTAATGGTGGGAAATGTGGAGATGGCAAAAACACTGAATGAATATTTTACATCAGTCTTTACAGTAGAAGACACTAAGAATATCCAAACACTGGACAAACAGGGGGCTAAAGGGGGGGAGGAGCTAAACACGATCAAAATCACTAAGGAAGTGGTACTCGGTAAAATAATGGGACTCAAGGCGGATAAATCACCTGGGCCTGATGGCTTACATCCTAGGGTCTTGAGGGAAGTGATGGTAGGGTTTGTGGATGCATTGGTAATAATTTTCCAAAACTCCCTGCACTCGGCAAAGGTCCCGGCAGACTGGAAAACTGCTAATGTAACACCCTTATTTAAAAAGGGCAGTAGACAGAAGCCTAACATCTGTGGTAGGTAAAATTTTGGAGTCCATTATTAAGGAGGCAGTAACAGGACGTTTGGATAATCATAATTTAATAGGACAAAGTCAGCATGGTTTTATGAAGGGGAAGTCATGTTTGACAAATTTGCTGGAGTTCTTTGAGGAAGTAACGTATAGGGTGGATAAAGGGGAACCAGTGGACGTAGTGTATTTAGACTTCCAAAAGGCATTTGACAAGGTGCCACACAAAAGATTATTGCTTAAGATAAAAAATCACAGGATTGGGGGTAATATTCTGGCATGGATAGAGGATTGGCTATCTAACAGAAGGCAGAGAGTTGGGATAAATGGTTCATTCTCAGACTGGCAATCAGTAACTAGTGGTGTTCCGCAGGGGTCAGCGCTGGGTCCCCAACTCTTTACAATCTATATTAACGATTTGGAGGAGGGGACCGAGTGTAACATATCAAAGTTTGCAGATGATACTAAGATGGGAGGGAAAGTAGTGAGTGAGGAGGACATAAAAAACCTGCAAGGGGACATCAACAGGCTAAGTAAGTGGGCAGAGATTTGGCAGATGGAATACAATACTGGAAAGTGTGAGGTTATGCACTTTGGCAGGAAAAATCGTAGAGCAAGTTATTATCTTAATGGCAAGAAACTGGAAAGTACTGAAGTACAAAGGGATCTGGGGGTCCTGGTGCACGAAACTCAAAAGGTTAGTATGCAGGTGCAGCAAGTGATTAAGAAGGCCAATGGAATGTTGGCTTTCATTGCTAGGGGGATAGAATATAAAAATAGGGAGGTATTGCTTCAGTTGTACAAGGTATTGGTGAGACCGCACCTGGAATACTGCGTACAGTTTTGGTGTCCATACTTAAGAAAGGACATACTTGCTCTCGAGTCAGTACAAAGAAGGTTCACTCGGTTAATCCCGGGGATGAGGGGATGGACATATGAGGAGAGGTTGAGTAGATTGGGACTCTACTCATTGGAGCTTGGAAGAATGAGAGGCGATCTTATTGAAACATATAAGATTGTGAAGGGGTTGGATCGGGTGGATGCGGGGAAGATGTTCCCGATGATGGGTGAAACTAGAACTAGGGTGCATAGTCTTAGAATAAGGGGCTGCTCTTTCAAAACTGAGATGAGGAGGAACTACTTCACTCAGAGGGTGGTAGGTCCATGGAATATGCTGCCCCAAAAAGCTGTAGAAGCTACATCATTACATAAATTTAAAACAGAAATAGACAGTTTCCTAAAAGTAAAGGGAATTAAGGGTTACGGGGAGCGGGCAGGAATTTGGACATGAGTCTAGGTTCGGATCGGTCATGGCCCTGTGCGTAGCGGAGTGGGCCCAGGGGCCGTGTAGCCTGATCCTGCTCCTATTTCGTGTGTCTAATTCTGTTAGATTCAGGAGATGGTTCTGTGATAGTGGATTGGCGGTTAGGATCAGATCAGCCATGATCTTATTGAATGGCGGAGCAGGCTCGAGGGGCCGATTGGCCTACTCCTGCTCCTATTTCTTATGTTCTTATGCATTCTAAACCCATTTCTGAATTTTTCGTAGTCTTTTAGTCTGCTCCTATCTAATATGGTACTTCTTCCGCCTCTAGTACTACTTTCTTCTCTAGTACTATGCAACACACTCACTCTTGCATGCACCTTATTCCTCTTTTCTACTCCTATATGCTGGTGCCCATCCCCCTGTCAAGCTAGTTTAAACCCTCCCCAACAGCACTAGCAAACCTCCCCGCGAGAATATTGGTCCCGGCTCTGTTGAGGTCTAACCCGTCCGGCTTGTACAGATTCCACCTTCCCCAGAAACAGTCCCAATGCCTCAGAAATCTAAAGCCCTCCTTCCTGCACCATCTCTCCAGCCACGCATTCATCTGTTCCATCCTCCAATGCATTATAGGGAAGCTCTTCTGAGACTGGAGGTACTGCATTTATTTGCAGAAAAGATCAGTGGAACTACAATCCATTAATCACAATCAGTATGATGTCTTGGATTCCTGAAGTGGAGGTTGAATGATTAATTACAAAGCAGTCAAGAATAATGTTCCTGTTTCTGCATATAGTCCATGGGGTTCAATTTTAACTCCCACTCAGGAACCCGGCAAAGCAAGGGGCCAGCACATCTGGGAGTGGCAGCTTTTAATTTTAATGGCCGTACCTGATTAACATGCCGTTCACCAACTTCTGACAAAAACAGCTGGGAAGTCGGTGGGAATCAGCTACCCGGCCATTAAAATCAGGTAGCAGGAGGCTGCTGCCGGGGACCCAGGTTAACGGTTCGGAGTACAAGGCAGGTGCTCCTCTTGGCTCACAAGGAAATCAAAAAATGTTTTTAATACTTACATTGCCGGGCCTCTTCTGGCCCTGGCTGTTGTTCTGCAGGTTTTGCCTGATGGGAAGATACCACCGCTCTCTCGCTCAGGCTTCAGGTTAAAATAACAGATCGGGTCCCAACTGCATCATCGGGATCTGATCTGCACATTTAAAGAGGTCCCCACCAGCTTGGGGTGGGTGTCCTTCCCACCTGCAATATAACATTGCAGTTGGCCAGATCAGGGCAGAAAAGGAGCGGGTAAGTCCCCTGTTCCATTTTAACTCCTCCCCAGGAAACTAGGCCCGGGGGAGGGGCAGTGGGGGGTTAAAATCAACTCCCACATGTCTGCAGCACAAACTGCATGGTATTTTTGTACATTTGTGTCTTGAGGATCACAATTGTCTCAACTGGTGCCACGACACTTGGTGCCAGGACATCACAATCTTAAAGTTGCTGATGCAACTATTGGTGGATCTTTGTCCACTGAACTAAATCTCATCACTGATTATAATATGTGGATAAGTTAAACACTCAATATACTCAAGATGCCTTAGCCAACCTGGAGCTGGATCTTACTCAGTTGCAACAAATTGTATTCACAAAGTAAATCTATAAACCCCTATTCCACACCCTTCCATTTGCACTGTGCATTTCCTTTGTGCTGTACTTCTCAGGAAAAATGTGTTAAATGTGATACTTAAATAATTTTAAGATGGCATGCCCAACACATCTGTTGTGCCATACAATGTTCCACACAGTAATGAAATGCCACCAGCACACATGTAGATACATAGAAACATAGAAGATAGGAGCAGGAGTAGGCCATTCGGCCCCTCGAGTCTGCTCCGCCATTCAATGAGATCATGGCTGATCATCCAAATTCAGTACCCTGTCCCTGCCTTCTCCCCATATCCCTTGCTCCCTTTAGCCTTAAGAAATATATCCAACTCCTTCTTGAATATATTTAATGAACTGGCCTCTACCGCCCTCTGTGGCAGAGAATTCCACAGGTTCACCACTCTCTGGGTGAAGAAATTCCTCCTCATCTCAGTCCTAAATGGCTTACCACTTATCCTTAGACTATGACCCCTGGTTCTGGACTCCCCGGCCATCGGAAACATCCTTCCTGCATCTAGTCTGTCCAGGCCTGTCAGAATTTTATAGGTTTCAATGAGATCCCCTCTCAATCTTCTAAACTCCAGTGAGTATAAGCCCAATCGACACAATCTCTCCTCATACGTCATTCCTGCCATCCCAGGTATCAGCCTGGTGAATCTTCGCTGCACTCCTTCCATGGCAAGAACATCCTTCCTCAGATAAGGCGACCAAAACTGCACACAATACTCAAGGTGCGGTCTCACCAAGGCCCTGTACAACTGCAGCAAGACATCCTTGTTCCTGTACTCGAACCCTCTTGCTACGAAGGCCAACATACCATTTACCTTCTTAACCGCCTGCTGCACCTGCATGCTTACCTTCAGCGAATGGTGCACAAGGACACCCAGGTCTCTTTGCACTTCCCCTTCTCCCAATCTATTGCCATTCAAATAATAATCTGCCTTCCTGCTTTTGCCACCAAAGTGGATAACCTCACATTTATCCACATTATAGTGCATTTGCCATGTTTCTGCCCAATCACCCAACCTGTCCAAATCATACTAGAGTTTCACGACATCCTCCTCACAGCATACCCTCGCACCCAGCTTTGTGTTATCTGCAAATTTGGAGATATTACATCCAATTCCCTTGTCCAGATTATTAATATATATTGTGAATAGCTGGGGTCCTAGGACTGATCCTTGCGGTACCCCACTAGTCACTGCCTGCCACTCGGAAAACGACCCGTTTATTCCAACTCTTTGCTTTCTATCTGCCAACCAGTTCTCTATCCAAGTCAATACCTTGCCCCCAAATCCCATGTGCCTTAATTTTGCACGCTAATCTCATATGCGGGACCTTATCGAAAGCCTTCTGAAAGTCCAAATACACCACATCCACTGGTTCTCCCTTATCTATTTTACCAGTTACATCCTCAAAAAATTCCAGTAGATTAGTCAAGCACGATTTACCTTTTGTAAATCCATGTTGACTTTGTCCGATCCTGTCACTGCTTTCCAAGTGCTCTGCTATTACATCTTTTATAATGGACTCTAGCATTTTCCCCACTACCGATGTCTGGCTTACCGGTCTATAATTCCCCGCTTTTTCTCGACCACCTTTTTTGAAGAGTGGGGTAACATTAGCTACCCTCCAATCCATGGGTACTGTTCCAGAGTCTATCGAGTTCTGGAAGATGACCAGCTATGCATCTACTATCTCTAGGGCCACTTCCTTAAGTACCCTAGGATGTAGATTATCAGGCCCTGGGGATTTATCGGCCTTCAATCCCATCAACTTCCCCAACACCATTTCCCTACAAATACTGATTTCTTTCAGTTCCTCCCTCTCATTAGTCCCTATGTTCCCCGACATCTCTGGGAGGTTTTTTGTGTCCTCCTTTGTGAAGACAGAACCAAAATATGTATTTAATTGGTCTGCCATTTCTTTGTTCCCCATTATAAATTCCCCTGATTCTGACTGTAAGGGACCTACGTTTGACTTCACCAATCTTTTTCTCTTCACATATCTATAAAAGCTTTTACAGTCAGTTTTTATGTTCCCTGCAAGCTTACTTTCATAATGGGCCAGAAATTGGTGAACGGGGCTTGCCGCGCGTGCAAGCCCCGTATATGCACTTACCCTGCGCTCCTGCCGATCAGCTCCAGGGACGCCTGGAATTGGTGTTTCAAAAAGAAGAATCCCGGGCAGCGTATGACGTCACGCCGCCCAGGAGTGCAGCCAGCGCGAAGCCTGGAGCGTGCAGTGCAAGTGAGACACGCCCCTTAAGGTCTCATTGTAGCAGGACACGCCCCCAATGTTTCTGTCAAGCTGCTAAGCATTTTTACATGCAAAGCAGCAGTTTAAATAGGTTTTTGGAAGTTTTTTGAAGATTTTGGTAACTTTTATAAACTTTTAAAAATGTTTACATTATTTTGAAGAATCTGAAGTAGTTTTAAACAGATTAAAGCAATTTAAAGACTTTTAAAAGCCCTAAAAGAATTTTTTAAATTCCATTTATTTATTTAGCAATGTCATCGTCATACGTGTCTTCACACTGTTCCCTTTGGGGAACTGTATGAAGTGGTGGAAGGATTTATGGCCATGATTAACGCTCATTCCGTGACCGTAACCATCTTTGAACCCGCCATTAGGGCGGTTAGTCCTATGGCGGGAGGGTTTTACGGGCTCCCACAAGCTATACAAGGAGGGGGGGCCACCCACACCCACGGACGCAAATATCCCACTGGATGTCAACCCAGAATTTAGAGCCCGAGCTCCGACTCCACTTGCCGGGACTGTCTGGAGCGGGGTTTGAAACCCTACCCTGATCTGGCCCAGCGGCGGGGATCCTACCGCTATGCCAAAGGCCCAATCCGATTAGCAATGTGAAATGGCTGGAATGAGCACACTTCACGGCATTAAAAGAACTCACAATTGAACTGATGATGACCTCAGCAATCTCCTCAAGGAGGTGGAGGCGCAGCGCCTGCTCATCATTGGTAATGAGAAGTCAAAGGCGCCGCAAAAAGGGCAGATGATAGCTTGGTCTTTCAAGTGGCAGCATAGGGCTCCAGTCACGGGGAGGGAAAAGGCGCAGGAAACGTATGGGTGTCACCTTTTGTGCGGAGTGGGCCTTTTGGGTAGCAGTAAGCATCCCCGCCGCTGGGCCAGAAGGAGTAGGGTTTCGAACCCCACTCCAGACAGTCCCGGCAAGTGGAGTCGGAGCTCCAACTATAAATTCTGGGTGGACATCCAGCGGGATACTTGCGTCCGTGGGTGTGGGTGGCCCCCCCCCCCCTCAGATGGGTTGTGGGAGCCCGTAAAACCCTCACGCCATAGGACTAACCACCCTAATGGCTGGTTCAAAGATGGTTACGGTCACGGAATGAGCGTTAATCACGGCCATAAATCCTTCCACCACTTCATACAGTTCCCGAAAGGGAACAGTGTGAGGATACGTACGACGATGACCTCTTGCGCAATGCACCTCCTTGGACCCTCAGTCGCAGATGCGAGGGGGCAAATCGTGCAATTGTTAAATTTTTCATTTTATTGACATGTGAAATGTTGGACCAGTAATTCCCTTCCAAATGCGCGAGTACGGTCGGGGTACTTACGCGTCTGGCCGGAGGAAATGCCGGTTTTCAGCATGCACAGTGCATGTGGGGAAAACCGGCATTTCCTGTCCTCTGAACGAAGGGGTTCAGAGGCAGAACGCGTGCGACTGCACAGGCAGCGCGTGCGCAGTAAAATTCGCCGCTTTCATTCATGCTTTCAGTGAGGTCAAGTCATTACAACTTACACATGAAAAAAGCATGGGTACAGTTGCTCCAGAGGCTGCGGAGGAAGATATTTTTTTATCGTGGAGCTTCTGAAAGTATGTATGTCTGTATATATTCCTTTGCGTGTTATGTATATATTCCTTTACTTATGTGTATGAATGTATTATTTAATTATGACTTTCAGAGAAAGTAACTTATTGGAAAATCATAATTAAAAACATACATTCATACACATTAGTAAAGGAATATAAAACATACATACATATACGTAAAGGAATATATGTGGACATACATACATAACTCATTCTCACATTCCATTCACACAGCCACAATTGCTCCTTCTACCTACCGTTCTGAAAACCCGTTTAAAAAAAAAAAATTAAACTTTAAAACTTACTTAAAATTTCTTAAAATAACTTCCCTCCCTTTCCCAAACAAAAATATTGCATTTCAGAAGCTCCACGATAAAATATATCTTCCTCCGCAGCCTTGGAACAACTTTACACCTGCTTTTTTCAAGTGTAACTTGTAAGGACTTACCCTCACTGAATCCATGAATGAAATCTACAAAGTTCACTGCGCAAGCGCTGCCTGTGCAGTCGCACGCGCTGTGCCTAGACCTCGGGTCTGGAAATGCCGGCGTTCCCCGCATGCGCTGTGCATGCTGAACGCCGGCATTTCCAACGGCCAGATGCGCGAGTACCCCGACCGTACTCACGCCTTTGGCCACGAATTTCTGGCCCAATCTATTTTCCCCCTCTTAATTAATCCCTTTGTCCTCCTTTGCTGAATCCTAAACTGCTCCTAATCCTCAGGTTTGCTGCTTTTTTTGGCCAATTTATATGTCCTCTCTTTGGATCTTATGTTATCCCTAATTTCCTTTCTAAGCCACGGTTGAGTCACCTTTTTTGATTTATTTTTATGCCAAACTGGGATAAACAAATTCTGTAGTTCATCCATGCGATCTTTGAATGTTTGCCATTGCCTATCCACCGTCAACCCTTTGAGTGACATTACCCAATCAATCCTACCCAACTCGTGTCTCATACCATCATAGTTCCCTTTATTTAAATTCAGGACCTTAGTCTCTGAGTCAGCTACTTCACTCTCCATCTTAATGAAGAATTCTATCATATTATGATCACTCCGACCCAAGGGGCCTCGCACAACAAGATTGCTAATGAATCCTTTCTCATTGCATAATACCCAGTCTAAGATGGCCTGATCCCTAGTTGGTTCCTCGGCATATTGGTCCAGGAAACCATCCCGTATACACTCCAGGAATTCCTCCTCCACAGTATTGTTACTAATTTGGTTAGCCCAATCTATATGTAGATTAAAGTCACCCATGATGACTGCTGTGCCCTTATTGCATGCTTCTCTAATTTCCCTTTTAATGCCATCCCCAACCTCTGCATTACTGTTTGGGGGTCTATACACCACTCCCACTAACGTTTTCTGCCCTTTGGTATTTCTCAGTTCTACCCATACAGATTCCACATCATCAGAGCTAATATCTTTCCTTACAATTGTGTTAATCTCCTCTTTAACCAGCAATGCTACCCCACCTCCTTTTCCTTTTTGCCTATCTTTCCTGAATATTGAATACCCCTGGATGTTGAGTTCCCAGCCTTGGTCCCCCTGGAGCCATGTTTCTGTAATCCCAATCATATCATATTCATTTACCTCTATTTGCGCTGCTAATTCATCCACCTTATTACGAATGCTCCTTGCATTAAGACACAAAGCCTTCAGGCTTGTTTTTTTAATGCTCCTAGACCTTTTAGAATTATTATTTACTGTGGCCATGTTTGTTTTAAACCCTTGATTTCTCTGATTGCCACCTTTGTTTTTCTCCTTCCTGTCTTTTGCTTCTATCCTTGTTTCCCTTTCCTTTGTCTCCCTGCTTAGGTTCCCAACCCCCTGCCATTTTAGTTTAAACCCTCCCCCACAGCACTAGCAAACACTCCCCCAAGGACATCGGTCGCGGTCCTGCCCAGGTGCAGACCGTCCGGTTTGTACTGGTCCCACCTCCCCCAGAACCGGTTCCAATGTCCCAGGAATTTGAATCCCTCCCCCTTGCACCATTCCTCTAGCCACGTATTCATTTGAAGTATCCTTCTATTTCTACACTGACTAGCACATGGCACTGGTAGCAATCCTGAGATTACTACCTTTGAGGTCCTATTTTTTAATTTACCTCCTAACTCCCTATATTCAGCTTTTAGGACTTCATCCCGTTCTTTACCTATATCGTTGGTACCTATATGCACCACGACAACTGGCTGTTCACCCTCCCTTTCCAACATTTTCTGCAGCTTCTCCGAAACATCCTTGACCCTTGCACCAGGGAGGCAACACACCATCCTGGAGTCTCGTTTGCTGCCGCAGAAACGCCTATCTATTCCCCTTACAATGGAATCCCCTATCACTATAGCTCTACCCCTCTTTTTCCTCCCGTCCTGTGCAGCAGAACCACCCCTGGTGCCAGGAGGTTGGCTGCTGCTGCCTTCCCCTGTTAAGCCATCCCCCCCAACAATATCCAAAACGGTATAACTGTTCGAGAGGGGGATGACCCCAGGGGATTCCTGCACTACCTGCCTGCGCCTAGTATTCTGCCTGATGGTCACCCATTCCCTTTCTGCCTGTGCAACCTTTACCTGCGGCGTGACCACCTCCATAAACGTGCTATCCACGACTTCCTCAGCCTCGCGAATGCTCCAATATCTATCCATCCGCTGCTCCAGTTCCGCAATGCGGTCTGTCAGTAGCTTCAACTGGACACACTTCCCGCACACATGGTCGTCAGGGACACAGGAAGTGTCCCTGATTTCCCACATAGTGCAGGAGGAGCAAACTACGGGGCTGAGCTGTACTGACATGACTTACCCTTTACTTCCTTTAAATTAAGTTAAATTTTTGGTTACCAGCAGCCCCCACTACACCTCAGAGCTTAGAAACTATAAACCACAGAGTTTAAGTTTGGAAAAAAAGGAGAAAGAGAGAAATACCCACCAACCAATCACTTACCTGCTTTCTGGTGACGTCACACTTTGATTACTTTTTATGGACACAATTTAAAAACCATGCTTCCATCTGAAATCAGTATTGTGAAATTTTAAAAGATCTTTTATATTTGAGAGGTAAGAAATGTATTTTTGCATTTGTGTAGTGCACGGAGGCAATTTCCTCCCATATACCCACAAAATATTCTAGCAAACTAGAAATGGATAAAAATTGGCTGATTATTTTTTTCAATAATTATTTGTTTTTGGGATGTGAATGGCACTGGCAAGGCAATATTGATTGTCCAACCCCCTCGTGGACCGGAGTCACATGTAGGCTTGACCAGGTAGGGTGGCAGGTTCCCTTCTCTTGAAGGATGTTTGTGAGCCAATTGGGTGTGTTTTTTTTTAAACAACCTGGCAGAGTTCACTGTCATTTTCTGGTGCTAACCCACAAATTACCAGATTTATTGAATTCAACTTGCCATGGTTGTTAGTCCAATACCATAACCACCAGGTTACTATACCCAAATTCAGTAGTTTAAACTGCCATTTACAAACGTTGATACCCACAGCCCATGAAATCTGGATCAAGGGAGATTTTTCCATGCAGGTTGCTTGATCTTCTGGTTAGTGCAGAATTCCAAAACAGATTTGGAAATCAATGGGCCCAGCAACATTGTGGCTTTCCCAGAGGCTATCTGGAAATTAATGCGATACATCCAACCCAACCTCTTTACTGTATTATTGTGACAATATTATTTTGCAGGCCAGCCACCTTTATTAATTATTTGAATAGACTATCAATTAGCATTGAATTTATATACATTTGTCCTCAGAATGTAGGTGATGTTGGCAAAGCTTCATTTTAATTGCCCGTTCTTAGATGTCCTGAGATGGTGCGAGTGGGTCTTCTCCTTGAGCCATTGTAGCCCTTCTGCTGATGGTGCAGCCACAATGCTAGGTGCCCAGGAACTTGGCCCAGGGACAATGAAGGGACTGCGGCATATGTGTCAGAATGGTATGCGACTTGGAGGGGTACTTGGATGTGATAGTATTCCCATGATCTTGCTACTCTTGTCCTTCTTGTTGGTAAAGCTGGGTGAGTTACTGCACTGCATCCTGTAGTTGGTAGATGCTGCAGCAACAATGCCACCAGTGCTGGACGGGTGGATATTAAGTCCAGTCGCGAGGGCGCCAATCAAGCACCTTGTCCAGGCTGTTGAGCCTGTTGCAGATGTATTTACCCAGGTGAGTGCATTTCATCACACTCCTAACTTGTAAGGGAACAGCCACTCCAAGTACCCAGTCTCTGCCTTGCTCTTGTAGCACCATTGTTATAATGGATGGGCCAGTTAAGCTTCTGGTCAATGCTGACTCCCAGAATGTTGATGGTGGAGGAAACTCTTACCATCAAAGTCAAGGGAGGAGGTTGGGCGTAATCTTGTTGGCACTTACGTTGCACAACTATTACTTGCCACTTGTCAACTCATGCTTGGATGGTAAAAGAAAAAGACTTGCATTTATATAGCGCCTTTCACGACCACCGGACGTCCCAAAGTGCTTTACAGCCAATGAAGAACTTTTGAAGTGGAGTCACTGTTGTAATGTGGGAAATGCGGCCGCCAATTTGCACACAGCAAGCTCCCACAAACATCAATATGATAATGACCAGATAATCTGTTTTTGTTATGTTGGTTGAGGGATAAATATTAGCCAGGACACCAGGGATAACTCCCCTGCTCTTCTTCGAAATAGTGCCATGGGATCTTTTACATCCACCCGAGAGCAGACGGGGCCTTGATTTTAATGTCTCATCCAAAAGACGGCACCTCTGACAGTGTAGCACTCCCTCACCACTGCACTGGAGTGTCAGCCTAGCTTTATGTGCTCAAATCCCTGGAGTGGGACTTGAACCCACAACCTTCTGACTCAGAGGCGAGTGTGCTGCTAACTGAGCACCCAGCTGACACAATCCAGATTCTGCTGTGAATGGAGCTGAAGACTGTAGAATAGTCAATGAACAGCCCTAATCCTAACCTTTATGATGGAGGGAAGGTCATAAATGAGGCAGCAAAAGATGATTGGACCAAAGAACATTCCTGAGAAACTCCTGCAATGATGTCCTGGGGCTGTGATGTGTGGCCTCCAACAACTAAGTTCATCTTCCTTTATGTCCCCAGGCACCGGGTTTTGGCCCAGAAATTCAATAAAGAGAGCGCAGGCAGCACCGTTATTTTGGTGCTGCCTGCTGATTTAAATGAGCATAGCTCAGAACCTCCCGTGCAATGCACTCTTTCAGGCGGTAAGATCAGCAGGAGGCCGAAGGTTGGGTCGAATCTGTGCGGCATTATCAGGGAATCGCAATTTATTAAAGTGAAGTGCAATGTTTCCGGTTATGTTTCTTGTGTTTTGTAGGTTGTTACAGAGGGCATGCAAGATAAATAAAAGCCTAAAAATATACTAACCTATAATATTTTAAAGAATGCAACCAATATTTCTGATTCTACTCCCTAGAATACAAATAAAAGCAATCTATTCTTTTAATACACATACAAAGTGAATAAGCTTTGTTATTACAGAGACTTTTCACTCAGCATTCACAGCCCTCTGGGGCAGAGAATTCCAAGGATTCGCAATCCTCTGAATGAAGAAATTCCTCATCTCGGTCTTAAATGGCCTACCCCTTATTCTGAGACTATGCCCCCTAGTTCTAGACACTCCAGCCAGGGGAAACAACCTCTCAGCATCTACCCTGTCAATCCCCTTCAGAATCTTGTATGTTTCAATGAGATCACCTCTCATTCTTCTAAACTCCAGAAAGTATAGGCCCATTCTACACAATCTCTCATCATAGGACAGCCCTCTCATCCCAGGAATCAATCTAGCGAACCTTCGTTGCACCGCCTCCAAGGCAAGTATATCCTCCCTTAGATAAGGAGACCAAAACTGTACACAATACTCCAGGTGTGGGCTCACCAAGGCCCTGTACAATTGTAGCAAGACTTCCTTACTCTTATGCTCCAACCCCCTTGCAATAAAGACCAACATGCCATTTGCCTTCCTTATTGCTTGCTGTACCTGCATGCTAACTTTCTGTGTTTCTTAACTGAAAATGTAGTAAGCACACACCTGTTACTTCAGAGGAACAGGATACATAAACAACACGGACGTTTGTAACAATAACAGTAAACATTTACAAAGCCCAAATATCATTTCATTTTCAGTTTAGTGACAAACTGCAAGCGCTTATTAATAAGATTTGAAAATCTGTTGTACAAGTGTACGTCTTGCATTGCACAACTGTCCAACAGCAATGCATCAGGCCTTTAGATGCAGTAAAAGGCCACCAGACTATTTGGAACCATATGCTGTTCTTTACATATTACCTGCCAGAACTCACTGACCTGCTTCGGTTGAGTGCTGGCATGCAACGTGTATAGAACAGGCATTCAATCTGATGTGTTTCTGCAGCAATGACCATGAGCCATCTCACCGGACTGGACATACTCTGCATAGTTATTTAAGACTTTGGCGGAGATATAGATCCCTGCCGCTTTTCCCGGGTTATGCGCTGGCAACGGCTGCACGCACTTGCGTGCTTTGGAGAGGACGGTAAAAGGAACGGCGACATCCAAAATCGCTCGGCGCTGCACGCTGATTGACGCCACACTCTTGATCATTAAAATCTTTGAGGCATGCGCAGGCAACAGCAGCAACCTGCCCAATATGGCAGCTGCCGAAGTGGGCGGAAGCGAGGCGGCTGCCATTTTTTCTTCAAAATCAGCCTTAACGGCTGGCGCTAAAGTTTAAGGGGGAAAAATTCGGTTGCTTTGCGCCTCCCGTTAGCGCCCTAATGGGGCGCAAAGCAACTAGCGCCCGGGCGCGGCGATGTTTGCGCTGCTCGCGAAATTGACCAGATATTTTGCGGCGGCGCTAAACACTACCGCCACGATCTCCTGCGCCCGCAGATCGTGACGTCAGTCGAGTGCGCAACGCCCCGGACCGGATATTGAGTGGCGCCCCCTGCCTTTCCACCTGTCGCTAGCAACGACAGGTAAAGGGGAGCGTTTTGCAGTCGGGAAGGGACTGGGGGAGCGCTATTTAAAGGCGACCGCTTCCTGCCTTTTTTTGTCGGCGACATTTTTGCGACCCTCTTAGGGCGCTAACGGGAGGCGCAAAGCAACCGAATTTTTTCCCCCTAGGCCTTTATCTTTGACTGTCAATTACCTCAGATTTGCTCGTGCTCCTTGGTTCCATACTTAGTCAAATTCTGCCTTGATATCGAGAGCAGTTGCACTCACCACGCCTCTGGCATCCATATCTGTATCAAGGGTGTGACGAGGTCTAGAGCTGAATGGTAATGGCGGAACCGAAGCATCAGTAAGCAGGTCATTGGTGAGTAGGTGTTGCTTGATGGCTATTGATAGCTCCTTCCATCACTTTGCTGATGATTGAGGGGCAGGTGATTAGGCAGTAATTAGCTGGGTTAGATTTCTCCTGTTTTTTATGGACAGCTTTGTACTGTGGACTAACTCCCACAAGGAACGGAACAAGGCATATCAGTAATGTCTAAGCAAGGCAGCACAGTGGCTCTGATGAAATTGTCTTCAGCCAATGTTTTCAGAAGGTTTTCCCCACATGAAAGTGAGAGGCACTAAGATAAGTGCATATTCCAACAATATCATAACTGAATCATTAGTCATGACTAAAAAGACAGATTAACCATAAATAAATATTTTCTTATAATAGGCAGTAATGGTACAGTTGTAGATACAGCACAATGGTATAATAATATATGGTGTGAGGGAGTGGAGAGTTAGAGCTTGTATCACTCAGCACATTTATTCAGAAGTAGGGCGGGGGCTAAAGTGGAGTAATACTCGTCACTGGGCTACCATTCTACGTCTCCTCTGCTGGACTGAAGACTGGCATTGGTGACAAGCTAGGACCAGGTCAGCCACAAGAGATGTGTGCCGTGACAAAATCTGTATGAACGAAAAAGTAAAAATAGCACAACCAAAAACTGTAAAAACCTCAGAAAATTCATGGTCACAAGCTAATTAAAAATAGGAATAATTACAAAATTTGTTATAAGTTGTAAGAATAGCATTAAGCACGACTCATGACAGGAGGAACGTAGCAGACGTGAAACAGGACAGGCAACTATATAATGAATGGAAGGAGTAACTCAAGTGTGGAATGACAACGTTTTCATTCCTAGGCACCCTTAGAGACCGACACATGCGCAAATTCACCCCTGTGTAGCATTTACTGGCTTTCTATATGGGGAGAACAAAGCAAAGCATTTGCTAGAAATCATATTTTCCTACCTGAACTTCAGTCCAGTCAATTTGAGCATCACAGCTGTAATCATTCATGGTTCATGTACCAGATACCTAAAAATTCTAACTGTGTTAATCACACGTACTATTCCCAAATGACTGAACCTTTAGAATAAATTTTATGAATGCAGCCTTGCTCACTGGAAGCACACATCAGGAAATCACGGAAGCAAGGACACAGAACATACTCTGGGCGGGGGACATCAATATCCATCACCAAGAGTGGCACGGTAGCACCACTACTGACCGAGCTGGCTGAGTCCTGAAGGACATAGCTGCCAGACTGGGACTGCGGCAGATGGTGAGAGAACCAACACGAGGGAAAAACCTACTTGACTTTGTCCTCACCAATCTACCTGTCGCAGATGCAGCTGTCCATGACAGCATTGGTAGCAGTGACCACCGCAGAGTCCTTGTAGAGATGAAGTCCCGTCTTTATACTCCATCTTGTTGTGTGGCACTACCACCGTGTTAAATGGGATAGATTCAGAACAGAACTAGCAGCTCAAAACTGGCATCCATGAGGCGCTGTGGGCCATCAACAGCAGCAGAATTGTATTCCACCACAATCTGTAACCTCATGGCCCGGCATATCCCTCACTCTACCATTACCGTCAAGCCAGGGGACGAACCCTGGTTCAATGAGGAGTGCAGAAGAGCATGCCAGGAGCAGCACCAGGCATACCTAAAAATGAAGTGCTAACCTGGTGAAGCTACAACAAAGGACTACATACATGCTAAACAGCAGAAACAGCATGCTATAGACAGGTCTAAGCGATCCCACAATCAATGGATCAGATAAAAGCTCTGCAGTCCTGCCACATCCAGTCATGAATGGTGGTGGACAATTAAACAACTAACGGGAGGAGGAGGCTCCATGAACATCCCCGTCCACAATAATGGCGGTGCCCATCATGTGAGTGCAGAAGGCGAGGCATTTGCAACCATCTTCAGTGCTGAGTGGATGATCCATATTGGCCTCCTCCTGAGGTCCCCAACATCAAAGAAGTCAGTCTTCAGCCAATTCAATTCACTCCATGTGATACCAAGAAACGGCTGAACACACTGGATACAGCAAAAGGCTATGGGCCCTGAAAACATCCCGGCTGCCGTGCTGAAGACTTGTGCTCCAGAACTAGCCGCGCCTCTAGCGAAGCTGTTCCAGTACAGCTACAACACTGGCATCGACCCGACAATGTAGAAAACAGCCCAGGTATGTCCTGTCCACAAAAAGCAGGACAAATCCAATCCAGCCAATTACCGCCCCATCAGTCTACTCTCAATCATCAGCAAGATGATGGAAGGTGCCGTTGACCGTGCTATCAAGCGGCACTTACTCACCAATAACCTGCTCACCGAACCTTGGTTCAGCCAGGACCACTCGGCTCCAGACCTCATTACAGCCTTGGTCCAAACATGAACAAAAGAGCTGAATTCCAGAGGTGAGGTGAGAGTGACTGCCCTTGACATCAAGGCAGCATTTGACCGAGTGTGGCATCAAGGAGCCCTAGTAAAATTGAAGTCAATGGGAATCAGGGGGAAAACTCTCCACTGGCTGGAGTCATACCTAGCACAAAGGAAGATGATTGTGGTTGTTGTGTGAAGGAATAGCCATATTCAGAAAAATACACCATCCTATGAAAAGAATTTTGACTTTATTAAAACATGACATACTGGGTCGGGAAGTCTGGAAACCTTAATAATCTAAAGCTGTAAATGGCATGCAGGCTTTTGAGATAAGATGTTGACACTGAAACAATAGCCCTATTGAAGCAGCAGGTTAGAGGTTCCCGAAAGTCTGAGCTTTGGAGGAAACACAATGGAATGCCCAGTTAAAAGTGTCATAAACCAACACTTTGGAAAGAAACACAGAAAGATTAAAGAAACATGTGCCTTTGTAAAAATGACATCAAGGAAAAGAAACACCTGACATCAAATGAAACACGGGAGGCACCAGTCATCACATTGTTTTTGTGTTGAACTTGGAACTCCTAGGAGACACAAAGGGGTCGATTTTAGCTCAGGTGCGGGGAATTGGCGGGTTCCCCGAATTTAGTGATTCCGACACGATTCTAAATGGGTCTGTGAGACTGATGCAATTTTAACTCAATTGGCCAATTGATTTCCAGCGTGTGGGAAGCCTTGGCAATTGAGTATTTCCAGTCAGAAAGTCGCACAATATGACGTCATCATTGCTGCTGCTTCTAAGGTCCACAGCAAGCCTTGCTTCCTCTGCAGGCTCCCAAACTTCACCATTAAGATGGCACAGGAGCCTGCAGGAGCAACGGTCAGCGGGAGGGCCAGATCTGCCCCCAAATTTGATGAGGCTTCACTCCAGGCATTACTGGATGGTGCTAGGACCCACAGGGAGGTCCTGTTCCCTTCTTCAGGGAGGAAGAGGCCTCCCAGTCAGACCAAGGCTGTGTGGCTACAGGTGGCAGGTCAAGTCAACTCCTTGGGGCTCACACGAAGAACGCGGTTGCAGTGCAGGAAAAGAGAGCTCACAATAAAAGAGAACAAGCGAGGACAGGAGAAGAGCCACCATCAGTAGCCCACCTCACCCCCTGGGAGGAGGCGATCCTGGAGATCGTAGGACTGGAGGATGAGGCGCAAGTGGGGGACGGACAGACGGGTGCATCACAGCAAGCTGGTGACAGAATAGTTTTCCATCTCTCTCATTGACATTGCATGAGTCGCTGATAATGATTCTGAAGCTATAACAGATGGACCTGTGATCAGCTACAATATGCAATGTGCATGTAACCTTGACCTCACATCTCTAACTCTTTCCTTCACTCCCCCACAGCACCATCGAGAGCCCCCGTCCCCACTGTCCAGGAGGAAGAGCCTGAGCTTCCAGACTCCTCAGAGGAATCTGCAACCTCTGATGGCGCAGCGTCAGCAGAATTCAGCGCACCCAGCACCAGTGCAGACACTCACACCTCGGTGGGACCTTCGGGACATACAGTAGTGTTGTCACCTGGTGTATCACAGCTCACAAGTGAGCATCAGCAGATTGTGGAGACAGGGACAGCAGTGGAGAGTCCTAGTTGGAGGGCGCAAGACTGTGCCAGCTCGGCTCAGCTGCATGTCGACCCTCTGCCTCTGGGTCCATCCATAAGATCAGCGAGGCTGGAACTCCAGGAACAGATGCAGGAGTCTCTGGCAGGTTTTGTCTCCAGGGTCGACGTGAGTGTGGAGCGAATGGAGGAGTCCATAGCGAACATGAGCAGAGCCTTTGTGGAGTTATTGGCGCATGAATGCATCACCATGGAAAGGATGGCAACCTCCATGGAGGAGATAAGTCGCCAGGGTATGGAAAACATGGTGAGTGCTCATAATAGAATGACATCTCTTGAGGAGCAATGGGCATCTATTGAATAGAGAAACCAGACCTTCATGGAAGTCCTTCTAAGTAGGGCTGCCACTGCAGATACGGGTCCCCATGGCCCCCTGATGTGCAGCAAGGTGCTCTCAAGCCACTTCCAAGCGCTGGCCCTTTCTGGCCTGTGCAGCTTCAGGTGGGTGAGCAGCAGCCTGGCGCGCCTTTTGCTGCTGCTGTTGTTCCTGGTTCTGCTGGTGCCGCGGCTGGTGTTCGAGCTCATCTAATGCCCAGAAGGGAAGGAAATAAATGGCTCCCATGCTTCTGGTGTAGGACTCCGTTGAGGAAGCGCTGAGTGAGGGTGGCGAGAGGGGTTTCCCAGGAGGTCACACTGGAGATGTGTGTGAGGCTCCAACCTTCCACAGGTGTGGCTAGGCCTGGTAAAAGTTGCCCCAGACCTGAGACAACAAAGTCCTGCCACCTGCAAATGATGACTGATCAAATATCCTCTTTAATGTTGGACCTGCAGCTTATAGTCAACAAGCCAATAGTGTTGTCGCCAGCTTTCACGGGCGTGATCCCCACCAGGCGGGTTTAACGTGGGAAAAGGGTTAAACAGGCAAGGGCCTGTTAAAATGGGATTATAAAGGCCAATCAGTGCTGTTTAAGGGCCCTAAAGACCAGTCCCGCCTGTTGCAGGTGGGACTGATTCGGGTCAATCAGACACACCTAAAATGGCGTGGAGGCGGGAACCAGGCGGGGGGGGGGGTCGAGACCCCCAGGTTTTGCGATTTTAACTCCCCGCACGCCTGAAAGCCTGCCTCACGGCCCAATGAAAATCGAGGCCAAATCTGTGTTGCAACCAGTTGAGGTGTTCTAAATGCAAAAGATACAAACAGGAGTCTTTGATAAAAATGACATCAAATAAAACCACTCCTGTCACATTGTTTTTATGATAAGCTTCGAACACCTAAAGGAGGAGACATAATTCTTAATGCTACAGCTGGACTGACAGTAAGAATAGCAGAAGTCAACAGAAAAATGTCTAGAGATAATTAGCTTACATCAGCAGAAAACTTCAAAGGATATACCACTGAAAAAAGGGTATAAATATAGAGCTTTCAAATGGGAAGATAGATTCACTGAAAGGGGCAAAGCGATTCTCAGGCTTCAGAGGCAGGTTCTGTAAGTCTTTAACTCTTTGAGTCTCGGGTATCAAAGGTATTTGATTTTGGTGAATATCCTGGAATAAGACTAAGAAATGTAAAAATGTAACGAAGTTAAGATTTGAGAATAAGGATCTCTGATGATAAGAATTGTAAGCTTTCTGTTTTTGGAACTGTTAAAGTTGCGATTGAATCACCAACTCTAAACTACATGTCGGTTCTTTAATAAATCTATATATTTTTAGAATTGTCTCACATAGTACTTCTGTATCAAACTCGCAAACTCAATCTCTGTACGCTCTTTGGTGAGGAGTTGCAGAATTCTGGGGGAGTTTTCCGGACCCTCATAATATCCAGAAGGTTACAGTCTAGCTAAACTTATTAAAAGTGATATCTGGAGGATGGTAACATCTTCAGGTCGTTCCTTTCCTTTAGGGAGAGATAGTCTGGACCTTTAGACCCAATTAAGCGTCTTTAGGATTCGGCTACCTCTAACTTTAGTTGAAGGTGAACGTCTGGGGAATACGCCTGATCTGGGGTAGCCTGAAAGGGGCTAGGACCAGTAATTATCCCTTCAGTTGGAGGCCAAGCAGCTCAGCCCCAGGACATTGCCCTCAGGAACTCCTGCAGCGATGTCCTAGGCCCAACCATCTTCAGCTGCTTCATCAATGACCTATCCTCCATCATAAGGTCAGAAGTGGGGATGTTCGCTGATGATTGCAGAGTGTTCAGTTCCATTTGCAACTCCTCAGATAATGAAGCAGTCCGTGTCCGCCTGCAGCAAGACCTGGACGACATTCAGGCTTGGGCTGATAAGTGGCAGGTAACATTCATGCCACACAAGTCCCAGGCAATGACCATCTCCAACAAGGGAGAGTCTAACCACCGCCCCTTGACATTCAATGGCATTACCATCGCCAAATCCCTCACCAACAACATTCTGGAGGTCACCATTAACCAGAAACTTAACTGGACCAGCCACATAAATACTGTGGCTACAAGAGCAGGTCAGAGGTTGGGTATTCTGAGACAAGTGTTTCACCTTCTGACTCCCCACAGCCTTTCCACCATCTACAAGGCATAAGTCAGGAGAATGATGGAATACTCTCCACTTGCCTGGATGAGTGCAGCTCCAACAACACTCAAGAAGCTCAACACCATCCAGCACAAAGCAGCCCGCTTGATTGGCACCCCATCCACCATCTTAAACATTCACTCCCTCCACCAATGGCGCACCGTGGCTGCAGTATGTACCATCTAAAAGATACATTGCAACAACTCACCAAGGCTTCTTCGACAGCACCTCCCAAACCCACGACCTCTACCACCTAGAAGGACAAAGGCAGCAGGTGCATGGGAACACCACCACCTCCAAGTCACACAGCACCCTGACTTGGAAATAAATCGCCATTCCTTCATAGTCGCTGTGTCAAAATCCTGGAACTCCCTCCCTAACAGCACTGTGGGAGTACCTTCACCACATGGACTGCAGCGGTTCAAGAAGGTGGTTCACCACCACCTTCTCAAGGGCAATTAGGGATGGGCAATAAATGCTGGCCTTGCCTGCGACGCTCACATCCTGTGAATGAATTAAAAAAATTACAGGCCTATGTCCCACAATCTTCCACCCATTAAAATGCACAAGGATAGAGTAAATTAAGTTCTCAAGTTTTATAACTCATGGCTATATACTAAGAAATACATTTTACAAATGTGCACTCCTGATGTGGACCGTCCTAATATTGTGGGAGGCATGTCCATAATTTCCCAACATGCATTTACAGGGGCAAAGCGCCATGCCATGGATTCTGATCTATTTCTTATAGAATATCATGTGCAGTTACTAAACTGGCTACGCTTTCTTAATTTTTCTCCATAGCAACCAAGGATACTATTTTTATACTTTGTTCTTTTCCAGGATGGGAAAAAAGTATTATTTGGCTTTTGTACAATTAGAAAACTTGGATTTAATTTACTCTGACCTCATGTTCAGTAAAGCAATCTAATTCCAGAAGGAAGTATCAACATTGTACAGGTTGGATACTCAAACAGTGAGGGAATTTCTGTGGACTAATTATATTAATCTGGTGACCTAAGCTATGGGTTCCACTCACTGCATACACAAAAATAGATCAACATGGGTCAAGCCAGTCTTTACAGTTGGGGGTTGTTCAGATCCTAGCCAATTAAATTCAGTAATGCTCTTTTGAATTGAATTCCATTGTATTGTACAGACATGAATATTTTAGAAATCCAACTTTTTTTTGGTGGCAGTGGGAGGTATCAAATATAAGTTCCTACACTTTCTCTGCAGGCCTCCTAGTCTTAAACAGGTCATGCATCTGTTGGAACATGAGACATGTTGAAATATGGAGAAGGAAGAGGCAGAGAGGTTGATGGGATATTAAAGCTATCTTAGCATATTGTATAGGGAGCAAACACTACAAGATAGTGCGCATTTGTTTATTAACATGTATTTTCTTTATATATTCACATGGGTAATTACAATTAACTTGTGAGCTCAATGAACTAACTTGGCAGAGAGCTTGCTGGGAGATTAAAAGTTAACTTAGCATACAGAACATAATTGAAAGACCACGCCTGGACCGTGAAAAATACTTGCCCAAGAAGAGCTTTTTACGACAGTTGCCTAGGAAACCAGTTTGGACATACGTAAGACTTCATTGTTCACACAGAAAACCAGACAGATAACGTTCTGGGAGCAGGCGAGATAAAGGAAGCTACGTCACATGCAGCTTGGGCTTTGATTCAACATGGACACCATGGGAAGGTCACTAAAAGGAGGCCGGGGGGGGGTTGTCATGTTAAGTCAGGTGACAGAAGGAATCCAATCAAGGGAGAAGAGGCAGATTCAAGTTTAGTAAGGGGACAAGGATCATATAAAAATAGACATTTTATGCTTAGAAAAGGCAGTGCAGTGAGGGATAGTGAAGTGCATGTCTACATTTTTGTATTCGTATCTGTTTAATCTACTCTGCTTGTAAAGTGCTTTGCATAATGACTGAAGAAATAAAGGTATGGAACCTGAAGCAACAACTATTTTTGTTACGACCCAAGTAAAGAGATAACGTGGGTCTCTTCACATACATCATTGGCTGAACCTGCAACTTTTTGTTCTGATAACCGGGGAGGTGTTGATATCGGACTGAAGTGAGATGTGGACCATCAAGAACTCAATCCGGACGAGCTCTGGGACAGGAGGTAGACTAGTTCCACCAGTGGCAACTTACGGTGATAACAACGCTGCAGGGAACAGGATAAAGAACTTATATGTGAGAGTAGTAAACATTTTATAGGAGGAGTAGAACGGATGCAAAAATGTGTGGTGCTTTGATGTAACAGTGGAGGGGCCATTGCATTAACCGCACAGACCCTCAACCTCTTATAGACATCACGGAAAGTGGAGGTTGTTGATAGAAATGGGGAGACTGATCACCTCCACCTAGGGGACATATCCAGACGGGAAAGAGCCCAGATAAAATAAAGAGTGACCAAGTCCAAAGATGTGCGGGTTAGGTTGATTGGCTATGATAAATTGACCCTTAGTGTTAGGGGGATTAAATACATGGGGTTACGGGGATAGGGTGGGATATGTGTTGGTGTAGGGGTTACAGGGATCGGGTGGGATATGTGTTGGTGCAGGCTCGATGGGCCGAAATGGCCTCTATCTGCATTGTGGGGTTTCTGTGATTTCTGTGAAGTTCAGACAGGAGAGTGGTCAGATAAATAGAGGCTAGATCCAAAGGTGAAAGAGGCCGGATGTGGTACAGCTGCAATAAAATAATAAGGGAACACCCACCTGGAGGGTGTGGGCAGAAGGCTATGTAAAAAAATATTGTAAAGAAGGACCTTTTGAGGATGGAAAAAACTTCTGGCCTATATGGAGAATTTTCCATGAAGTGTGATAACTGTAATGAGACCGAAAAAAGTAAAAACCAGAGTAACTGTGTGATGGCAATGATGCAAATAACAGTTAATCTCAACAAAAGATACACTAGCTGTAAAGAGCAGAACTCTGAACTATTTAGTCAGAACCAGACCCTTTGGGCAGAGATACAGGGCTGGATTTTACTCACCTTACTGCCTTCCGGGTTCCAGTCCCGTCCCCAGCGACGTCTGATGAACAGATGCTATTTTGCCATGATTGGCCTTGTTAAGCCCACCCTGCGGGTTTGCCGGCCAATTAAGGGAAAGCCAGTGTCAGATGATGTCAGTTGATGACGCTTCATCTGCCGGTTTTCTTAATGGCATATGCACCACACTTGTTTGACAGATGATTTGAGAGTGTTTGACAGCATTGAGGTGCTGTCAAACACTGACAATCACTGTCCAAAGGTGAGCCCTTGCATCCAGGCTCTCCAATTACTCTCTCCTTAGGATAAAACAGATGGCAGCTGCAGCTGAGATTTCAGAAGCCATCTGTAACTTCTCCCGATGAGATGAGGTTACATAAACACTTCACAGCTCGTCACCTGCAGAAACATCTAACCACATTAAAAATTACTTTCCCAACTTTTCCTTAACTCTGATACTAACCTGTGTCCGATTACATGCTTCACACCACTTCTGCAGCTGTCATCCAAACACCAACATAACAACAGACCCACAGCATGCCTCACTTACCCTGGCGGGGTTCCCCAACATCAGGAAGCCCGCAGCAGAAGTCAAAAAATTGGAAAAAGCCTCTTAGCTGCCTGTTAACTACCTGTTAACAGGCAGTTAAGTGGCTATAATCCTCTTCCCGCTGCTAGGAGTCGGGTCCCTGCGCAAATCGGGGACCCGACTCCCAGGAAGACTGGTTGGAGGCGGGTTTGGGACCCACTCCCATTTTGGGGGATTTTCCCAGCAGTCCCGCCTCCTCAGGGCTGTTAAAATCCAGCCCAGAAAGTCTGAAAAATGAGCTGGGAGCACTGCAGGCAGAAAGAAGATTGGCTGCCACTCAACAGTTGGAAATGCACCAAAAAATAACTCAACTATGGTCCCAAGTGCAGGGCTCTGCAGAAGTAATAGTTAAGACACAGGGAAGATTGGATGATACTAAAGCAACTTATCGGTAACTATGGGACTTGTCACAGATGAATAAGGATAGAGAGGTGGTGAAGAAATAGAGAGAGGAACAACAGGGAAGGGAGGAAGGCAGGAGGAAAGTTAAAGAATTAAAAGTGAGGGTGTCAGTCCTTTCCTGGGGCAGTTATGACGACGGAGAGGAGTCTAGTAGTAGTGACGATGACAATGAGGACCTGTGTGACCCCATCAGCTCCTGCATATGACATTGTGGGGACTGATAGGGGAGAGAAACTTCCAGCAGTGCCTCAAGCCCTTCGTCACTCTCCAGTGGCAGGAGCCAGGTCTCCGATAACACTAGGTCTAAAGTGGCAAGTGCACATGTGGCCTGTAGTAACTAAAAGGATGAAAACAAAAGGCCTCCTCAACACAGTTCTGGGAACTTAGCAAATGAATGAAAAGAACAGTGGTTTAGAGAACCAAAACAAGCTGCTGAGATGACAGTTTAAAAGGCGAAAGAAAAGAAACTTAAAGTTGTAACCGACACTGAAGCTGCCAGTTTCTGTGCTGAGAAAAATATAACACAAGAATTACTGAGTGAAAGGAAGTTGAAATGATGCTGGGATTTCAGTTTGCGTGAAGGTGCGTGTTGAAGTGTGGAAGTTAACCGACTATGAATGTTTAAGAAGTTACAGCATTCCTTTTGTCCAAAAGACTGATTTTTTTTAAAGTGTCTGGCATGTTTGTTTTAGCTCCACCCACTTTTCTGTGCACAGAGCTAAACGCCGTTTAACCCTTTGTAGTCTTGTCTTGGATGTTGGCCGTTTTAAGCATTTTAATTGATGCCTTTCCGACAGGCGTGTGCTGTTTTAAGTTTGTTAATTGATTTATGTATGTGTACATGTGTATCATTTGAGAGATACTTGAGCCATGTTTTTAGTTTTTGAACTGATCTAAACTTTGTGAGCAGGCTTGTGACCTGGAAATATCACCTAAAAAAATTGTCACTCTTGGAGTTCATAACTCATTTCAGGGATCAATATTTCTAAGTGGTGTGAACGTGATTGTTTAAGTATGTTCATTTCAATTTAAGATTGAGAATTGAATTACATTTTAAGTTAAAGATGCAGCTGTGACATGCACAAAAGAGTTTGTTTTGCAAAAGATAAGCTTCAGCCTTGAAGTTATGGTTGCCATGGTATCTGGTAGAAAATTAATTTGAACTTTTCAAAGCACTTTGTTTTAACTGGATTACAGCCAAAAATTGCTATTGCAAGTTTCAAAAGGTACAAAGACATTGAAAAAGAACCAAGCGCCAATTTACTGTCTTTTTCAATCAGGAAAGTTTTTTAAAATTTATGTGAAGTGACACGATTGCATACATCTGACGACATTTGCTCTGCCTTCTTATAAACCTGCAAAAAAGTTAACCCTTTCTGCTGACAGCGGTTTGATTTTTAAATTCACCACACAATTGTTGTATTGCTCAATGACATTTATATATTGGACATTATTACATTTAAGTTTCTTAATTTTAAGTGGATATTTCCCCATGGTATAGAAGGAATTTATGATCTGACAAATTAGCAAGAAATTAGCTGGAGCAGTTCCCTTCAGTGTGGTGCATGATCGAGCCAGCAACTAACCCACCTTCCCTAATGTCAACATGTCATTTTACAGTAATTCCAAATTTGTACTTTAAAAAAAATCATTTTCGGAGTGTGGATGTTAGTGGCAAGGCCGGCATTTATTGCCCATCCCTTGGTGCCCTGAGAAGGTGGTGGTGGGCCTCCATCTTGAACCGCTGCAATCCGTGTGGTAAAGGTGCTTCCACAACCCTATTAGGTAGGGAGTTCCAGATCACAGATCACAGAAACCCCACAGTGCAGATAGAGGCCATTTCGGCCCATCGAGCCTGCACCGACACATATCCCACCCGATCCCCATAACCCCTACACCAACACATATCCCACCCTATCCCCGTAACCCCAGGTATTTAATCCCCCTAACACTAAGGGTCAATTTATCATAGCCAATCAACCTAACCCGCACATCTTTGGACTGTGGGAGGAAACCGGAGCACCCGGAGGAAACCCACGCAAACACGGGGAGAATGTGCAAACTCCACACAGACAGTCGCCCGAGGCCAGATTCGAACCCGGGTCCCTGGCGCTGTGAGGCAACAGTGCTAACCACTATGCCACCGTGCTCGATGGTGTTGAGCTTTTTGAGTGTTGTTACAGCTGCACCCATCCAACCCAAGTGGAGAGTATTCCATCTAGACACAAAAGGCATCAAGGGGTATGGGGAGTGAGGGGGAATATGGTATTGAGATAGGGATCAGCCATGATCATATTGATGTTCTATGTTTCTATTACACTGCTGACTTGTGACTTGTAGGTGGTGGAGAGGCTTTGGGGAGTCAGAAGGTGAGCCACTCACTGCAGAATACCTAGCCTCTAGTAGACATGGCATTTACATGGTTTATCCAGTTAAGTTTCTGGTCAATGTGACCCCCAAGAATGTTGATGGTGGGGGATTCAGGGATGGTAATGCCATTGAATATCATGGGAAGGTGGTTAGACTCTCTTTTGTTGGAGATGGTCATTGCCCGACACGAATGTTACTTGCCACTTATCAGCCCAAACCTGGATGCTGTCCAGGTCTTGCTGCATCCGGGCATGAACTGCTTCATTATCTGAGGAATTTCAAATGAAGCTGAACACTGTGCAATCATTAGGGAACAGCCCCACTTCTGACCGTATGATGGAGGGAAGGTCATTGATGAAGCAGCTGAAGATAGTTGGGCCGAGGAGGCTGTCCTGAGGAACTCCTGCAGCAATGTCCTGTGGCCTGAGATGATTGGCCTTCAACAACCACAACGATTTTCCTTTGTGCCAAGTATAACTCCAGCCACAGGAGAGTTTTCCTCCTGATCCCTCTCTATTGACTTCAGTTTTACTGGGGATCCTTAGTGCCACATTCGACCAAACACTGCCGTGATGTCAAGACTTTGTAATCTTTTGAAGATAAAATCCAACTTCTAGAATATTACAGTACATACTAGACTCTCAAGTTCAGAGAACTGAACACAGTTTTTGTAAATTAAAAATGAATGCTTAAAGGTCAATCACCCGTGTGTTGTTTGAGCGTGTGTTGCCTGTGCCAATCCAAATGGGTTCTTGACCAGTATTGGAAAGTGTTCCAGATCAATCTACTTCTTTAAAAGTCTGGCATATATGATGTTAAGTTCATTAATAGAAGTTAAGGTAATTCTTTCCTGGCCCAACCCTCAAAAATTTAATATTGAATATCTCCGTTATGGTGGCTTTATGTTCTATACTGCAAAATAATGGTGAATTGCCAACAGAATACAAAGTTGTCCCGCTTTCGCTCTTGCACTTACTTAAAGCTTCTGGCTCTCCCAGTCAGTCTGTCTTTGCCCTTTGATTTACTGCTGTCTGTAGCTTCAGACCACGGAAACAATTCCTTGGTCTTGTCAGAATGATTCCCATCATCTGAAACATAGCAGGATACATTTAAGTAATAGCACCAGATGGAAAATACTTTAAAATGTTTTTTGAGTAACAGTTTTCACCGTGGGTTTAAAACAGCATTCCTTTTTGGCACTGTGATAAAAAGTCAACATTTTTATATGTATACAGTATAGAATATTCTCCAGCTATCAAGTTAATAGGCTTTGCAAACAACCCTAAAATAGGATGTGCCATTACTTAATTTAAGAAAGTGTATTTTTGTTGAATTATGTTTACTGCATTGTGGCATAAAACAGAAAAGCATAATATTGTATAAGATATCACGATGAGAAAGCAAAAGGTACACACGACACGACTGTGCACTGAGTGTGCTGCTCGGTGCTAAAATACAATAATACCAGGAGTGTTTATCCCAAATTCAGGAACCATGCATTTTGTGACTTATTCCACTCTTGTTGCTAGCCAAAGGGCAGATAATCCTTATCAGATTCTATTTTGGCAGTCTTTCAGCATGGCAACATCCCATAGAAGGGTATGTTTTCAGAACAATGTATGGAAAGCACTGGGTTTCATGCAATAGTTATTTTGGCATCGGCAGAAGATTCCCCGGCTGACTCAGTTGGAAGGGAAAGAAGGTTCTCCCAAAGGCTCAGAATTTCATACAGTTCTAAAGGGTGCTAACTATTCCCAGTACCTCGCCGTGAACTTTTCTGGTCTACACAGCTCTTTCACACTGTGCAATCTTTTTACTGATTGAATGTTTGGGGAACCCAAACCCTGACCCGAGCAAAGTTGTCCCCTTGCAAAATGTGCAAGGCAGCAAATTCAGTTTAGATTTTTAACATTAACTCGAGTATAAAAATACTTCTGCTGAAATTGTTCTGCAACTCACAGCATTTAACTGGGCAGGAATAAATGTTATAAAACTCAATATTTTGCCTTTTTTAGTGAAACTTCAGTTCCTACCTTAAGAGAATAAAGGATTCTGCCCAGTCAGTTCTCCTTCCCTCACTTATCAGCCCAACTGAAATGTAATGTCTAGAGAAAACTAGGTCATAGCTATACATTAAAAGCCTTGCATGTCCCAGAAACCTAAACATCCTAATATCATAACATTGGAGTAACGCTTCTACGTCAACATTTACAATGTTAAAATATTATCTAAACATTTATAATGGCAATTTGCCTCTGTAAACAATGGTCTCTGTCCAGTACGTGCTGCTATAGCACCACTTTTGTCTCCCAGCTGTTTAGCCTTTAATAGCCTCACCTCAACCTCTTTGGTCCTGCTACAGCCTCTGCCTCTCTTGGCTTTGCAAATTCTCTGTGTTGAAACTTGAAGTTCACAATTTCTACATTTGTTAATTGTATAAAATGCTTTGAATTTCATTGCTCCCTCAGAGCTTCGTCAGCACTATCATTTTTATTGCTTCACTGGGGCCTCTGGTCCTGGCCCCAGCCTTACTCAAGTAAGGGCCTCTAGTCTCAGTCTCCGGTTTATTTTAAGTTTCTTAATGCCCATTTCTTGCCCTCCACTATTGCCTCTGCTCCTCCATTCATTGCACACCCTTTCATGCTCCTTTCCACCATCTCTGTTCCTTTCATTCACACTGCTCTCTTTTGTGCTCCTTTCTGCTGCTTGTTAGTTCTTAACTCGACACCCAATTTTTCACTCTTGAAAAGTGCATTTCCTGATTACACTCTCCACATTTCCTCCCTTTACCAACCCCACTGAAGATCCAATCCTACATAGAATTTACATTTCTTAGCTCGCACTACTGACTCTATGGGGGAGAAATTGGGTGAGTAGCGCCACCTGTTAGCGCCTAAAGAGGCAGTCAGTGGCTGTAGCGCCACTGGCTGCGTCTCCTGCGATATTCAGTAGGGGCGCTAATGGTGGCGTTAGGCTTTTGCGCTGTGCCGCCACCGATGACGTCATCGGTGTGCGCAGCGCCCCATTCGCGATATTTGGTAGCGAACGCCGCAGTTGCGCCGCTCGCTACCCGCACCCGGTTCACGGGGCCTTACTGTGCCGGCAGCGGCGCAAGTTAAGGTGGAGGTGCGGGGCGGCCGCTTTTTCGGCGGCCGCCTACCAGCACCTCCGTCCCCAGCCTCCTAACCACCCCCCCCCCGCGGCATTGCCGGCTGTTTCCCGAGAGCCCGGCACTTCTCCTTGGTGCCGGGCTCATTTGCCGGCACTCGCGATCGGGGATCGCGCTGTTGCAGGCACCTCCCCCTTAACAGTGGGAGGAAGGCCTGCAGTACCGCAGCGGCGGTGCTGCGGCACGTTGCTCTGCGGTAATCAGTTTCAGCGCCCTAAGAGGGACGTGGAGCACCTTGAGCCTCGCCCCGTGTCCCTCGAGCGGCACTGAAACTGAATATCTGGTGATCGGAATTACTCCGATCGCTGCGCTAAATCCTGCGCTCAGGCGACTTTTGCGCCACTTTGGCGCCCCAACCCAATTTCTAGGCCTATTGCTGCTACCAACTCTCCACTTCACTGGCAACTCTCACTTCTCTCTCCCGGCTCTTCTCTCTCATATCACATTACACCCTATCCTCCACTTTTCCCCTTACTAGGGTCAGCTCTCTTCTTTATCTACTTCCTCTTATTACTCTACGACCACCCATTCCTAAACCCCTCCGTTCCTTAATACCCATCTGTTCCTACTTTCCACTCCCTCTAACAAGCGCCCACCTCCCAATGATTCAACAACAACTTGCATTTATATAGCACCTTTAACATAGTAAAGCGTCCAAGGTGCTTTTCACTGCAGTTACGTGCCCATTAGCCCCCAGCTACTTATTTCTTCTTACCCTCTCAGAATTACTTACAATCGCCACAAATTCTCCTGCACCCCGTAACTTCTATCTCATCTCTCCTAGCTCCTCACAAACTCAAAGCCACATTCACAAAGATTTCGATGTCCTACACCTCTCTTAATGCTTCCAGTCTTCCCCTCACTGTGTCATATACCACGCCACTTGCTCCAATCCTAAATTCCTCCCATCCTACCCAATCCATTCCCTCCCTCCCAGCCACCAATTCTCTAGGCTTCATCTTCCTACACAACTACCCAAGCTCTCCCACCCTCATCTGCAAACCCCTCTGTCACCCATTTATGTTAACCACCTCCTACACACAGCACCTGGTCCGAAAGCTACCATCCACCTCCGATCCACTCCATATTCACTTCCATCTTCCTCCTTCCCCTTTGCTTCAACATAACACTCTGCAATTTACTACATAATGCATCAACATCTCCAATACCTACATCCACATCACAACAATGCATGATACAAAATAAAATGCACTTACAACAACATTCACAGGCACATGTACAAGTCTCACAAACACTTAGCCATATACTTCGCCATAATCGCAAACTCTTACATCTGCACAAAAAGACACAAACAGGACATAGTAAACAACATAAGCCACAAAAATTATATACAGGTAGACTATCCTTTATCCGAACTTCCGAAAACCTCTAAAAACCGAAAGTTTTTTCGTTCAGCGTAAGTCGTGCGCACGACATGACCAGAGTGGCGCACGACTTATGCTGAGCAGGGCAGAGGGTCACAGAGTTCCCTCCTGGGTAGGAGATTGCAGGCCGAGCCGGGCAGTGTGAAGGAGGTACCAGGAGAGTGAACCCAACAATACAGCGGCCCGTCCGATATTCTTTTCTCCCCCCCCCACCCCCCACCCGACCCGACCCGACCCCCCCCCCCCAACCCGAACCGTCCGATATTCTTTTCTCCCCCCGACCCCCCCCCCCGAACCCCAACCTGAACCGCGGCCCGTCCGATATTCTTTTCTCCCCCCCCACCCGCCCGACCCCCGACCTGATTTGCGGGCCAGCTTAGTAGGAGTCAGCCGATATCCGGCTTTCCAGAGACGCAGGAAGGGGAATGAGACACGGAACAGTCGCAAGAGGTAGCATGAACTTTTAAAATTTATATTAAATACAAATTTTCCAGTCTTATAATAATACCTTCTGAAATCCGAAAAATTCCGAAAACCGAAACTCAGCTGGTCCCAAGGCTTTCGGATAAGGGATAGTGTACCTGTACTTCCAAACATTAAAAACACTTGCAAAAGCAACCACACCATTTCTACTTTATCTGTCACCAAGTCCACACTGGTTGCATTATATAATACATTGTACATTACAGAAAGAGCTTGCATTTAAGTAGCGTGTTTCACGACTTCATAGTATCATAGAGCACAGGAAGCCATTCAGCCCATCGTGCCAGTGCCAGCTCTTTGAAAGAGCTATCCAATTAGTCCCACTTCCCCACTATATCCCCATAGCCCCGTAAATCTTTTCTCTTGAAGTATTTATCCAATTCCCTTTTGAAAGTTACTACTGAATCTGCTTCCACCTCCCTTTCAGGCAGTGCATTCCAAATCACAACAATTCGCTGCGTTAAAAAAAAAGTCCTCATGTCGCCTCTAAATCTTTTGCCAATCACTTTAAATCTGTGTCTCCTGGTTACTGGGCCTTCTGCTACTGGAAACAGTTTCTCCTTACTTACTCTATCAAATCTCCTCTTCTCCTTCGAGCAGAGAAGGTTAAGAACCCCAGCTTCTCCAGTCTCTCCACATATCTGAAGTCCCAAAGTCCCTCATGCCTGGTACCATTCTAGTAAATCTCCTCTGCACTCTCTCCAAGGCCTTTACATCCTTCCAAAAGTGTGGTGCCCAGAATTGAACACAATACTCCAGCTGAGGCATAACCGGTGATTAATAAAGGTTTAGCATAATTTCCTTACTTTGGTATTCTATGGCCCCAACGTTGATGGATGGGTTCCATAAGGGGTGGGGAGCGGGGGCGGGGGGGAAGAGAAGAATTTCGGTCGGGAAATGCTGTGGAGTTTTAACTCCACTCCTGCTCTTCCTGGACCACAACCAGTGCTGTAAAGGCACCTACCTTTTCCCCGAAGCTGTCCTCGCCTCCCTTGAGCTGCCAGGTTTCCCGAGAGCTGCTCGCCCCCTGTTCCACCTCTGTTAAACCTGGAAATGGCCGGGTTGGAGTCGGGTTTTAGATTTTTTTAAATTTTTACATCTCACCCGACCCAAACCCACCCATTTTGGGGGGTTAAAATTACCCCCATGCCTCTATTAATAAAGCCAAGGATCCTGTATGCCTTTTTAACAGCCTTCTCAACTTGTCTTGCCACCGTCATAGATTTGTGTACATACACCCCCAGGTCTCTCTGTTCCTGCACCCACTTTAAAATTGTACCACTTAGTTTATATTGCTTCTCCTCATTCTTCCTATCAAAATTAATCACTTCACACTTTTCTGCGTTCAATCTGCCATGTGTCTGCCCATTTCACCAGTCTGTCTATGTTCTCCTGAAGTCTGTTACTATCCTCATTGTTTACTACATTTCTGAGTTTTGTGTCATCTGAAAACTTTGAAATTATCCCCTGTATACCCAAGTCCAGGTTATTTATATAAAAAGAGTGGTCCTAATGCCAACCCCTAGAGAACACTGCTGTATACTTTCCTCCAGTCTGAAAAACAACCGTACATCACTACTCTCTGCTTTCTGTCCCTTAGCCAAGCTGCCACTGTCCCTTTAATCCCATGGGCTTTAATTTTGCTTACAAGTCTATTATGTGGTACTTTGTTAAACGTTTTTCAAAGTTCATATACGCAACCCTCTCCCTTACTGAATTTGTGCTCAGGTCTCTGGACTGAGGATTGAACCCATGACCTTCTAACTTAGAGGAGAGAGCGCTACCAATGAGCCAAGGTTGACACAATTACACACTAAAACACAAAACACAAAAAGGGATATCCACTATTTTCCTTTAAGCAATGCCACAGCAGTAAACATCAGCCTTGGCCAAGATTTTATCCATAAAATGTTCCTCTTTGCAATTAAAAGGTCCTCTTCCATCTAAAAAGGAACATAGACCAGAATTTTGAGCTGGAGACCCACTGGGAGCGGGATGGGCCTGGTAGAGTGCATGTGTATGATGTCACAGACAGGTTCCCCGCCCGGAAGTCAGTCAATTGATAGGCTTGGTGGTGGGATCACGCTGGAGGTGGCGGAAATGGTGGAGGATGATCCGTTGAATGTGGAGGCTGGTGGGGTGAAAGGTGAGGACAAGGGGAACTCTATCGTGGTTCCGGGAGGGAGGGGCAGGGGTGAGGGCAGAAGCGCGGGAGATAGAACGGACATGGTCGAGGGCCGTGTCAACCACAGTAGAGGGGAATCCTCGGTTGAGGAAAAAGGAAGACATGTCGGAAGCACTGGTATGGAAGGTGGCATCGTCGGAGCAGATGCGGTGGAGACGGAGAAACTGGGAGAATGGAATAGAGTCCTTACAGGAGGCAGGGTGGGAGGAAGTGTAGTCCAGGTAGCTGTGAGAGTCAGTGGGCTTGTAGTCAATGTTAGTCAATAACCTATCCCCAGAGATGGTGTGGAGATGCCGGTGTTGGACTGGGGTGGACAAATGTAAGAAGTCACACAACACCAGGTTATAGTCCAACAGTTTTATTTGAAATCACAAGCTTTCGGAGCGCTGCTCCTTCGTCATCTGGCATTATTCTCTGACTATATAAGCTGTGTCTTTATGCATCTCTCCACTTCACTTGACGAAGGAGCAGCGCTCCGAAAGCTTGTGATTTCAAATAAAACTGTTGGACTATGACCTGGTGTTGTGTGACTTCTTACATTTATCCCCAGAGATGGAGACGGAGAAGTCGAGGAAGGAAAGGGAAGGGAAGAGTCGGAGATGGACCGTGTGAAGGTGAGGGAAGGGTGGAAATTGGAAGCAAAGTGAATGAAATTTTATAGTTCAGTGCGAGAAGGAGACGGCACCGATACAGTCATCAATGTACCGGAAAAAGAGGTGAGGGAGGGGACCCGAGTAGGACTGGAACAAAGAGTGTTCCACATATCCCACAAAAAGACAGGCATAGCTAGGACCCATGCGGGTACCCATAGCAACACCTTTGATTTGGAGGAAATGAGGGGAGTCAAAGGAGAAGTTGTTCAATGTGAGAACAAGTTCAGCCAGGCGGAGAAGGGTGGTGGTGGATGGGGACTGGTTGGGCCTCTGTTCAAGAAGCGGAGCGCCCTGAAGCCATCCTGGTGGGGGATGGAGATGTAGAGGGATTGTACGTCCATAGTGAAAAGGAGGCGGTTGGGGCCGGGAAACTGGAAACTGTTAAAGTGGCGGATGTAGGTGGGAAGAGACTGGACAAGGGGAGAAAAGATAGAGTCGAGATAGGAAGAGATAAGTTCCGTGGGGCAAGAACAGGCTGAAACGATGGGTCTACCAGGGCAGTCCTGTTTGTGGATCTTGGGAAGGAGGTAGAAGCGGGCTGTGCGGGGTTGGGGAACTATGAGGTTGGCGGCCATGTGGGGGGAAGATCTCCTGAGGAGATGAGGTCAGTGACAGTCTTGGAAACGGTGGCTTTATGTTCGGTAGTGGGGTCATGGTCCAGGTGGAGGTAGGAGGAGGTGTCGGAGAGTTGACTCAACATAGAGTTCAACAATTTCAGATCATAACCTTGGCCCCTATCACATATATATATTTTGTTCTTTTTTTTATCCAGTTTTTTTTTTCTTTCCTCCCTTCAGCTGTCCTTCATTCTACCAGTGCAATTCACACCCCATCTAGAGCCATCCTTTATTCCTTAACCTGTCCCATTTCCACCTCCCCTTGCCTTGAATATCTCTTAATGTCTCTCAATGTCTCTTAATCTCTCCTGCTTTTTATCCTATCACTGACCTTCCCTTTTGTTCTTTCATCCCCTCCCCCTTTTCCCAGCCCCCAAACTTGCTTTCCATTTCCTGCTTTTTTCCAGTTCTGACGAAAGGTCATCGACCTGAAACGTTAACTCTGTTTCTCTCTCCACCGATGCTGCCTGGCCTGCTGAGTTTTTCCAGCATTTCCTCTTCCTAATTTCACTCCTGATTGCTCCCCCTTGTTCTGGATTCCCCTACCAGATGAAATAAATTCTCTGTTTCTACCTTATCGAATCCTTTTATAATTTTAAACACCTCAATTAGATCACCTCTCAATCTTCTATACTCAAGGGAATACAACCCAAGTTTATGCAACCTGTCCTCATAGTTTAACCCTTTTTTATGCAACCTGTCCTCATAGTTTAACCCTTTTAGCCTCTATCATTCTGGTGAATCTGTGCTGCACCCCTATATATAAAAAAATATTTTATAAAATCTATGCAATAACATAAAACAAATTAGCTTTAGTTTTTAATCAGTGTGATTAACCTTTTGTATGTGAGTTAGATTATTGTGAGAACTCACTAAACAAGAGTTTGCATACTGAGATAGTAAGCTAATTCAACATATGTGCTATTGTAAATTAATGTTAAGTAGGTGAAAAATAAACACGTTGATCAAGGGTTTCTCCAGGGAGATTATTGCCACAGTGCAAAACAAGCGTGTAGAGCTGTTGCTTTGCTAACAAACGGATACGAGTTGCTACATCTCTTACAAATACGCACAAGAAAATATATGACTTAATTTCAAAATTGTACCTTCAATATATTCTGCACACACACTCCGAGGATTACAAGTGTAATACAGTAATAGCTTCTGAGCCCATATCCTCTCCATCACTAGGATTGGCTACTTCCGCATGCACAATATCGCCCGTCTCCTCCCCTGCCTAAGCTTATCTGCTGCTGAAACCCTCTTCCATGCTAGTTAGCTCTCGACACGACCATTCCAACGCTCTCCTGGCCAGCCTCCTATCTTCCACTCTCCATAAACCTGAGTTCATCCAAAACTCTGTTGTCCGTATCTTAAATTACACCAAGTCCCATTCACTTATCACTCCTGTGCTCGCTGACCTACATTGGCTCCTGGTTCATTTTAACATTTTAAAATCCTCATCCTTATGTTCAAATCCCTCCATGGCCTCTTTCCCCCTCGCTCTGTAACCTCCTCCAGCCCTATAACCCTCCAAGAACTCTACGTTCCTCCAACTCTAGCCTCTTGTGCATCCCCCACTCCCTACGTCCCATAATTGGCAGCCTTGCCTTCAGCCATATAGGAGCGAAGCACTGGAATTCCCTCGCTAAACCCCTCACCCTCTCCACCTTTCTGACCCTCTTGAAACCAAGCTTTCAGTCACACATCCTAATATCTCCTTCTTTAGCTCAGTGTCAATTTTTGTTTGATTACACTCCTGTGAAGCACTTTGGGATGTTTTCTTACATTAAAGCTGCTAGTTGTTGTTGTTCAGGAAAAAAAAGGGAACATTGGAAAAAAGTGGAACAGTGAATGGGACTAAATGCATTTTATGCCCTATCACAAAGTAGAGATTGGAACTGCAGGAGTACCGGCCCCAAGACAGCAATGAACCAAATAGTGTGACCCTTAACTGACCTTAAAGTTTTCTTATCTGTCACATGGTAACAGTAAGAAAGAAATGCCATAATTCACTTCACAGTCCTTTGAAGAGGTTTAAATACAATCTTAGGGATGGACTTGTTGGATTGAATGGCCGTACTAAGTTCCTATGTCCACATAATGAAAGCGATGTTCTATTTCAGACTGGTGTGCAGCAAGATAAAAATGTGGGTTAACAATTTCTTTCTGGATATGGAACAGAGAAACTCCACTAAGCAGAAACCTTCAACGAGACTGAAGGAAAGCATGATCAGCATTAAACATCAAGTAGAACTGATCAACTAGTGTCTGGAGTTCACTACCTTGACTAGCTGAAACTAGAGCTAATAGCAAAACAGCTTTCTAGATCGAGAACTTAAGCTGGCAAGAGTTCAAAGATTTAAAGGATGATAAATATGTTTATGAAAAAATACTGTTGAAATCCCAGGGAGGGAGCAAGGGGGAGGAATAGGAATTTACTTACACAGTCCTTTCATAAAGTGAAACACGAGAATATACTCTCAAAATAGTTGCCACATATACATAGATAAAATTAAGTTTCAGATAGAGAAATAGAAAACATTGGAGATATTCCAAGATTAGAGCAATTTCCCAACACAAAGGGAATCTTCTACTGCAAAAAATTCTATAAATTTCTTACATTTAAATGGTGAAAGAATGATCAGTTTACAAACCATTACTGATATATCCACCAAAATTCTCTTTTTTTAAAAAAAGGTTCTACTAAGATTCTAGATTTGGGTAAGGCCGGCTTCAAAGGAATGTGACAGAGACGGTCCACAGTAAACTGGGCAAATCTGCTAATGGGTAAAATGACATAAAGTCAGTGGGAGATGTTCAAAAACTAATTTAATGTGATACAGAACTAGTTTATACCCCTGGGGGCAAGAGCTCCACTTGCCAAAATAAACAGCCATGGACGACTAAAGAGGTGAGGGACAGCGTAAAACTAAAGGAAAAAGCATACAAAATGCAAAAAATAGCACAGCTCCTGGCGAATGGGAAAGATACAAAGAACAGCAAAGGGTCACAAAACAGATAACAAGAGCTACAAAAAGGGAGTATGAACGGAAACTTGCAAGGGATATCAAAATCAACAAATTTTTTTTACAATTATATTAGGAAAAAGAGGGTAGTCAGGAGCAATGGCCCCTTAAAAACTGAAAGCGCTGATATTGTCAATGATAATAAGGAAATTGCGGACATGTTGAATAATTACTTTGCGTCAGTATTTACAGTAGAGGAAAAGGATAGCATGCCAGAAATCCCAAGGAAACTAAATCAGGGACAGGGACTCAAAAAAATTAATTTAAGTAAAATAACAGTAATGAAGAAAATTATGGCACTAAGGAGTGGTAAATCCCCAGGACCAGATGGTTTCCATCCTAGGGTTTAAAGGAAGTAGGTGAGCACATTGCAGATGTCCTAACTATAATCTTCCCAAGTTCTCTCGATTCAGGAACCATTCCTTTAGATTGGAAAATTGCACAGGTCACTCCACTATTTAAGAATGGTAAGAGGGAAACCAGGGAATTATAGACCAGCTAGCTTAACATCTGTTGTTGGAAATTGCTAGAGTCTATAATTAAGGATAGGGTGACTGAACACCTTCAAATTTTTCAGTTGATTAGAGAGAGCCAGCATGGATTTGTGAAAGGGAGGTCATGCCTAACAAACCTGATTGAATTTTTTGAGGAGGTAACTAGTGGACAGGGGAATGTCTATGGATGTTATTTATATGGACTTCCAGAAGGCATTGATAAAATCCCACATAAGAGACTGTTAACTAAGGTAGAAGCCCATGGAATTGAAGGCAAATTATTGACCTGGTTAGGAAATTGGCTGAGTAGCAGGAGACAGGCAGTAGGGATAATGTGTAGGTACTCAAATTAGCAGGAGGTGACTAGTGGTGTCCCTCAGGGATCTGTGTTGGGGCCTCAATCAGTATTTATTAACAACTTCGATAATGGCATAGAAAGTCATATATCCAAATTTGCTGATGACACAAAGATAAGTGGAATTGTCGGCACTGTAGATGGAAGCATAAAATTACAAAAGGATATCGACAGTGAATGGGCAAAACTGTGGCAAATGGGTTTCAATGTAGGCAATTGTGAGGTCATCCACTTTGGACCTAAAAAGGATAGAACAGGGTATTTTCTAAATGGTGAAAGGCTAAAAATAGTGGAGGTCCAAAGAGACTTGGGGGTCCAGGTACACAGATCATTAAAATGTCATGAACAGGTGCAGAAGATAACCAAAAAGGCTAATGGGATGCTGGCCTTTATGTCTAGAGGACTAGAATATAAGGGTGTAGAAGTTATGCTGCAGCTACACAAAACCCTGGTTAGACCACACCTGGAGTACTGTCAGCAGTTCTGAGCATCACACCTTAGGAAGGATATCTTGGCCTTGGAGGGAGTGCAGTGTAGGTTTACCAGAATAGAAACATAGAAGATAGGAGCAGGAGTAGGCCATTCGGCCCCTCGAGCCTGCTCTGCCATTCAATGCGATCATGGCTGATCATCCAAATTCAGTACCCTGTTCCTGCTTTCTCCCCATATCCCTTGATCCCTTTAGCCTTAAGAAATATATCTAACTCCTTCTTGAATATATTTAATGAATTGGCCTCCACTGCCTTCTGTGGTAGAGAATTCCATAGGTTCACCACTCTCTGGGTGAAGAAATTCCTCCTCATCTCAGTCCTAAATGGCTTACCCCTTATCCTTAGACTGTGACCCCTGGTTCTGGATTCCCCGACCATCGGGAACATCCTTCCTGCATCTAGTCTGTCTAGTCCCGTTAGAATTTTATAAGTTTCAATGAGATCCCCTCTCATTCTTCTAAACTCTCGCGAATATAAGCCCAATCGACACAATCTCTCCTCATATTTCAGTCCTGCCATCCCAGGTATCAGCCTGGTGAATCTTCGCTGCACTCCCTCCATGGCAAGAACATCCTTCCTCAGATAAGGTGACCAAAACTGCACACAATACTCAAGGTGTGGTCTCACCAAGGCCCTGTACAACTGCAGCAAGACATCCTTGCTCCTGTACTCGAATCCTCTCGCTATGAAGGCCAACATACCATTTGCCTTCTTAACCGCCTGCTGCACCTGCATGTTTACCTTCAGCGACTGGTGCACAAGGACACCCAGGTCTCGTTGCACTTCCCCTTCTCCCAATCTATTGCCGTTCAGATAATAACCTGCCTTCCTGTTTTTGCCACCAAGTGGATAACCTCGCATTTATCCACATTGTACTGCATCTGCCCAATCACCCAACCTGTCCAAATCATACTGGAGTTTCTCGGCATCCTCCTCACAGCACGCATGCCCACCCAGCTTTGTGATACCCGAACTTCAAGGGTTAAGTTACAAGGAGAGATTACACAAATTAGGGTTGTATTCCCTAGAATTTAGATGGTTAAGGGGTGATCTGATCGAAGTTTTCAAGATATTAAGGGGAACAGATAGGGTAGTTAGAGAGAAACTATTTCCACTGGTTGGGGATTCCAGGAGTAGGGGGCATAGTCTAAAAATTAGAGCCAGATCTTTCAGGAATGAAATTAGGAAACACTTCTACACACTAAGGCCTAGAAATTCAGTATAGCCACTTTTGGGGCGGTAAAGTCGGGTGGCCGCTAAAGTTTGCGCCCCCTTCGCCGATATTCAGTTGCATCGCCCCAAGAGGTTGCTGCTGCGCTAAAACAGGCGATGCACGACTATCTTTAGGCGCTAAGCCGGCGGTGCTGAGCGATACCCCCGAGGCCGGGCGCAGCGCAGGTGCGGCGAGTTCTTGATTGACGGCAGACACTCTGGCGCCGGTCATCTCTTAAAGGGGGAGGGTGGATTTGTTTGCCTGCCACGCCCTGCACACTGCAGCCCTCAACCTAGGCCTGACCACTTCAGCTTCACCTGTACAACGCCCAGGACTATGGAGAAGGCCAGGGAGAGAGCGCAGCGCTTCAGCGACGGAGACCTGAGGGTGCTGGTTGGCGGAGTGGAGCGCAGGTGCCATGTTTTGTTCCCAGAAGGTGGCAAGAGGCCGCTGCCCAGCGCCTACCGGAAAGCCTGGAGGGAGGTGTCCAACAGGGTGTCTTCCAACAGCGTGGTTGCCAGGACTCCTGTGCAATGCCGGAAGAAGTTCAACGACCTCACTCGGGTTGTCAGGGTGAGTACCCTTTCCAGTGTCCTCCTCACCCTTGCATGTGCACCTCACATTATGGGCAAAGGGACCTGAAAGCCCTAATGGCCAGCCCTCATCCAGCAGCTATGGGACTGGCATGAAAATCAATTGCACATTCAGCACTTTACACACTGTCCAAGCTATTCGACCATGGGAGGCATTGCAGACAAGATCAGGGCTACACACTGTCCAAGCTATTCGACCATGGGAGGCATTGCAGACAAGATCAGGGCTACACACTGTCCAAGCTATTCGACCATGGGAGGCATTGCAGACAAGATCAGGGCTACACACTGTCCAAGCTATTCGACCATGGGAGGCATTGCAGACAAGATCAGGGCTACACACTGTCCAAGCTATTCGACCATGGGAGGCAGTGCAGACAAGATCAGGGCTACACACTGTCCAAGCTATTCGACCATGGGAGGCAGTGCAGACAAGATCAGGGCTACACACTGTACTTAGAGGCCATCCTTTCTCTTGCAGGCCAAGGTTGCGCACAACCGGCGCAACCGAACTGAGACCGGCGGAGGCCGTCCTGACCTCAAAGAGCTCTCCGACCTCGACCAGCGTGTGGAGCGCATTATGGGAGGCCGGCTGATTGGCCCCGTCGCCAGTGGAGATGCCGACCCTGTTCTGGGCACCAATGGTAAGGGCATCACCTTTTGGACCTCTCTCGTTCCACTTGCGCATCAGATCAGCATCCTTTGCCACTGTCTGACCAATGCGGTGAATGGCACCACTCATGCCTCCCTCGCTGCCGCCCTGTCCTCACTCTAAAGCTACTCTTGTGCCTTCCTGCTTTCAGATGGTGAATCGCCAGGTGAGGAGGCGGGCCCTCAAGCTGCCACTGTCAGCGCTTCGGAAGACGAGGAGGAGGAAGAGGGCCCATCAGTGCCACCCTCAGCCGCGCCAGCCCATGGCGATGTGGGGGACACGTCTTCCCTGGAGGGGAGCCGGGGGGAAGGGTCGGAGGAGAGTGAAGCTCCGGGGCCCAGCGGCCTGCAGCAACGCGGGAGGGGTGGGGAAGCTCGGCGGACTTCTCCCCAGAGGGTGAGTGCGGCCTCCAGTCCTGCGACGGTCAGCGCAGAGGAGGTGCGCCTCCTACAGGAAATGGCCGTCCAGGCTGAGCGCAGGCACACTGAGCTCATGGCTGCAGTGGCAAGGATGCCTGACTCCATAGAGTGTCTGTCAAGGAGTGTGCAGGAATTCGGAGCAGCACAGGCCAGGAGTCTGCAACAATTCAGTGCAGCACAGGCCAGGAGTCTGCAACAATTCAGTGCAGCACAGGCCAGGAGTCTGGAACTATTCAGTGCAGCACAGGCCAGGAGTCTGCAGGACTTCGCGGCAGCACAGTCGGCTTCTAGCCAAGTGCTCAGTCGTGCCGTCCATTCACTGGCTGGTGTCATGCGGACACAGAGCAGGGCCACACGGGCACTAACTGCTGCCACCCTCGCTGGATCAGCCAGGCATCGCCAGGGCACTCGCCGCGCAGCAGCAGCCCAGCAGTCTGTTCTTCAGCTGTTTGCTGCGCATGCTGCAGTGCTGGCCCGTGCGAGTGCCAATGTCTCAGGCGACCAGCGAGCACCTGCGATCTGCCAGGTTGCCACCATTCCTGCAGCCGACGCTGCCACTCCGCCATTGCAGCTGCCACGAGCTGCTGGACAGACTGCTGCCGCCCAGCCAGAGTTGGAGCAGTCAGCAGCCGGACACTCCAAGGCCAGAGCTGGTGCAGGCCGACCCCCAAGGGCATCTGCCGTCTCGCCATCTGCCCCTCAGCAGCCTTCCCCCAGCCTTGCTGCAGCCACTGGGCTCCCATTGAGGAGGAGCAGCAGGGCGGGCAGGGGCCAGGCAAGGATGCGCAAGGCATCGCCCTCGCAGGGCAAAAAGTAGAGGTATGCACAAATGCCTGGTGCTTGTTGTAAGGCCAACACTGGTGCAGTTGTTTTTGTGTAAGGCCGAGACTGGTGTCTTTCTTTCTTTGTGTAAGGCCGAGACTGGTGTCTTTCTTTCTTTTTGTAAGGCCGAGACTGGTAGTTTTGTGTTTTTGGAGGGGGCTTCTCCACATGAGCATGTAATGTGGGAAGGGCAGAGGTTTTCAATAAATTATTGTTGTTAAATTGCAGTGTGCATGGTTTTTTGGTTAAGTCCTGGTTGCCCTGCTCGGCTGAGGGCTTGTGAAGCGGCTACATTCATCTGCTGACATTGGCACAAGCCAGTCCCTGAGAGGGGGCCTAGAACCGACGTTCAATAAGCCGGCGACAGGCGGCCCTTGCACTTTCTGCCTCCCTCCTGTGCTGGTCCTCCTCCTCCTCCTCCTCAGGTGGTCCTCCAATCTGTGGTGGCAGTGGCTGAGTCCTGCGGATAGCCAGGTTGTGCAGCATGCAGCAAACGACCACGAAATGGGAGACTCGCTCCGGCGAATACTGGAGGGCTCCACCGGAACGATCCAGACAGCGGAACCGTTGCTTCAGGACGCCGATTGTTTGTTCGATGATGTTCCTGGTCGCTTGATGGCTCTCGTTGTATCCCTCTTCAGCAGGGGTGCTAGGCGCACGGAGCGGGGTCATCAGCCAGGTACACAAAGGATAGCCTTTGTCCCCGAGAAGCCATCCTCGTGGGTGAGGCTGTGCCTGGAACATGTCTGCCACAGAAGTCTGGTGCAGGATGAAGGCATCGTGGCTGCTGCCTGGAAAGCGGGCATTGGCAGCTAGGATGAGCTGCCTGTGGTCACACACCAGCTGGACGTTCAGCGAATGGTAGCCCTTCCGGTTGCGGTAATCCTCGGCATTCTCCAGAGGTGCCCGCAAAGCCACATGCGTGCAGTCAATGGCGCCCTGCACCATGGGGAAGCCCGCGAATGCTGCAAAGCCCATTGCACGCTGTTGCTGCTTGGCAAGGGCCATGGAGAAGGAGATGAACTGACGTCTCCTTTTGAAAAGGGCATTGGTCACCTGGCGGATGCAGCAATGCACGGCGAACTGGGAGATGTTGGCAATGTCCCCAGTAGCGGATTGGAAGGAGCCGGTGGCATAGAAGTTGAGAGCCACCGTCACCTTCACTGCCACCGACAGAGACGTCCTGCTCCTCAGCTGTGGCTGCAGATCACCGCCAAGCAGCTGGCAGATCTCTGTGACCACGTCCCTTCTGAATTGCAGCCTCCGAGCACACTGCTCCTCAGACACGTTGAGATAGGAGAACTGCTGGCGGTATACCCTGGGTGGGTAAGGCCTCCTTTGCCGACGCCTGTTGCCCCCTCTCCATCTAGCCAGGGCTGCCACTCTCTCACGGCGTCTGTGAGCCCTTTGGATGTAATTGAGAAAGCCAGCGTTGACACCCATTGCAGCCCCCATAATATGCTGGCAAACAATGAGATGTCAATGAAGGCAAAGACTAGTGGAAAGCTGTGGCCTGAAGCCAGAAGTACCTGTCCGAGTGTTGGGCCAAAGCAGAAAGCTATCTGCCTTGGTCTCTCTCCAAAGATCCGTTTCGCAAGAAGGTGTGCTGCGAAATGGCAGCCTTTTATATTGCAGGAGGAGTGCCCTTTAATTTGCGCCCCCCGCGCCCCGCATCGGCTGAGCACTGTTCCACTCTAACAGTCGCTAGGGGCGCCAGGCGCACAATGGGGTGTTGCCACTGAAGTTCCGGTTGGGGGTGCACAAAGGGCGTTGCACGAGGAAATGACGTCATGATCTGCGCGCGCAGCTGAGCGTGCGCAAAGACTTTGCGCCGCCGCTAAATCTTGAGTGAAGTTGGGGCGAGGCGCAGATCGCGCTGCGCCCGGGCGCTACCCGCCTAGCGCCCGACATCTCCTCCTCCTAAGGCGCTAACGGCTGGCGCAACCAACTGAATTTCTAGGCCTAAGGGTGGTAGAAGTTTGGAACTCTCTTCCGCAAACGGCAATTGATGCTAGATCAATTGTTAATTTTAAATCAGAGATTGATAGCTTTCTGTTAACCAAAGGTATTAAGGGATATGGGCCAAAGGTGAGTATATGGAGTTAGGTCGCAGATCAGCCATGGTCTCACTGAATGGCGGAGCAGGCTCGCGGGGCTGAATAGCCTACTCCTGTTCCTATGTTCCTAAAAATGTTCCATTTCAAGAGTTGGATGTGTGTGGGGTCAGTGTGGAAGATCAGCTCAAGAGTTGGGAGAGATGAACCTTCCTAAAGCTTCCAAGGCCAGTATTACATAGAATGTACAGCACAGAAACAGGCCATTCAGCCCAACTGGTCCATGCTGGTGTTTATGCTCCACACGAGCCTGCTTCCACCCATCTCACCCTATCAGCATATCCTTCTATTCCTTTCTCCCTCGTGTCTTTATCTAGCTTCCCCTTAAATGCATCTATGTTATTCGTCCACATTCTAACCACTGTCTGGGTAAAGAAGTTTCTCCTGAATTCCCTACTGAATTTATTAGTGACTATCTTATATTTATGGCCTCTAGTTTTGGACGACCCACAAGGGCAAACATCTCTATGCCTACCCTATCAAACCCTTTCATAATTTCAAAATAGTAAGACCATATTAGAATCACCATTGCCTATTCTGCTTACATTTTCTGAACAGAGATATGTCCCTGCTCTGTTTCATGACTTACTAGATTACAGTTGTATTATCTATCCAGAGATGCACCAATTTGCCAGAAAGCCGGAAAATGAGCCATAGGCAACCAAACTGCTCAGGGTTTGAGGCTGCTGAGATTAGAGATGAGTTCATCTAAATGCCACTGGTCTTGGATCCACTGCTGTTAGGTGCAAGCTCCCCAGTAGTACAGATAAGCATCTGTCACCAGAGTCAGAAAAAAAGGTAAAATTTGAGAACTCTTTTGAGGTGGCATTTCCAGAAACTGCCTATCCTTAAGTGCCTGGGCTGCAGCCAAATCTACCTTCATCAGCTGTGACAACATATCCTAGTTGGGAAGCTATTTATGCAAGGGGTTCCACAGGTTTACTGTTGTAAAGCAAAGGGGATACCAGTCTCTGAGATAAGAATACTTAACAGGTTGATTAAAACTACCTGCCCACAAACATAATTTCCTGCAGAGGTTCCAGGTGGGACTTCCTATACCTGACAGGAAATCTGAGTTCGTGGCATGTGGCACTAATCACAACAGTGTTAGGAAGTCTTCAGACTAAAGCTACAAATTAAGCTCAAGCAAAAAATCCCATCCCACCAGTTCAAAGACCACAAGAGATAATTTTTAACTTTTACAAACAAAAAACTGCTAACAGTATTCAAACAGTTTCTGGCATGATAAACAAAAAGTCAGTATGTTGCTGACAATAGGATAAAAAGAACTGCAGACATGCCCTAGAGTAGAATGGGGGACAATATCCTTGTTAAGCATCTGATTTTCTTAAAAGGAAGGTGTCCAAAGTGTATTTCCTCTAGAGACGATTTGTATGTGGAGGAAGAATGAACTATTTTTTTAAATTACATAGGGTATTGGACAGGTATATATTAATGGATCTCCAATGGTGCTGATCATGACAAGTTAACAAATGTGGTATTTTATAATATGGGCCCAAGTCCCAATGCTTTGTGCCTTCCATTCATAGCAGAACCTGAGATTACAACATCTCCCACAACAGATTTATCTCTTTCCCTTCTTGCACTCTACCTCCTTCCTTGACCAACAGAATGTGTGTCTCACTTGCTCTCTTCCCTCCCCACTTCACTTTCTTCTCAGCCATCAACGGTCTCCCCCCTTCAACAGGTTCTCGTTGTACTCCCTTAACAGTATTTGTCCCTCTTTCATTTCACCCACACTCAAAAGTTCTTCTTCTCTCCCGACATCTCTGAACAGGGAGCCCTCTGCATCTCTCTCTCCCACCTCAACACAGAGGCCCCGATTTTCGGCTTGTGTGGGAAATGGTCGGGTTTCCCCGAATGTGGGGTTTCTGACACACATAAAAAAGTGTCAGCCAGCTCCACGCAATTTTCCTTCAAGTGGCCAATTAATTCCCAGCATGTGGGAAGCCTTGCTAATTGTCCAATTCGAGTCAGAAAGCCCCACAGTATGATGTCATCATTCGTGGTGCTTTCAAGGTCCATAGCAAGCACTGCATCCTCTGAAGGCTTCCAAACGAACCATACAGGATGGCAGAGGAGCCTGCAGCAGCTGTGGGCAGTGCCAGACCCCGAGCTGCCTCCAAATTCAACGAGGCTTCACTGCAGGCATTATTGGATGGGGTTAGGGCCCACAGGGAGGTCCTCTTCCCTAGGTCAGGGAGGAAGAGGCCTCCCACTGAGACCAATGCTGCATGGATGCAGTTGTCAGCAGATGCCAACTCGCTGGGAGTCACTAGAAGAACCTTGGCATTACATCTCTAACTCCTTCCTTTACTCCTTCCTTTACTCCCCCACAGTACCATCCAGAGACCCCGTCCTCACTGTGGAGGAGGAAGAGGCTGTGCAGCCAGACTTCTCAGAGGAAGCTCCAACCTCTGAGGGCGCAGCGTCAGCGCACCCAGCACCAGCGCAGACACTCACACCTCGCGGGGACCTTCGGGACATAGAGTAGTGTTGTCACCTGGTGTTTCACAGCTCACAAGTGAGCTTCATCAGATTCTGGAGACAAGGGCAGTAGTGGAGAGTCCTCGTCGGAGGGCACAGGACTCTGCCAGCTCAGCTCAGCTGCGCTGCATGTCGACCCTCTGCCTCTGGGTCCATCCGCAAGAGAAGAGGTGATGGATCTCCATGCACAGATGCAGGAGTCTCTGGCAGGTTTTGTCTCCAGGGTTGCTGCGAGTGTGGAGCGAATGGAGGAGTCCATAGCGACCATGAGCAGAGCCTTTGTGGAGTCATTGACGCATGAACGCATCACCATGGAAAGGTTGGCAACCTCCATGGAGGAGATAACTCGCCAGGGTACGGAAAACATGGTGAGTGCTCATAAGAGAATGACATCTCTTGAGGAGCGTTGGCCATCTGTTGAACAGAGAAACCAGATCTTCATGGAAGTCCTTCTGAGTAGGACTGCCAGTGCAGAAACGGGTCCCCATGGCCCCCTAAAGCGCAGCAAGGTGCTCTCAAGCCACTTCCAAGTGCTGGCCCCTTCTGGCCTGTGCAGCTTCAGGTGAGTGAGCAGCAGCCTGGTGCTCCTGTTGCTGATCCTGCTGTTCTTGGTTCTGCTGCTGCCACCTCTGCTGCTGGAGATCCTCTAATGGCAAGAAGGGAAGGAAAAAAAGGCGTCCCATGCTTCCCGTAGATGCCTCCGCTGAGGAAGCGCTGAGTGAGGGTGGCGAGAGGGGCTTCCCAAGAGATCGCATTGGAGAAGTGTGTGAGGCTCCAACCTTCCACAGCTGTGCCTAAGCCTTGAAGAAGTAGCCCCAAACCTGCAACAACAAGGTCCTTCAACATACAAGTGCTGTCCCTTTAAATCGCAGCTTCTCCGATTGACCTGCAGCTGACAGCTAGCAAGCTTCACGCCAGGTCTCAGCAGCGGAGTGCGTCGGCGGGAACTCAGCGGCAGCAGCGGGCTATAAAAGTCCCAGAGACCAGGTAAGGCCTCAGTGCGTCGGCGGGAACTCAGCGGCAGCAGCGGGGCTATAAAAGTCCCAGAGACCAGGTAAGGCCTCAGTGCGTCGGCAGGAACTCAGCGGCAGCAGCGGGGCTATAAAAGTCCCAGAGACCAGGTAAGGCCTCAGTGCGTCGGCAGGAACTCAGCGGCAGCAGCGGGGCTATAAAAGTCCCAGAGACCAGGTAAGGCCTCAGTGCGTCGGCGGGAACTCAGCGGCAGCAGCGGGGCTATAAAAGTCCCAGAGACCAGGTAAGGCCTCAGTGCGTCGGCAGGAACTCAGCGGCAGCAGCGGGGCTATAAAAGTCCCAGAGACCAGGTAGGTTTACCAATCTCCAGTCTGGGAACTCGGAGGGAAGGAGAGAGGTAAAAAGTAATCCAAGTGTGACGTCACCAGAAAGCGGGTAAGTGATTGGTTGGTAAATATTTCTCCCTTTTTAAGCTTAAATCTCTTTGGTTTATAGTTTCTAAGGTGTGATATTCACCATCTAGATTTGGGACAGAGGGTATTTAAGAATAATAATAAATTTAATTAATTACATAGAATGGGAGATCAAGTGATGTGTTGCTGCTGCAATATGTGGGAGCTGGTGGACACCATTGATGCTCACGGTGATCACATTTGCAGTAAGTGTTGGCTGCTCGAGGAATTCCGGCTCCGTGTTGAAGAGCTGGAGTCCGAGCTTCAAACACTGAGACACATCAGGGAGGGGGAGAGTTACATGGACTCTGTGTATCACGAGGTATTCACACCAATTAGATTAATTAATTCAGATGTAGTCCGTGGCCAGGATGGTGTGACTAGAAGTGAGGCAGGTACGGGGATCCAGGAGGTAGTGTTGGAGGAGCCGCAGCCCTTGCGCTTGTCCAACAGGTTCGAGGCTCTTACTCCCTGTGAGGATGGGAACAGGGACTGCGGGGAGGATGAGCAACCTAGCCACAGCACCGTGGAGCGGGGGGCCATTCAAGTGGGGGGAATTAAAAGAAATGTTGTAGTGGTAGGGGATAGTATCGTTAGGGGGATAGATAGAGTTCTTTGCAGCCGAGAGCGAGAGTCCCGAAGGCTGTGTTGCCTGCCCGGTGCCAGGGGTAAGGACATCTCCTCTGGACTGGAGAGAAACTTGGAGTGGGAGGGGGAGGATCCAGTTGTCGTGGTCCATGTTGGTACCAACGACATAGATAGGACAAGGAAGCAGGTTCTGCTGAGGGAGTTAGAGCAGCTAGGGGCCAAATTAAAAAGCAGAACCACAAGGGTAATAATCTCTGGATTATTACCTGAGCCACGAGCGAATTTGGCTAGGACAAATAAAATTAGAGAGTTAAATGCGTGGCTCAAAGACTGGTGTGGGAGAAATGGGTTTTGCTTCCTGGGACACTGGCACCAGTACTGGGGCAGGAGGGAGCTGTTCCGTTGGGACGGGCTTCACTTGGCCAGTGCTGGGACTAGAGTCCTGGCGGATCATATAACTAGGGCTGCAGAGAGGGCTTTAAACTAACTAGTGGGGGGGAGGTTCCTAGAGAGCAAATAATAAAAATGACAACAGAGAAGGTCATAGACTTAGGTAGCAGTGGGGAAATTAAAAACCAGAGCGTGTCAGGAAGGGGCAGAAGGTATGGAGTAAAAGGTAAAGTAATAAAAAGGGCAAAAGCAGGAACTAAGTGTCACAAAACATCTTTGAAAGTTCTCTATCTGAATGCACGTAGCATTCGTAACAAAATAGACGAGTTAATGGCACAAATAACTACATATGGGTATGATCTTGTGGCCATTACAGAAACATGGCTGCAGGGTGACAATGCCTGGGAATTAAACATACCAGGTTATTTAACGATCAGGAAGGACAGGCAGGAAGGAAGGGGAGGTGGGGTGGCTATGTTAATAAAGGAAGGAATCACTGTAATACAGAGAAATGATATTGGGTCAAAAGATCAGGATAATGAAACAGTTTGGGTGGAGGTAAGGCATAATAAGGGGAAAAAAACACTAGTGGGCGTAGTCTATAGGTCTCCAAACAGTTGCAACTCTGTTGGACGGAGTATCAATCAGGAAATAGTTGAGGCTTGTAATAAGGGAACATCTATAATTATGGGGGATTTTAACTATCATATTAATTGGACAAATCAAATTGGGCAGGGCTGCCTTGAGGATGAGTTCATTGAGTGTATTAGGGATGGGTTTCTTGAGCAGTATGTAACTGAACCGACCAGGGGGCAAGCAACCTTAGATCTGGTCCTGTGTAACGAGACAGGATTAATTAAAAATGTCCTAGTAAAGGATCCCCTTGGAATGAGTGACCATAACATGTTTGAATTCCACATTCAATTACAGGGTGAGAAGGTTGGATCTCAAACAAGCGTGCTAAGCTTGAATAAAGGAGACTATGAAGGTATGAGAGCGGAATTGAGTAGAGTGGATTGGGAAAATAGATTAAAGGGTAAGACGATACATGATCAGTGGTGTACATTTAAGGAGTTATTTTACAACTTCCAAAAAATATATATTCCACTGAGAAGAAAAGGGTGTAAAAGAAAAGACAGCCATCCGTGGCTAAGTAAAGAAATTAAGGATAGTATTCGACTAAAAACAAGGGCATATAAGGTAGCCAAATCTAGTGGGAGGATAGAGGATTGGGAAAACTTTAAAAGACAGCAAAAAATAACAAAAAGATTGATTAAGAAAGGGAAGATAGATTATGAAAGTAAATTAGCAAAAAATATAAAAACAGATAGTAAGAGTTTTTATAGTTATATAAAAAGAAAAAGGGTGGCTAAAGTAAATGTTGGTCCCTTAGAGGATGAGACCGGGAAATTAATGGTGGGAAATATGGAGATGGCAAAAACACTGAATGAATATTTTATATCAGTCGTTACAGTAGAAGACACTAAGAATATCCCAACACTGGACAAACAGGGGGCTATAGGGGAGGAGGAGCTAAACACGATCAAAATCACTAAGGAAGTGGTACTCAGTAAAATAATGGGACTCAAGGCGGATAAATCACCTGGACCTGATGGCTTACATCCTAGGGTCTTGAGGGAAGTGGCGGTAGGGATTGTGGATGCATTGGTAATAATTTTCCAAAACTCCCTGCACTCGGCAAAGGTCCCGGCAGACTGGAAAACTGCTAATGTAACACCCTTATTTAAAAAGGGCAGTAGACAGAAGGCTGGAAACTATAGACCGGTTAGCCTAACATCTGTGGTAGGTAAAATTTTGGAGTCCATTATTAAGGAGACAGTAACAGGACATTTGGATAATCATAATTTAATAGGACAAAGTCAGCATGGTTTTATGAAGGGGAAGTCATGTTTGACAAATTTGCTGGAGTTCTTTGAGGAAGTAACATATAGGGTGGATAAAGGGGAACCAGTGGACGTAGTGTATTTAGACTTCCAAAAGGCATTTGACAAGGTGCCACACAAAAGATTATTGCTTAAGATAAAAAACCACAGGATTGGGGGTAATATTCTGGCATGGATAGAGGATTGGCTATCTAACAGAAGGCAGAGAGTTGGGATAAATGGTTCATTCTCAGACTGGCAATCAGTAACTAGTGGTGTTCCACAGGGGTCAGTGCTGGGTCCCCAACTCTTTACAATCTATATTAACGATTTGGAGGAGGGGACCGAGTGTAACATATCAAAGTTTGCAGATGATACTAAGATGGGAGGTAAAATAGTGAGTGAGGAGGACATAAAAAACCTGCAAGGGGACATAGACAGGCTAAGTAAGTGGGCAGAGATTTGGCAGATGGAATACAATACTGGAAAGTGTGAGGTTATGCACTTTGGCAGGAAAATTCATAGAGCAAGTTATTATCTTAATGGCAAGAAACTGGAAAGTACTGAAGTACAAAGGGATCTGGGGGTCCTGGTGCACGAAACTCAAAAGGTTAGTATGCAGGTGCAGCAAGTGATTAAGAAGGCCAATGGAATGTTGGCTTTCATTGCTAGGGGGATAGAATATAAAAATAGGGAAGTATTGCTTCAGTTGTACAAGGTATTGGTGAGACCGCACCTGGAATACTGCGTACAGTTTTGGTGTCCATACTTAAGAAAGGACATACTTGCCCTTGAGTCAGTACAAAGAAGGTTCACTCGGTTAATCCCGGGGATGAGGGGATGGACATATGAGGAGAGGTTGAGTAGATTGGGACTCTACTCATTGGAGTTCAGAAGAATGAGAGGCGATCTTATTGAAACATATAAGATTGTGAAGGGGTTGGATCGGGTGGATGCGGGGAGGATGTTCCCGATGATGGGTGAAACTAGAACTAGGGGGCATAGTCTTAGAATAAGGGGCTGCTCTTTCAAAGCTGAGATGAGGAGGAACTACTTCACTCAGAGGGTGGTAGGCCCATGGAATATGCTGCCCCAAAAAGCTGTAGAAGCTACATCATTACATAAATTTAAAACAGAAATAGACAGTTTCCTAGAAGTAAAGGGAATTAAGGGTTACGGGGAGTGGGCAGGAATTTGGACATGAGACTAGGTTCTGGTCGGTCATGGCCCTGTGGGTAGCGGAGCGGGCCCAGGGGCCGTGTAGCCTGATCCTGCTCCTATTTCACAGAAATCACAGAAACCCCACAGTGCAGATAGAGGCCATTTCGGCCCATCGAGCCTGCACCGACACATATCCCACCCGATCCCCGTAACCCCTACACCAACACCAACACATATCCCACCCTATCCTCGTAACCCCACGTATTTAATCCCCCTAACACTAAGGGTCAATTTATCATAGCCAATCAACCTAACCCGCACATTTTTGGACTGTGGGAGGAAACCGGAGCACCCGGAGGAAACCCACGCAAACACGGGGAGAATGTGCAAACTCCACACAGTCACCCGAGGCCGGATTCGAACCCGGGTCCCTGGCGCTGTGAGGCAACAGTGCTAACCACTATGCCACCGTGCTGCCCCAAACATTTCGTGTGTCTAATTCTGTTCGATTCAGGAGATGGTTCTGTGATAGTGGATTGGCGGTTAGGATCAGATCAGCCATGATCTTGTTGAATGGCGGAGCAGGCTCGAGGGGCCGATTGGCCTACTCCTGCTCCTATTTCTTATGTTCTTATGTTCTAGTTCCCCGCAGGCGTGTTTCAGGTGGGGAAAGCCCCAAAGTTGCAATGGCCCGGGAAAATCTGCCTCAACAAGCTGATAATTGTTGATTAGTGCTCCGATGACCAGTCCCTCCAGCGGCAGCCGGGACTGAATCGGGTCGCGGGGAAACGGCGGTCCGAAAGTCGGACGGGGCGGGGGGCGTCCCGACCCGCTTTTTCGCCAATTTTCAGCCCCCGGCCGCATGAAAAGCCACCCGACGGCTGCCAGAAAATCGACCCCAGAGTGTCTCCATGTGTCTGTCTGTTTCTGCTCCCCTCAAGAGGGTTTCTCCCCCTTAACCCCACATCAATATCTGCTTCTCTGTTTCTCTCTTCCTTCCTTGGGCTGTAGCACAGCTAAAATAAAGTCAAGAGTTTGCTGAGCAGATAAACTCTGCATCCACATTGTTTTATTTTTCTCATTCACTTCTCTTTTCTACACACTCTCCTCCCTCATCTCTTTCCTTTGGCTTTTCATTCACATCTTTTTTCTATTTTTAATTTTCTCTCCCTATTTAATTTTTTTTTACTTCCCTCTCCTATTTGTTTCTAAAATGCTCCGCCCACCCCACACCACTTCCTGCAGCATTGTCACTGTAATAGGTCTGGGGCAAGTTATGGAGAAAGCAGAGAAAATGGGAGGGAGCAGACTATTGAGGTTTCACTAGGGTTTACTCCAGGGGGTTGTGGTTTTACACATCAGATTAGGAAGCAGATGAATAAACTTGAAGGAGATGGACTTCTGCCTGTGCTTGGTTGGGGCGGGGGAACAGAAGCGATGAAATGTTTGCTGGGTGGCAGGTAGGTGTTACTTGCATGAAGATAGCTACAATAATTCTTCAGAATGTTAGTCCCGGGGACAGGGAAATTTAATACAACACTTACCCCCTTTGCCCCCCTAGAGGAGGGTGTTCCCAGCTTGGGGGATAAAAGAAAGAGAAAAACAGGGTGAACCAGGAGTGCATGATGTTCAGAGGCTTGGCAAGATGCATGAGAAGCCAGTTTGTGGCCAAGAGCTGTTGGAATCTGGTAGTCTTGTTAAGAGCTGCTGTTACGTGATGAATTTGATTTTCAGGGCTTTATAGTGGAATTGGTGACAACTTCTCACAGGGACTGTAACTTGCAGTACTTTTACTGCTGGGATGTGATTAAACAGAATTTTTTTGGATTGAATCGTATTGTAGATTTTTCAGTGAAAAGTGATTGCGAAGAAAACAAATTGGGGGAGGAGATTTGCTTGCATAAGTGATGATAAAAAGTAGAAAAGCAGAGGAAAATAATTTTGACTGGATGAGCGCGATGGCAGGGACAGACCATATATGTATTATAATTAATGTATATATAAAATATTTGTGCTTATTCATGTACACTTAAAAAAGTAGTTTACCTCGTGCATCATGATGCTGAAACCGTACACTGCATTTCCTTGCGTTTCTTCCACCTGCAGAGGAAAAACATTATACTAGCCATTTCTTTCTACAAGTGCTTTGGTGGGGTGAACCAGAAAATGTTATGTTATATCCAAACTAAACAGCTTACAACAAAATTTCACTACCAGCTAGTTTTAATTATGCAGAAAGCCTGCAGTTCCTCCAATTTTCTCTTCTTACCCTCCTGAAGACAGCATCTCATGGGTGGTGCTGGCTCCCCTGCACCTCATCCACATGTCTAATCTTCATGTGTGAGCCTAGACAGAGAGAGTAGCAGCACCTCATTCGATTATTGGGCTATCACGGATGTGACTAATACAGGCTTCTGGTATCTACACAAACAAAGCTCCAAGCAGGATAGCGATCAGCAGCAGAATCTCTGGCCAATTTTCCCCAGGAACACTGACGCCAATAGTAATGTCCTCAGTGTGGAGATATATTAACTCAGCACAGAGAAGGAACTGAACCCAAACCTTCCAGGTCTGTATAGCTCAGTGCCACATCACATGGTGCATTTGCACATTTGATAGTTGAATTGTCTGTTAGGTTAACAATCTGTAAGGCTAAACATTAGATTACTTTTATATAGTGGTCTTTGAAAGTAGACTATCTATCTATTGTTCTACCAAGAAAACAAATCCTACAGCAACCTTCCATTCCACAAGTGTAGAATTCAGTGCATGTGCAATGTTTGCACTGAATACCACAGGCTCGTAATTTTATTCACTGCACACAAGGTAGCAGCACTGCCGACTGAAATAGTTAATGAAGTCCAGAAACCATTTTGCTTAAAAATAAGGGTCAACAGAGCAGTGACAGAAATTTTACACAAGTGTAATAGAATCTAAAAAATATATACTCTCAGAAAAGTAGCCTAAATTTAACTGACCATTTACTGAATTACGTTACTGGTGTGGTTTGTTTGGAGTAACAAGTTAAATTTCCATAAGGGATATTAACTCTGATAAACACGTAGAGGGAATTTTAACACCCAAGAACGGTTAGGTTGGGGTCGGGTGGGTAGTAAAAATGGAAGAAAAATTATCTTGACCGCAACCCAGCTCCAACTTCCGGGTTTAACTGAGGCACGTTTGACTGCGTGGGAATAACCTGCTCACCGGAGGCGGCGCTACCATTAGCGCAGGCGGGTCGGCAATTAACACACGACTTAACATGATAATTAAATGGAATTGAGGACGTTTTCAAATTATTTTAACATTCCTTTGCATTTAACACCTCCAGCATGGGTTCGGGAAACTCATCAATGAAAAGGAGGTGAGATTGAGGTGCACTTCATGGGGATGTTTAAATTTCAGATTGCCTGATCTCAATAAAGGCTCAGTGCTTACAGCTGCTTTGTCAGTTCCCTCTGCCACACGTTTAGCATAGAGTTCTTGTCAGCATAGAGGTTTTTGTGAAGTTTGGAGTCTTTCAAATGGACACCAGCAGGATGGAAAGCAGTATGGATGTTTTTGACACTACATCGGACAAGGAAGACAATCACCGTTCACGGCAGCGACGGTGTGCCGTGGTGCACAGGGGAGAGGTGCACAGTGGAGAGGAGACAAGAGAGGGGCCGAGGTCGCAAGAGCCACTATCCATGAGAGAGGGTCTACCGACAGAGGCTCAGCTTCCTTGACATATCTGAAGAACAGTACTTCCACAGGCTCAGATTGTCACAGCATATGGTCGTAGACATCTGCAGCCTCCTTCAAGAAGAGCTGTTCCCTGCTCGACTTGGTGGCCACACATTGCCCGTCACTGTCAGTCACCACCACACTCAATTTCTTTGCCTCTGGCTCCTTCCAGTGCGCCACTGGAGACATGTCGAGGGTCTCAGTCGGCTGCCCATAAAAGGGCAGCTTATAAAGGAAGTTATGATGAACCTTTATAAAACACTGGTTCGACCTCAACTGGAGTATTGCGTCCAATTCTGGGCACCGTACTTTAGGAAGGATGTGAAGGTCGTAGAGAGGGTGCAGGAAAGATTTACAAGAATGATTCCAGGGATGAGGGACTTCAGTTACGTGGGTAGACTAGAGAAGCTGGGGTTGTTCTCTTAGGAGCAGAGATGGTTGAGAAGAGATTTGACAGAGGTGTTCAAAATCACGAGGGGTCTAGAAGAGTAGATAGAGAGAAACTGTTCCCATTGGCGGAAGGGTCGAGAACCAGAGGACACAGATTTAAGGTGACTGGCAAAAGAACCAAAGGCAACACGAGGAAAAACTTTTTTACGCAGCGAGTGGTTAGGATCTGGAATTCACTCTCTGAAAGGGTGGTGGAGACAGATTCAATCGTTGCTTTCAAAAGGGAATTGGATAAGTACTTGAAGGAAAAAAAATTGCAGGTCTACGGAGAAAGGGTGGGGGAGTGGGACTAGCTGAAGTGTTCTGTGCTGTAACCGTTCTATGACTCTATGAAAAGTAAACAGTGGGTCATGGATGGGTTGTTTACCAGGGCGTCAACTTATGTCAACTTCCCCACGACAATAGCCAGAATGAGCGCGCACTCGCATTCGCCTCCCTGGCTGGCTTCACACAGGTACAGGGTGCCATCGATTGCACACACGTGGCCATCAGAGGACCACCACAGCAACCAGGGCCCCAATATTAACTTCGAGGCGCGTTGGGAGCGGGGGTGGATCCAATATCATGTGGGAAACCCAGAAATAATTTCAGCATGTCTCTGTGTCATTTTAATGCAGCCACATCATAATAATTTTACTTCCGAGTCTGCCGTCGAGTGCGTGGCAGCGGCCGTGGTGTGGACCCGCATGATGTGATCTCAACTCCAGTATTTAAAGGGCCAATCCAAAGTTGGAGTTTGGAAGAGTTGGGAGGTTTGGCACAGAGACAGCAATTGCAGAATAAGGACTCAGGAAGCTCAACGGCTGCGCCCCGCTTTAACTCTGCAAAGAGAGGAAGAAAGCTGCTGCTGCTACAAAGAAGGTGTGACTGGAGGTAGCCCAGGTGGTCAGCAGTAGGAGCATTGTGCAACGCTCCTGGATTCAGTGAAGGAAGCGCTTTAATGATCTAACCAGGTCAGAAAAGGCGGGTACAGTTGCACACTCACCTACATCCTGCTGTGCATATCACCCCCGTCCCCCCACAACTCTGCCTTGTCAAGCATA